>NC_065516.1:1132668-1157695 GCF_006386435.1 Epinephelus moara | reverse complement strand
GGATTTTAAATGTGGGTACAGATTGTCAATTTACATCCATGTGGACAGATAAGTAAACTGTGCGCAGTTTTGCAAAACTGTACCCACAGTACGCAGTTTATTTATTTTTCTCCCCCCTGAGCTTCAGGACAATGACCACAAGAGGGAGTTAAACCACCTTTTAACATTATTTAACATGAGAAAACAGATGGGATATCAAATATAGACTGATGTACCAAGTACATTATATACACAGTAAACCTCTGATAATTAAAACTTGCACACACAAATAAATATCATCCTGAATTCACAAGTTCTTTATTTATTATTGCTTTTTATGCACTCATCTCAGGGACAGAAGGAACAGGCAAGACAAACTATCCTACGTTTAAATAACATATCGAAAATATGTGCTTGACAACTTATCATGGAGCTGGGAACAAGCCCAAATAAGCAACTACACTTTAGAAACAAGCCCAAAAAAACCGCGACCCGCGACTACCAATATTTGTAAGCGACTTTACAGAAAAACAAGCCCAAAGTCGCTTATAATAAGCGGACTTGGCAACACTGGAAGTGCACCGCACATTGTTAAGAACTGCTGGATCACTGGTGACGGACCGCTGCGCAGCTGCAAATCGTGCTGGACCACTCATCGATGACATTATTTGTTATCATGATAATCCAGATAATAGGGCTCTCTCAAATATCTGATTAATCTTGTTATTCTAAATGCTAAACATTTTACTCACAGACAGAAATTCTCTGAGTCACCTCCTGAATCTTTATCTTTTCTCCTACAATTTAAGTCTCCTCTCAACTCAGTTTGTGAGAAAACAAGACCAATGCCAACCTTTTGGAAAATTGTAAATACCTGATGTATTGACAGCAGTGGAGACAGAGCTTCACTTTGAGACCAATATTTTACTTATAGAGAGAAATATTCCCAGAGTTCCTCTACCTAAGAGACTGAGAGAGACTTCAGTCCTCCTGGGAGAGAGGGAGGACAGCTGCAGATTGACAGTAAGGTATAATGTAGCAGCCTGTCCCCTGTCTCACATCTCACACCTCCGTCTCCATCTGTTATATAGTCTACATGTAGGCTATATGTCATTCACATCTATGGTCCTGTTGGTATTTCTATAGTAATAGTTCTATAGTTTATGAATGTTTAGAGTCATCAGTGTTTTATTAGACTCAGTAGAAGAAGTAGCATGTCCTTGATACAACTGGTCTGAAATTGGCAACGTTTTCTTGATTAATCTCTCAGTGAACCTTTTGTTTTTATTCATTTCAGACAATTATACTAATTTATCCTACAATTTGATTCTTAAATGCAGAAAAATAAAAATTCACTCTGTCAGTGTCGATCCAGTGTGGCATGTGTTTATAATATACTGATTCATCAGTTTCCTGTTTTTAAAGTTAACAAGCAAATATGCTGAATCAAAAGCACTCTGCTGACCATTTTAACGGAAACTTTCAGGTGATTAAAACTGCGATATTCACTGAAACAATATAGAAGACGTGCCCTTGGTGTCCTCAAAGGTAGCTATAGCCCTAACAGAATGTCTTATAAACATGTATTGCCTTTCCTCTGAGGGTTCTCAGGCTCAGAAGTCTTTAGGCTGGAATGATGCCTTCCAGAAGGCTCAAAATGGAGCTGCAGCTGAGCCACAAAGACACGGTGTCTGAGGGACTAGTCTTTCACAACTATGTTGTCCATTCACCAGTCACCAAGTCCTGCCTTACTATGCTGACTGGCCTAGCATTGGAATAGTGTAATAGTGATACTCATAATTAGAGTTTGGAAAGAGATTATAATTATTATTATTATATAAATTGGATATTTCTTCAGAGTGACAGCAGACTTCATGCTCGCTCCAACAGCTTGATAAACCACCACAAAGGGGCGGGGCTTAGTTAAGGGTCAATTATAAGTCTTCAGGCTGCCTAAGTAGCCTCACAGCTTACAAGGTTGAAGATCTTGGAAAGTAAGCACAATATTTTAATTCCAAAATGTTGAGTTGCGAATCTGGAAATGATGAAAGAAACACATGGTTTGAATATGCATACTCTTGGAGATTTTATTTCAAACATAAATTCAAATAAAACATAAAAACTAGTAGTAGACAAAAGTGCCTGAACATTGGAGCAAACAGAGCAGTTGCACCCCCACTAGGGAGCGAAGGTGTGTTTTTGCATCCCCACTTTTTGATAAAGAAACTTTGCTATTTTCAAACATTTGAGCTAGTTGGGATCAAAAGTACTTACATCTGGCTGTTTCGTGTAGTATGAATTAAAAACTACATTTCCCATCCTAACCAAGCTGTTTTCTCATATGAACTCCAGACAATGTTTAAAGATTGAGATCTGAATGTGCCCTTTCACACATGTGACATACTATAGGAGACTTTCTGTGACAGACGCATTCTTACAGTGGATGTATAAAGAGACCTGGATACAGCATTAGCAGTGGAGCCCCATTCATTCCTATGAATGTTGGTCAGTGGCGCTAGAGGCCAAAAATGTTGGACTTCCATTTGTAAGATAACCTGGAGCTTTCACACCATTGGACCCATAGAGCAGGTGCACTAGAAACTTTCCTATCAGAGAAGCTAACTTCCAGTTTAGACCCGCGCTAACTTCAAGGGGAATATAATTATTTAAGCATGCCGTCCCTCTACACTCTTGAAATCGGACTGAATCAATCAAATCCTGATAGTTAAACAAGTCATTTGCAGGGGATGTGATGCTTGAAAACTGTATCCATTGGTTTACAGATGTCTCTTTCACAATGTAAATCTTTGGGCCCAACTCATCCCAAATACAGCTGCTTTGCTAGTAGACACACATGTCAAAATATGATGCACTCGGCACCCTCCTGCATCTGTTTTGGATGTTCATGTACGGCATGTTGGGAGGCACGGTGGTGTGGTGGTTAGCACTGTCGCCTCACAGCAAGAGGGTTGCCGGTTCGATCCCGGGCGTGGGAGCCCTTCTGTGCGGAGTTTGCATGTTCTCCCCGTGTCAGCGTGGGTTTCCTCCAGGTGCTCCAGCTTCCTCCCACAGTCCAAAGACATGCAGGTTAATTGGTGACTCTAAATTGTCCGTAGGTGTGAATGTGAGTGTGAATGGTTGTTTGTCTCTATGTGTCAGCCCTGCGATAGTCTGGCGACCTGTCCAGGGTGAACCCTGCCTCTCACCCGATGTCAGCTGGGATAGGCTCCAGCCCCCCAGGCGACCCTCAAGAGGATGAAGCGGTTAGAAGATGAATGAATGAATGAATGTACGACATGTCAATTTATACTTGTTACATGCATTGTGTCTTATACCTCCATTTTCACAGGAAATGTACAGTTCTGCTCTTTAAATATGAACAATGTTTTAAACTAAACTGACAATGTAGGTAAAACACTTCGTTGTCAGATTGATTTCCTTAGGCTTTGGCAACAAAAGCATGTGGTTAGATTGAGACAAAAAAACATCTTGGTTTGGGCTTAAAATTCACATGCAAAATGAACAGCTGCCTCCTGGGTGACAGTCTGGAGTTTGTTCCGAAGTTTTAAACATAAGCAGAAACCTTGCTGTAGCACAGATGAGCTATTAAAATCCAGGTGTTTTTAATGAATTAATCTATCAATAATGTGAAAAGGTGCCACATGCATATCTTAAGAGGTTACTTCTCTAACACAAAAGACACAAAGGGGGACTGAGTAAATCATGCCTACATGTATGTTGACTCAGCAGAGAGAACACTGAATGAGAAAAGTTGAGCTGCAAGAGAGTAAATATTTGAAAGCAATACAGAATGTCTGAGAGCCTTACTGTATTATATTACATTATATCTTTATATTTTGAATTGTTACCTGACACCTGAATTTTGTGTTTTCCTTAATGTAAATAACAACATTTCCACCATAAATTGGAGTGTAAAAATTCACCAGAATTCAGGAAATGAAGTGTTTAAGGCTTGAAATCTTCTGGCTGAAGATGTCTATCATTTTTCCAACTTAAATGTAAAAATTAGATGACACCAAATGTCAAGGCCTGATAATTAGCTGCGAGTGGTACGCATTGTGGCACGCTTGGTGCTGTATGAAACAACACAGCCTGAGTTCATCAGTGGCTTAGGACACCACCATTGCCAAAAATCACTGAGGAGCTCTACCCCTCTCATCCCTCTCCTTAGAGGCAGGACATTGGGTTTCCATGTCCCTGTACCTCCTTCATGTATCCATGTGTCTGTTTTTACCACACACTGTATATAAAGATGGACAATGTGTCTCCACTCCCTACGTACAAAAATGAAGCCAAAATGTCATGGATACTTCCGCTGCCATCTCATACTGGTGATGTAATTTGGAGCCAGAGTCTGCGCAGTAGCAAAAACTTATGTGACATGTGCTTTGATTTTTCTGGTTTCGGCCGTGTCTCATCCACTTAACATTTATGTTAATATGACCTATACTGCAGCCAGCCACCAGGGGGTGATCAAGATGTTTTGGCTTCACTTTTGGGGAGCTGTCATGTTGCTTATCATTATTGTCTATGGTTTTTTTACTGATAGTCACTTGCCGAATTTAAGTTGTTACAGTTGTTAAAAGGGAAACTTTGCAGATTTCCAGCCAGCTCTGTCATCACAATGTAGGCAGTATGTGCAGCGGGGAACTCCAAGTGTTTGGCTCTCCATTGTGCCTCAAGCACTGGAAGCTCATTTGCTGGTGGAGGTCCACCTAACTTTTGCCTGCAGACACAGCAATGACACAGAGCTGGTTGAAAATCAGCAAAGTTTCCCTTTGACTACCCATATTGGTATTTTCCATGTCACTGTACTTTCCACACCATGAATTTCACGGACCTTCAGTGGTTGGACTGCCTCCCAACTCCCCAAAACAAAACTTTCTAGGGGGAATGAATCAGAGGGGCTGTAGGTGCATTGTGCAGAGGGCTGGCTAGCAGTAGGCTGACAGTCAGTGATCAGTCCTTGACATCTGGTTGCCCACCTTCGTTTTGTGGAGGTGGGCATGGGTTGATCCAAAGTGGGTTGAAAATATGATAGATTCCTTTGACCGGGACATCATGGAGTGGTGAGAGGAGATGTAAAATGTTGGGACGGCTGCTACTGTAATGAAAAACACATTTAGAACAGATCTTTTAAACACAAACTAAGAACATGACAGTTTGCTTCAGTCTGCATTAGCACGGTAAATAATTTCTATGATATGAACTAGTGCTGACCCTAATGTTTAATACCATGAATCCAGGCATATCCTGTAGGATCGCCACCTTGTCGATCTGCTGCTGTCTCCTCCTCCTCATCTCCCAGGTGTTCCCTATGATCAGCACACAAACCACCAACATGGCTGCTGCCACAGACACTGCCACAACTGTAAGCAGCATGGGATTATTAGCAGCTCCCTGCAGAGCACCTTGGTCTGCAGCCTTCATCAGACCTGCATCAGCTTGGACTGCAGAGCGGGGAAGAGGCTGAGATACCAACAGATCAGATATATCTGAGGACAAACAGATAACAACTATGACGTTTCAGAGACAGGATGATATATAATATGGTTGTGTGTGATATCTTGGTCCTGTCTGACTCCACACCTTCCAGACTTAAGAGGAAGAAGGCATCGTCTCCTTTGCTGAAGTTTCTTTTCTTTAGTCTGCTGTGGCTGATGAACGCAGTCGTTCCGTAGCCTGGGCCTCGATAGTAAAAGCTGCCATCAGACTCACGTACCTTAGAGCCCACTTTCCTGGGATTATCCCAGTAGTACTCAGTGCCTGTGAAGAAACAGGTGAACTGTCAATCTCTGTTTGACCAACAGCAATAAGAGATGAATTGAGCTTGGTACACTAAAAGTTATCCCCCCTTCTCTTACCATCAGAGAACTTCATGTCGGGATCAGTGGTGACCATTTGGTGCATGTTCATTTGCTGTCTGATGTCAGATTGCTGATCCATCAGGGCCATAGTTGCCTGCTGCCACGGACACGGCCACTTGAGTTTGTAGTCGTTGGGGCCTGAAGTCAGGTGGAAGAAGGTGGCCAAGTACCCTGGTCGGTCACTTGTTCCGTTCATGTACACACCTACCTATAGATCACAAAGCAGTATGAAGCAATCCCATCGGCTATTAGTCTGATGACAAATTCAGCCTCTGGTGGCATTTCATGGGATCCGTTTTAGACATTAGATATGCAACTGATATTCGCCAAGACTTCCACTTTTGTGCACCAGTCATTGCTTACAGCTCGATCAGCAACTTGAGACACGAGATTATACTTGGATAGACATTTCAACTAACCTTCATTAACAGATAACTGCATATGAATGCAGATACATTCAAAAAAGCTAATAAAGCTAAATTATTGTGGGAGGATAGCTAATGAGTTCCAAGATTGCATTTCGGCCAGTGTTTTCAGCCTCTTTCTCAGAGGACTCAGACAGACTGTTGACCTGCATACAATCAAACCAGCATGGACTGGCAGGGAAGTTTGGGCATTTTCCCAGTGGGCCTGTCTAGTGAGGACCAACCCTGGCATTATATACCCTTTGTTAACACATTATTTTGAAAAGCTGACGCAGTCATACTAATTGTATCCTTCGGCTAACTTTGCCATGCCATCTGCCTATAGAGAATAAGTAATGTTAAAGCCTCAGTGTGTAAAAATGGTGAGTAACAGTGACATCAGCGGTCAAATTCTAGATTGCAGCGCTCACTCACTCACCCCTCCCGTCGGGTAAGTAACGGTGGCCTCGTAGGACAAAAAGCCTTGCACTAGTTTTTCAAGTTTTTCAGGAGTATCTAGCGACAAGGTGAATATTTATTTAGGAATCTAAACCATGTTACGATATGTTATAGCTTACCAGTGAGATACAGGTTATCTGTGAGATATATGTTAGGAGTGTTTTATTTCTAATTGTTTTGGTAACACGAGCAAACATTAGCACAGTAATGCTAAGATAACACGTTTTATGTGATAGTCACGGCACAGTGCGGCAAATATAGGTTGGTACGATTATAATATATGCGTCTCCAGAGTGTTCTTCCACAGGAGTTTTTTCCACCTGGAATAAGCAGCGCCAATATTCACTCGCATTTTGTCCCGTCCTCGCTTATCTGATCTTTCTCTTTTATTTGGTGGCGTGGTTTCCCTCTTACGGGGCAAAACATATGTGTGGTCCTCCATTTAAAGTGCGACAGAATCATAAAAGTTCAAAGCAGGTTCACGCAGAAGCGACCCGGATTGAGCTTCACCGTCTCTGTCTTCAGTGACGGCAAGTTCTAGATAAACACGAAAGGCGAAGCACGTGTATCCCTTTCGGCCACTGTATTCAAATATGGCGACGCAAGAAGGCAGCCTCCAGCATACCGCACTCTGCCTGTGTATATATAGAGAAATCATTCTAAGCCTATGAGAAAGCTTCCATTTGTATGTGAATTGCATTACACTTTAGTAAATATATATTTATGAAAGCAATAGTTGATATTTGCTAATAAACAACCACGTAAATTACACATTGTAACTTTAAAGTACTGTACAAGCATGTGTTAGTAATTTTAGTTCATTGACCATTAACGTAACACCTCCTTAGAACAGATGTTGTTCAATTATAGCAACTAGAACTACAATAGGTGTGTCAAGCTTTGGATTTCTTCAGCACTGAGCGATTTAGATATTTAAAAGGCATTTACCTGGAAGGAGTAACCTGCTGGTGACAGAAAGCGAGGGCTGTACAGTTGTTTTCCTGCTGGTGTGGTAGCTAGCAGGCCCGTGATGTTGCGTATGTGCCAGGTGTGTTGAGGACACGTTGTGGATGACAGGTTAATGTCATCCAGAGAGAAACCTCCTTTTGAGGGTTTCTTTCCCCTCACACCCTCAAAAACCACACGGGCCTTCTGTGTCATATTCAGATTGATGTTATGCAGTTCCCAGGAGCCCTTGACACCTCCTGTAAAGAGCACAGATAAAATAGAGATGAAACACTAATTTAAAACCATGGTTGGGGTTGTAGGTAAAATATTTGACCTGAGCTGATTTGTTGTTACTATATATTATATTTGTTTTTGTTTGATACATGCTTTCAGTGTTATCAGTCCATTTAATAGTCATTATCAGTTGTCAGGGGCATAGATTTAAGGTAGTATGTCCTATCTTCTCTATTTATGTTTACTCTTAGTGGTGACCTCTAGTGGCCATAGATATAATGTCATATAACAAAAACCAATCTCTTCAAAAGACAGTAGCTGTATTCCGAATACCAGCAATTAAAATTGTAATGGAATACAGATACTCATGTTTTGTATTTTAAATACATGATGCTGTTACTTGTGTTCTGTTACCCTCTGACCCTGGCTGTTTCTGCCCCTTGTGAAACCAGGAGTTCATGCTGAATTTTTGAACTGACATGACTAATTAAATTTATGTTACATACCTTAGGTCAAAACAGTTGTACTTAATTTAATCCAAACCACGATCTCTTCCTTAACCTGACCTGTAGTTTTAGCGCATAAACCTAATAAAACTTAAAGTGAAATCTAACAAAACTGTTCTCAACGAAAATTATAACATGAACCAAACCAACTCGTGTGGGTTGAAGCCCAAAACTGGCCCTTCTGATATCATCACATAAAATACTGACCCTAAGCCTGAGCCTGACCAAACAAAACCCTCCAAAAAGCACTGGTCGGGCTGTAATGGCTGGGACACACCGGCTGTGTGGCAGAAAAGGGATCAGCTTGGTGGATCACTGAATCTCCACGCTGTATTTCCCCACCAGAGAAGGTCTCTGCTCCGGCCCGGAGGAAGGACAGAGAGCCTAGGACTGAGCCTGGCTGCCTTCAGTGCAACCTGTTGGGCTTTGGGTTGAGAACTGTAACTATAACCATTTCATAGCTTTTGATGTGCACATTCTGGCCTACTGGTAGGTGCACTTTGCCCCATCTGAAGCACTTTAATGGTAGTGACAACAACTGATAACGGCCATTTAATGGTCTGATAACATTCGTAAAGGATGTTGTTGAAAAATGAGGGACTGCAGGTGAACACAGGGGCAGTCAAAGTGTTGCTCTGAGCCGCTGATGTCACAGACTTCCAAATTGTGCATACAAAGGCTTTAATGATAACAACACTGTACATCACACACGACATGTAATATTTCATTTGTTACCTGAAATTCTCTTGAAGAGCTTTAGTTTACCGCTCGGGTTGGCCTTGTCATACTGTCGCACCTGGATATTGAGAACATCATCAGCTGCCCCGCTGTTATAGAGGAAGAACTGCAGACACTGGGCACCAGGTTTGGGGTAAAGCCAACGACTCTCCAGGACAGCACGAGCACCACGTGTAGCAGAGGCTGTGCTGAAGTGCATGAAGTAGCCTCTTCCTGAAGGAGACAACAGTTCAGTAATGTTGGGCCTCAGAAGTTTGTCATGTTACATTTTATGGTACCATATCCAAGGACCGACTTTATCATTGTCAATTCAGCAAAGTCTCCTCCAAGTCCTACTGCCTGCACTATGAGGGGCTCAAAGTTTTGTGGCTAGCCTTTTAGCTTAGTATGAGCAACAGTAAATCTCAGAATTATGTCTCAGCTTTTTTTAACAAGCAATGAAGGAAACACGCTGTAAATTATATCTATTAAATCAGTACTATGATAAAATAGTACTAAATCAGTGTTTTTTGTTTTACTTATATATTAAGATTTAATTATCTTTTGTCCAGCCATATCACTAAGGTTTACTTACATTGCTTTTCTGTAAGATTTTTCTTCTATGTCCCTTAAAAGAACTGATGAAATCACCCCTGAATCGTGAAACTTACTGCCTCTAGTCACTAGAAAAGCGAGCTGTATTTTTAAAAGGAAATTAAAGACTGATATCTTAATTAAAAAAATATGTGTTTGAAGCCTAGAAAGCCACCAGAAACACAGCAATGTCAAGCTGCTGTGGTCCCCTCCACCTCCACAGTGACCGGGTCAGCTCATATACAACGTCACTTAAGACACACTGATGATGATACCTCTGAAATGTGTTGCTCTGTGAAATCTTCAGGCGTCTGGGCTTTTTTTTTTTGTTTAATTTTGTGTTTCAATTTTGACATGTGAAGCACTTTGGGCTACACGTTTGTATGAAAAGTGTTATATACATTTCAAATTTGTAACTTTATGAATTTATATTTACCTTCAAACAACAATCATTGTTTTTACTGCCAGCGGTTAGGTTTAGAAGAAAACATCATTCATTTATTCATTCATTCATTTTCCGTAACCACTTATCCTGTTGGGGGTCGTGGGGGGGTTGGAGCATATCCCAGCAGACATTGGGTGAGAGGCAGGGTTCACCCTGGACAGGTCGCCAGACTATCGCAGGGCTGACTGATAGAGACAGACAACCATTCACACTCACATTCACACCTACCTCAGTGGGTCACCAATTAAACTGCATGTCTTTGGTCTGTGGGAGGAAGCCAGAGTACCCAGAGAAGGCCCACGCTGACATGGGGAGAACATGCAAGCTCCACATAGAAGGGCTTCCCCACCCTGGATTCGAATCAGGAACCCTCTTGCTGTGAGGCCACAATGCTAACCACTGCACCACCGTGCTGCCCCCATTAGTAACATTTGTTACTCACATGATGTAACTTCACTGGTATTGCATGATACCAATACTAGCACACTACATTGTTACTAAAACAACTTGATCAACTTTTGGTTTCACAAGGAACACAAACAGTGGTCTCCAAGGTGAAAGTCTGGAGTTTGTTTGACCCATCCATTTCCACTCCAATGGCGGTTTTGGGCGGGGGCCAGCAGGGGCCAGTGCCCCCGTAACTCCGAGTCCGGCTCCCCCTGTGGTCCCCCCGCCGAGGAGTGGAGGGGGAACGCGGAACTAAATCGTCTCAACAGGTTGCCGGTCGGACCACTTAAAGAGGCGCACCCAGTGAATCATGCAGAATACACCACACAACAAGGAAAAAGGCCTGAGTGTTTAAATACAGTGTTTCCCATACATTGACTAATTTGCCCTGCCACAGTCTCCAAAAACTGGCCAGATATAAAATGCCTCCGGTAAATGAACGTCACTCTGTAGCGCACCGGCTGGAGCGCCTCCTGAGAATTCTTCGGCTCCCCCCTCCCTCCCCCTCACCCTCCCCGGCCTCACCACAGACGTCGCTCTCCTAGCGCTAATGTGAGCCTGAGTTGATAGAGCAGATCGCATTTCTAAGCGGAATATTGAGGAATACTGACATCCACTTCGTGAGCATTCTTGAAAACCCCCAGAAAACATCAGTAGAGAATTGTGTGGCTGTATTTAAGAACAACTCTGAGCCTGCACGGCAAGATACAGCACCATTGAGGTAAGCTCTGAAAACTTTTTCCTTTTCATTTGACTCATGCCTGTCACATCATGTTGATGTAGCGATGTGAAATACGATCCGGAGTTTTCATGGGTCTTTTATTTTGAAAATCGACCGGATACTCTCGTCTTTTCTGCGCCTGACTTCCTGTTTGACTCATTTGGTCTGTGCAAATTGACGCGCCGTCAGAAATAGACCCGGCGCGTAATTTTAGCGGAGCGGAGCGCCGAGCCGCTTCTAGGCCGCGGCTGGTGGAGCAGCTTCTTGAATGGCTGCTATTAGCTCCGGCACCCGCGCCTCGGCCGGATCGCGCACGCCACGGATCCAGTGGGTTGCCATAAATGGGCCTGTCCCAGAGGCATTCAATTACCAGAGGGCTTTTGAAATGCTCTGATTCAGGGTGCTGTACTTGCAAATCGAGAGGGAGGGAGGAAAGCAGTAATTTGTGCCTGTTTGTGTGTAATTTATTTGAATCTCACCTTTTGTTTTCCTTTCGTTTTGCGTATTTTGTATTGTTTTGCGTATCTGGAACTGTACTTGTGAGTGTGAGAGTTTTAAAAGAATATTTTGTCTGCACATGATTTTAAATATTAAAATAGCCCTCCAGAGGCAGATCAGTACATCAGTCATTTTTCTTTTGATTACTGAAATGTTTAACCACTAATACTTAGCCGTATTTTAAGTGTAACCCTTCACCATAACATACCACTAGTGTTTTTATCAGTAAAAATAGAACATTTTTCACACATAAAAAGCACAAAGATGTTGAAATCTAGACATATTCTGCCATCATAACTTTGCTCTCAGAATTCACCAGATTGATGCCTTTAAATCAAATACAAAATTTTCTCCCGGGGGAGCATGCCCCCGGACCCCCCTACACATATATATCTCATTGTTCAGACCTAGATATTTGACCGTATTTGTATGTGCCCCTGTATCAAAAGGACTGGCCCTAGCTTGGCCCCCCCATTGAAACTGGCCTAGAACCGCCACTGCTCCACTCCCACCCACCCTATGTGGACTTTCTTGCTTGTGCACCTGTCTCTGAGGCTGAAAGGCCACTGACCAAGAGTCAGTGTTTGACGTGTTGGGAATGAGACTGGGTTACTATTTCCCTAAAATTGAGAGTTCTGGATATTTCGTAACATATTTGGTATCCTGGAAGTGTTCGGAGTCAGGCTGTTCTCACAAACAGTTTGTGTGATTCCCTACAAAAAATAACGCAGCCAAATTCATACATATCCCAGATATTTCAAAAGGCTGCAATCACATGACCAATGCACTGACAGGAGTAAACAAGGGAAGTTAGGGTGGTGGATGGGTCACAAAAACCTAGACTTTCCCCCCAGACTTTCCCCTGGAGTCATTTGTTTGGAACGGTGTGAACTTTGAGTCATTTCATTTTAGATTATTTTTGGGCACTTTTGCCCTTGATGATAAGACATCTGTAGATAGACAGGAAAGGTGGGAGGGAGGGGGGATGATATGCAGCAAAGGGCAACAGGTCAGAATCGAACGTATGCTGCTGCAAAGGATATAACCTATATGGGGCACACACTCCACCAGGTGAGCTACAGGTGCCCCTGAGTCATTTCAAGGTATCTTCCTAAACCTAACCTCAGTAACTTTACTTTCCTAACCCTAACCTTCATAACTTTACATAAGGTATGTAACTGTATGTTTAGGACGTCAAGTCATTTGTGAGGCACTAATTCGTACAATATCTTAAGAACCATTCTATGAGAATGCTTTGTTGGAGTCTACAGTAGATTTTAAAAGGAGTGTCCAGGACATTATAAAAGGTCCAACTCCATAACAAGCATTTGTTGTGATTGACTGTCACCTTTGCACTGTCCCATGTTGGAGAAGTCAGTCTGAGGCCCTCCACGGGCACTACTACGTCGTTCCCACTTTGCATGGCCAGGAGCCTGAATCATCCCACAAATGTTCTCCTCCTCAAAGTCACAGCTGTCCACAAAGGTAGAAGACTTGGCTGCGGAGAGGAAACAGACACTTCAATGCAGTGCTTGATAACTGAAGGGCAGGTACTGCATGTAGAGAGCAAAAATGCCACCACACAAATACTGTATGGTTACATCGTCTCGCAACAGAAGTTAATCTGGACCCAGAAGAACACTAAACAGACAAGATCTGGCAACCCTTGGCAGAAAGACAATGAAAACTTTCTTGATAAGAGAGGCTGTGACGATAAATAAATGATCATTGAGGTTGTGAGGTTTGATGAATTAGAGGTTATTGTCAAAGATTATTGATATACATTATCATCATCTCCTGCAAGATAAACTCTGACCTGTCTTGTACCTCTGTGGGATTAAAATATATTTTATTTTATGAGCTGATTTAGTTTATGGATTGTTCAAACACGCAAAGTGCAAGTTTAATGTCTGATTTATTGTTTGATGGACACAATGACGGGTTGACATGACTCACTGCAGTTATAAAGACGGTTGAGCTTGGTTAGGTCACTAGCACTGAGCCCCGTCCTCTGACCAATCACATCCATGAACTGGGGGATCTTGGTGACGATGGTGGGCTTGGAGCTGATGCTGAAGGATGTCTTGGCGTAGTGCATGACAGAGCCGTAGTCGTAGGGAACGCCGAGAGCGCTGGACACTGTGTCATTGTATTTTATGAAGTTGTGCTCTTTACCTGGGGAATACAGTTTTTGTTTTTTAACAAGACTAGATGGACCAGCAGTATTGCAAACTACTTCCCCACTATTGTAAAAATGTATTCAGATAGAAGGCATGTATTAGCAGAAAAACACAGGAGATAATAAATACTTTCATTCACTGTCTGAAGTTACTACATAAAGTTTCACTGATCATTGATCAGTGTTACCTGATTTGATGTTTTCCCACATGATGGTGATGTAATCATCACGGTCAGCTCTGGACTGCTCGTGCCAGAAGCCCAGAGCGTGCAGGAACTCATGCTCAACAATTCCTAGACTATCACAGTTTTTACCAATGGACAGCTGCTGCTTCCCCACACGCTGGTTGCCTACATGGGAGGAGCATCTATACAGGAGAAGGTCAGCATTCAAAAGCTTTAGCTCAGAACTGGCCTCAGTGTCAGAAGACTGATATTTGTGCAAAAACCTAAACTAACAGTACATTATACTTGAATTAATGCTGCATATTTATAAGGTTTTTATTGAAATTCTCTGTGGCTTGAAGCAGTAAAATACACTTTGTTTTACCCAACTGACCCTTTGCTAAGCCCCGCCCCTTTGCATTAGACTGTCAAGCTGTCATAGAGCCCGCCTTTCACCAACTGCACGCCATATAGAAATAATATCCAAAGTTTGGCCTGCGTTTGAAGGCGGGACTCAGCAAAGAGTCAGTTGGAGACAGCAGATCAAAGTATTAAAACACAGACACGGAACAACATTACGATTTATTGGTAATCCTGTTTGTGGTCACCCAACAACTACAAGTCCAATATTCACTCTTTTTTATTTCTTTATTTATTTTAGCTCTGATATGGTCTCTATCAACCCCTGAGAAAAATATTGCTCCACCTGACACCTCATTCACTTGCTGGTGGCTAACTTTGTCTACTGGGCAGGTAATGTGTAAGGCGTGTGCTGTAAAACCAAAACAACCAAAGCAAACCCATCCTCATACCTAAACGGCAGAATAGGTCATTTTCCAGTGTTTCCCAAAATGACATAAATGTAACTGTTAACAGTCACAGGTTTAAACAAGTGGTTAATGTTGTGAAACAGTCAGTTACTTAGTTAGGTTTAAAGTTTTAAAATGATTTAGGTCAGGTTTTGTCCTTAACTTAAAATAACTTAGTGTTGACTAAGTGAAAGTCCCTTGTTTGTTTGACCCACCCTTCCATCCCAACCTCATCCCTGCACAGACTTTGTTTCATACTACGTCACAGATGATTCAGAAAGGTTGTGTCCAGACGGTTACTTTAGAATCACGAAAAACTGCAGCAACTTGATTTGTTACATCATTTTTCCAATGATCATTTTAACCCAGACTATTATCTCTACCTGATGCTAATCAAGTGCTTTTTGTGCCCAACCTATTCAAACTGCAACCACAGTGTTGTCATAGAAAACAGCGAGACAAGAATGTTTCAAACAGCTTGGGAGAGTTTTGCAAATCTAAGCTTACCACCTAGACACGACCGTTCAGAGAGAAGACAGCTCACTTTAGAGTCATTTCCTGTATCTTTGTCACGTGGGTTTTGCCACTGCCCCGTGGCGGAGAGTGGCGGTCCTGAGGCTGTTCACTCCAGTGAGAGAAGTAAATGTGAACACAGACTGTGACCAATTCTTTCACTACATAGTCACCAAGGTAAATTTTGGACCAATTTTTGGCAAGCTACATATCTTTTGAACATTCTGACACTATAGTAGCATGTTTATATAAAAAACCCCAAAACAAATAAGGAGAAAACTAACTTTGACATTAACCCAGTGCAACATTGTGTCAGCTGTTGCTAAATCTCATGAGAATGTGTTGCTGAGACATGAGACGTGTCTTGAACAAATATTAAGCTAACAGATAAAAACAAGCTACAAAATAAGGAGCAAAAATCACAGTCATAATGTACAGTATCTAGTGTTACATTATGTTGAATCTGCTTTCATCCAGCCACACTACGTTTACACCACTTCCAAATGAGTTGGGGCAGCTGCGCGCACTTAGAGGACTTGAAATGTATACTATCTTATACCACTAGCGCTACTTTTAATGCGTCATCTTTTGTTGTAGACCAGCGGTTCTCGACCTCTTCTGACCCCTAACTTGATACACATTAGGTCACTTTCCCTCCAGGAACCTCCATCTAAAAAGATTCTGGGTCTGGATTCTGGCCCCAGATCTAAAAAAAACTCCTGGATCTAATAATGTATAATTTTGTTTATGCATTAAAATTCTCATAAATGACACAGTTGATCAAAAATGCAAATTTTGGGCCCTCTGTGTCATTCAAGCAGCACATTTTATGTGATAACGTGCAAAAGACAGCAAGCGCATCAGTAATCACTTTGATGTTATAGCTGGTACAGGTGGAGCTCATTTTAATGACTTTATATACTGCTGGGTACTTTAATCTATAATAATCCATCAATATTTATTAGTTAATGATATTTTGTATTTACGATCTGAGTCTTCAAAATATCGAAAGCAGACAATAAATGTAGTGCAGTACAAAGTTTCCCTCTGAGATGTAGAGGAGTAGAAGTATAAAGAACCATAAAATGAAAAAAAAAAAAAGCTTGTTCATTAAAAAAATATTCCGGGGGGAGGTTGCCCTCGGACCCTCCTACAGAGGTCTGGGCTAATCCCCACATGTCCTCAAATCCTAGAAACACCCCTGATCATTATAGTCGCTCTTGTGAGTCTTCCTCACATTGGGCTCGCTGCTACAGGGAATTAAATAGTAAAAAATAAATTATTTCTCCATTTTTCTGGGGACCCCCTGGAACTCCCTTTGCGACCCCTGGCTGAGAACTACTGTTATAGGATATCTTTGCCTGTATCACCTGACTTTCCTCTTTGCTTCTGTCATAATTATTACGGCCACTAGAGGTCGCCACCTAACAGTGAACAGAGATATGGTCTGCTTGCACAGATGACCTACACGGCCTTCATGGGGGGAGGATGGTTTGAATAAACACTGACATAGCGAACAGAGCAGCTCACCCGCTCCCTTTGTACACAGAGATGTAGTTCTTCTCTTTTTTCCATGGTGTGAAGTCAAGGCAGGTCTTCAGTCTGTACTGGTCAAATGCCTTCAGGATCACTCCCTTTGCATTCATCTCTACATGTTACAAAGTGTAACACAAAGAAACAGATGAAATAGCTTCCTAATTTGGTGCATAACCATACTGTAAATGTAAATACTGTGAATGTGAGTTTCCATAATAATGCAGTGTCTTACCCAGGCTGTCCTCTAGGTAGTAGGGAACGGTTGTTGGCCAGCGATACTTGTCTCCTATGATGGTGTTTCTGAATGTCTGATAGGAATGAAGAGAACAATGCATATGTAATAGAGATGAATAAAGAAGAGAAGAGAGCGATCTCTCTTCAGTGATCTAACTTAATCCTTATGTTTTCAAATTGCTTGCGTTCCGTAATGGCCATGCAAATTAGATAACCTTCAAGCCAAAGAGGTAGTCCATCCTATTAGAACACTTCACCATCTGTTAGTTTGTAGTAGTATAAAACTGATCCTGTCAGCGAGGGGAATTATTACTCAGTGGCTTTCCAAACAATCAATTGAAAAATGAGACACAAAATGAGACCTGAGACCAGTGAAGTTGTATTATCTCTCAATGCTGAAATCTCTACATGGGCATTATTTTAATTATTGAAAGATTTTATCATCACATTAATACTGTTCAAATTACCCAGCTTTATTTCCTGCATATACAGCTCAAATACAGAATTGGAGTTGTGTCTTAATTCTTAGTGCACCATGGGGCATTTTGAGGACAGAAAAAGATTTTTACATATCGTAAATGGTATTTTTGTGGATAAATTGCTAAACGGTGGCTTTGCCACTGTGTTCTTGAAAGCTGGCACAGAAAAGGCACAAGAGTAGCACCCATTGCCTGACCTCACGTTTTCCAGGACGTAAAAGAAGCTGCATGTGTACAGCGTCTTAAGTTGAGCTTTTGTCGGAAACATGGATGAATTACTGAACGGGCCTACTGCAGGCCCAGGGGCCCATCAAATTAACATGTATCAACCAGAAAGAGACTCAAAATGAGAAAAACAGACACAAAATGACAACAAAGGGAAACAAACCCATAAAAAAGATGCAAGACAACTACAGAAAGATGCAAAATCACCACAAAGTCTGTGCGTCTTGCTCCTGTGTATGAGAGGTTGCGGGCCCTTTGCACATCTGTGCTCAGGGACCCATGTTGGTTTGAAAGAGCCACAATGGACGAGGAGCTGATTCATGAATTCAAATGAAGATACATTCACATTCCATCCCAGAAACCTAAACAATGCTTAGATAATTAGTTTCATATATGGTAAAAAGAATAGAAAGTGATGTACAGATAGTAAGGTACAGCACGTGTAGGGAGTTGTGTTGTTCTCTTGTCTTTCAAAACAGGAACCACGCCCCCACCGCCAGCGGGAAGGAGTCAGATTAACACGAGGCAGGGGCGTGGTGTGGTGAAGGAGGAAGTGGAACTGCCAATGAGAAGAGGACAACACCTTGCGTGCACAATGACACTCTGTTACGCTCAAATATACTGGGTCAGGGAAGGACAGGAGGTCAGACTTCGTGAACTGACACACCTTTGTTGTTCGTCAGGGACGTGAAGTTGAGGCCCAGAGCTCTGTAATTTTATTCCTTTACTGCTTAATAAACTACATTAACTGAGACCGAATATCTTCTCCTATTGCTTCATTAAAGAACACGCAGGACTGAGCTCACACATAGCACATTGGAGAGTAGGATGAGCCTCTAGTCCAACAAAAGAGAACGCCAAAAAGCTGAAGGTTTCTGGTGAATAACCATCACTGATGACAACCTACTAACTGTTAGCTGTATGTCATTTCCAGTAAAGGTAGAAAGATAGTACTCACTTGTCTTTGAAAAAGTTACGTCTCCAGTCGAGCTGATTAAAGTTGTTGTTTTCATGTCTTGTCTAGTTTAATTGTTGACATGTAAAGCACTTTGTAACTCTGTTATAAACAGAGATTATTATTATTATTCTTATGGGTAGCCTACATGGCTTGTTTACATGACGTAACAGAAGTGCACATTTAATAACAGATTCAGTGTGAAGAGAGAACGATGTTTGGTTGCTTTTAGGACATAGTGTAAAATTCACAAGGCGCATTTCCCATAGACAGCAGTCAGGACACTGTTGTGTGTTTTTGGCATGTAAATATCAGACCAGGGATTAAAAATAACCAGCGGGCGCCAGTCGCCAGAGGCGACTAATTTGAACCCTTTGGCCAGTAAATGAAGTCACCTCACCAGCCACTCTGGCAAGTGAAAAAAATAGGGCCAAACTACTGTTGTTGTTGTTTCTCCCGCCCCGGGCTGTGTGTATGTGATGTCATTGGTTGAGCGCCGGTGTCGTACAACAGATCTTCAAGCCCACAACATGCCGCAAAGTGGGAGCTAGAATGTGAGCTTGTAGTTGGAGATCCACGGTCCGCCATTTTCACGCCCTAGAAAGGCTGATAAGATCCACCAGCACACTGCATGTCTGTGCTTACTGGCTGCAACAGCTGGAAACACGGAGCGAGGGAATTTTAAGAGCCTACAACAAGAAAGAGGCCAGTTAACCAATGTAAGCGTTCCCATTTGAGAATTGCTCGAGTGTATTATAGTAATAACACATTGAAAATATACCAAAATGCTATTTATGATTTTTGGCTAGTGAAAAAAATTTCTGGCCAGTAGATTTTTAAAGCTTACTAGCCACTTGGCTAGTAAGCCAAAAAGTTAAGTTTGAACCCTGTATCAAACCCACACAAATGAACACCAGGCAAGAGTATTGTAAAGTATTCTTAAAGTAATCCAAAGTATTTCCAATATGTTACTTAGTTTGAGTAATGGAATGTTACAGAGTTCATTTTAGGGCATGTATTTAGTAATCTGTAGTGTAATACTTTTTAAAAGTAACCCTCCCAACACTGCAGGAACACCATAACACTGTGATTAGCCTACTGCATGCATTTCAAAGACCATCCAAAAGCCCTATAAACAACAGGCATCTAAATAATAAGCTACAACGTACTATATTATTATTGAATATAGCCCAGAGAAACATGCGGTAAAGTCTACATCAAGCAGGCAACACATTCCCTCATTTAGCAGCATCATCATAAAAACATTTCGGCATGAAGATAGTAACAACAATTGCAATGAAGAGACCAAACCAAGCTGTTACAATTAACAATCATAAAGCCTTGTACTCCTGAGATATGTCTTCAAGTGACATAAACAGATGAAGGAGCGTTCATCACTGGCATATCATTAAGAGGATCTTCATGGCAGTGTTCGTTTGATTAGAAGTCTGCAGTAAATCTGGTGGATGTCACTAATGGCATAAGGAAATGTATGCAAGGTGTGTATAGGATTATGGCTGCCGGCTCTACTGTCGGGAGATAATGTACTATTTCAGAGAGTTGGAAAGTGTGTTTTTTAACATTGTTTGCCCTTTTTTCACTTAAAAGGACGCTCAAAAAAGCAAGAATTACTGCCTTGCAGTTGTGTGCCTCTGCAAACCAGTCAAGCTGCAGTTACATTTAACATCCATGTCTGTCCAGAGTCATGTAGCCATGACAGCTGACATTGACAGTACTGCAAAGAAGCTGCATATTCAAAAACACGGACGGTTCACACACATCTTGGACACCCAAGATTAGTGTCACTAATTCAGTATCTGACCAAATGTCTCCCCTTCTGTAATGGCCAGAAAAGTGTTTTGCAGAACATTGTGACGTCACAGTGAAGTTGACCTTTGACTTTTTGCATATAAAATGTCATCTCTTCATCCTGTTATCCTATTTGACATTTGTGTGAAGTTTTGTCATAATTAGTGTATGAATTCTTGAGTTATGGCCAAAAATATGTCTTGTGAGGTCACAGTGACATTTGACCAACAAATCCTCAACATTTGTGCCAAATTTAAGGAAGTTCCCTTTAGGCTTTCTTGAGATATTGCGTTCACGAGAATGAGATGGATGTAAGGTCACAGTGACTTTGACCTTTGACCCTTTGACCACCAAATTCTAACCAGTTATTCTTGAGTCCAAGTGGACATTTGTGCCAAATTTGAGGAGATTCCCTCAAGGTGTTCTTAAAACAATGCATTCAAGAGAATGTGACGTATGTACAAATGTACATAAGGACTCGAAATCATAATGCCGTCGACCACGGCTGTCACTGGTGCTGAGGCATAAAAAGATGTGTGTCCTCTCTGTGATGCAATAGAAGTATTTGATTCCTAACAAAATGTAGGGTTAGATGATTCCTATAGGTTTTAGTGCCATTTTAAAAGTTCTTAGTATATTTTGCGGATTATTGGAATAATATTGTGAATTGCAATTATTTTGGCTCGGATAGACGTGACATGATTTTTTTCCTATCATTCCATAACTAATGATCATGCAATGGTAATCTAATCTGAGAAGACAAAAACCTGTTCTGCTCAATTATCTATGTAAACACACTGTATCTACCAAATCAATTAATTGGAGTCGGTAAATTTTAAGGATCATCAGTGACGATGGAAGTATGGATGGACATTCCCTTTCTAAAATAAAATTTGTGTGCAAAAAGATATTTTTCTGTGCTCAAAATGTCCCATCACACACCTGATACTTAGACACAAATGAAGCTCCAGCTAAAGATAAGTCAGGAGGACTATACTTCTGCATGATTATGTCTGTAATTTATTCCTCATACCATCTGCCATTCACTCTGCCATTCTGTCAGCTGATTACAGTTAACCAATGACACGGCGACACACATTCTCTGCTTCTTGGTTTAAATATGCTTCTCTTTCTGCCTGTAGGTCTTTCATGCTGTGGTTGTACACATCCTCCACATCCTCCTGGTTACAAATCTCTCTCTGGAGTCCAAGCACCTAAATCTTCTGTCAAATCTTGATCAGCACATAATCTGTTAATCTCCACACCTGTAATCTGTATTAAATAATTATCTTTACTTCATTCATCTGTCCCTCCATACTCAAATAGGCCCAAATATGGAAATTATTGAAGAGTAACAGCAGCCTCTGGAGTCTTTGGTGCCTGTGTACACCAGCTTACTTTGTCCTGTTCGATATCTCCTTCCAGCAGGTTCAGCCCCGCAGCTGCAACAGAAAATCGTATCAGTTTATGAAAATCCTCAGAACCATGCACAGATTATACAACAAAGCAAAACAATAATGTGTCCACAAACCTTCATTGATGTCAAAGATGTCCCAGTCATGACCTTCATCAACATCAGTTTCTGTAGATGCAGAATCAATAAGATGCTGCTCAAAAACGGGACTACAGAAGCATCTTATTAACATAATTATTATTGTACATGTGCAATAAGCGTTTCTCCCTGTCCCACAGACCTGAGACATGTTTACTTTAAAAGGTAGCATATGTTTAAAATGCTTATTTATTCTTAAACTAAAAATTCTGGTGCCTGGCCTTAAGATTTGAAATTAATTTCTAAGAGTGAGGTATTTGAAATCTTCTCACTTTGAATGTATCTAACCTCAGCCTAAGTCAAGTTTTTGTCCCCCTTTTGACAGGAATTAACATGAGAAACATTTATAACATGTGACTCACCTGTATCACCTGTAAGCTTAGCTGTTGCCTGGTAAATACATGAGAAAATACATCATAATCAATGTCACTGCTTTGCACTGGAGATATAATATGACTGTTAATGTTGCAAAAAAAAGCAAAAGTGTACTGGTACCAGTCCAAGGCCATAGAACAGAATGATCCACCTGAGTGCCATGGCTCCAGCTGCAGACACACTCAACCTGCCTCAGCCCTGCTGCGCCTGGAGAAATGCTCTTCCTTTGTTTTAGAACATAACCGATGATCTATCAGATAATAAGGACATTTACAGACAGTGTCATAAGTTGTACGGACAAGCAAACGTGTTAGGTCACAAATTAAATATGTGTTCAGTGTCTGCGAAGACCTTGATTTCTAAAGCTTTTTGTACCCCACTATTCACTGTCCACCTGTGGTGTTGCTATAGAGTGCTGCAGGAATGAGTCCTTAAACCCAGAATGAGTTAACATTTTAGCAGTCCCAGTTCCCTCCTCTCAGAGTCAGTGAGGCTTTTTTGGTTAGATCTCTGAAATAAGGTCTGAGGTTTTCACAAGCTTTAGAAACGTTTGTTCTGTTCTCTCTTTCACATGGTGGTTGCTAACAAGTGGCTAAATGAGACTATAGAACATCATCACACTGAGCACGACTTTACAACCTCGTTGTAGTGGCAATGTTAAGTCATGTGACCGTAGTGTAGTTTGTTCATAGACTGTTAGCATTTTAATTCTGGTGTTTGCATTTATGCTTCAAAAATCATAAAAGTGGTGTTTATTTGTGAAGTTTTTCTTGCTGAACAAAACGTGTCAGCAGACATGTGCACAGATGTTGTTTGTTTCAATAATTTTATTTTTATTTTTTAAATTTAACCAGTGGCATCAATTCTCAATTAAAAACGTGTTGTGTGCCTGACAACTGCATCTGAGTCGACCCCCTGACCCTCCCACTTTAACTTCAACCTGTTGTCACAATCACCACAATTAACACACGCAAATTGAGCTCCCTACGGAGCAGCATCACGTCTCCTTGACCTCCTATAATGGACAGCCAGGTAACAATAGTGTTTGCCCTAAGCCTCAATGCTATTTACCACTGTTGTGAAATTAAACCACTATGAAAACATCTCAATACAGCCAGACTGACTTAGGCAATAACCCACTATTAAGCTTAACAACAAGTAAGCTAGTCTAGAGTAAAATCACACTGTCTTCCTCCAACTCTCTGGCTTTCTTCTATTTTCAAACCCTTTTCTTTTTTTGCACTTCGTGTGTGCAAATAAAAATATCATAAACTATTATTTTCTGCAGTCACATAATCTACTTTACAGTCTCTCAGAGGGTACTTTATCACTTAGCCTTGGTAAACAGCTTCGGGGTTTCTTCGTCAGCCTGGATGTTTGGATTCGAAGCACCCATATATCCCACATCCTTTGCATGTAGCCTCTCTAGCTGGGGTTACTTGTATAGTAGCATTCTCTGCTCTAGTCCATCTATGTGTTATTCCAGCAGCCCATTTCTCATCAGATTGCCCTGGTTCCCCAACACCTGATGCAGACCTTGTTGACAACCGTTAGCTGTTAGCCCCGTTAGCGGTGTCTGTAATGATTCATTAACTCTAAACGGTCTGTGAAAATTTTTCCAGCGGATGTCTTAGTTACAACATGATTGAGCTAGCAAAGCAGTTTTGTGTTGCTGTGTGTGGTATTTATTCAGTTATGGGAAATCACGATGTCTAGAAAGCATCAGTGGCTGCAGCTGACAGGGACAGCTAACACTAGCAGCAAAGCTAACATCAGGACGTCATCTGTTAAAAGCCTCCCGTTGTCGGATACGACATGAAACTACTCCAGTTAGCTCAATCATGTTGTAACTAAGACATCCGCTGGAAAAAAAATATTTTTTTCACGGATCGTTTAGAGTTAATGGAGTCATTACAGACACCGTTAATGGGGCTAACAGCTAACGATTAGCCCAGCTAATCTACGATAACCATGTTATTATTTACAAAACGTGCACACAGAAATAGTAATGTTTGTTCAGTCATTGTGTTTACAGACTTCACAAACACCAGATTAGTCTAAACGGTGATATAGTGACGTGAAAAATGTGAGATATTCATATATATATGTAGCTAAACTCCGCTGGTTTTCTACCCGGAAGTATTTGTAAACAACAAGGCGATTCCCTCTGAAGGGACAATAACAACTCAAAGTACACATCAAATAAAATTTCTCCAAACATGTTTCTTGTTATTTTAGGTAGTTATTATCACGCTAATGTATGCTCAAGTGTCCATTTCCCCCGATAAGTTGGTTTTAATTCTTTATTTGATTCTATAAACACAGTCTGACCATCTCAAGCTTTTATTTTGGTACTT
>NC_065516.1:1124536-1132424 GCF_006386435.1 Epinephelus moara | reverse complement strand
CTGTAAATGTGGTAAAAGGTGACGTTAAAAAATTCACAACACTTTTTTAAACATTGTTTGAAGCTAAATGTCGCAAAATGTTGATGTTATTTTCAGTGTGAGCCACTTTACAAACGGCACCCCATAATGCAGAGCTAATTTTTTATCAACATAATGAGGAATGTTGCGAATTAACGTTACTTTTAAGCCACAAAAACGTTGATACTGAGCGTATCAGCAAAATGTATATCATTTGTTTTCCGCCACAATATCTTGCCTAAACCTAAGACAAGAGTCTGTGTTATGGTGTTTTTTTGTTGCCTAAGCCTCTGACAAGGTTCTAATATCAAGATCCTGCACTTTATACGCCTGCCATCCTTCACAGCCACCTCCTTACAAAGCCTGTGCAGTACATGAATGTAGTGTTCTTTTTCCTTTTATCGGGTATTGTAAAAATAATTATGTCTGTTTGTAAGTTAAGCATATACAGCTGTCTTTAATGTCAATGTTAAGTTAGTTCCGTTCACAAGCCCGAAGAGGATTTTCCATTCCCCCTGTGCATTTTCTAAATTTATTGTATTTTTTAAAATCTTATTTTATTTCATGCACAAATAAAGAATTAAAGTGAGCCACTACATTTCTTACCTACTGAAGTCGCTAAATGCCTCTTTAGACTGGATTTCAGCTGGCCGTCTCTCCTGGAACAGAAGGTGATGATATTCTGAGAGAAATGTATCTGCTGTTCACTGAGAGGAACACTGCTCCACACAGTGAAAATTAAACTGTCTATGCTGTCTTCACCCAAATGATTGCTGACTCTTATATGTGATGCTTAAGCCAGCCCCTGCTACATCACTTCCTGTGACAGCAAATGGAACAGTGTAGTGAAATGGGCAACAGTGTGATTAGCTTCTACCTGATTTTGTTCAGGCTGACATTTTATGTCATTTTACACCAATTTTGAAGAATGGCAAAGCAACTCTAAAGCTACTGTCAATTCTCACATCAGGGCAACAGGTCTTTAAACAACACCAAAGAAGGTCCACATACTGTAGCTCTCTTAAGTGCAATTTATTGGTACATCCACAGCTAATGTTTCAAGCTGAACGCTATACTTCAGACTGTTGTTTGTTACTGTTCTTCTTGTCCAGTGCCTGCCTTAAATGGTTTTTGGATGTGCATGACTATCATATGTGTAGGTCTTGAAAATGTTTTTAAAAGGATTTATTTTAGTTACCTTAAAATAAGACAATCAAAGTCTGACATTTAATTTACTACAGTCGTAAATCTTGTCTCTTGGCTGCTGTTGGCAGTTATGTTAGTTATTAAGTGTTTCTCTGTGTGATTGCAGGCTGTCAGGAGACGTTCTACATCCCTAAACTAAAAATGGAATTGTTACAACAGTGGATTTCGCTGCAGGACCATCAGACCTGCAGTAAAGACTGACTATGTTTACATGCACAAAATAGTCCAGCTTTTGCCCTTATTCCAAAAAATGACAATATTTCCACTGTGGGGAAGGTTGATGAAGAGTAGTGAATGATAAAGGAGATCATAGTCAGAATGACTAAGCAGTTAACCATACCTGTTGCTTAGAATATAAGATGTTTGCTTGCAAGAAAATGAGAAGTGTACCTAAGAAATCAAGAGGGTCCTAAGGATGTCGTATGCTGTAAAGCCCTCTGAGGCAAATTGTGATTTGTGATATTGGGCTTTATAAATGAAATTGAGAGATATGATTAACGAGTTGTCATTCTATGTGTTGCTTTAATTTCTTTTCTTTTCTGTACTGCGGTGTGCATGCCAGAATACTCTCTCCAGGCCTGCTCAATAAAGAAGTGTTTGATTCTGTTGTATCAGTCTGTGTTTCCCAATCCCTTCATTTTACCACAGCAAACACTCCACCTGCATCACTGCAAGAAGATTTTCCAGAATTCACTTGGTGCCATGATCCGGATGGGAATAGAGGTCTGAGAGGGTCCACAACTAGCCACCTGTAGGACTGAGGTGCTTAAAACATTGGTGAAAGGTAAGGGAGAACCTTTTTAATAGAATTTCAACACTAAATTAAGCAGAGTGACAGACCCAAAGCCTTCAATCTGGCTAAAAGACTAAAGAGCTAAAATGCTAAAAAAAAAACAAAAAAAAAAAAAAAAAAACGAGGTGAAGTTGGGATTTGTTTCTTGAAGTTATGTGCTTATTGTCTTTTCTGTGTCTTGCAGGCTGCCAGGAGAAGCGGACTGGCCGTCAGATATTGTTTGTGGAAATTTGAAAATAAAGTTTGTCAAATTGACTTTTGTCTCGTCATTGTGCACACTTACACATGAAATATGGTAACAGTCAGCTATTTTTCAATGTTAGCATTGATTTCTCACATTGAATGGTGAAATATTTGTAGTTTGAAAGGTCCGACCTAAATGAATAAAGGTTGTAGTTAACGAAGCATATTAATATTAATATAGAAGGAGCGCTAACTGAGTGCAGCTTCTTTTATTGATTGTTTTTATTGATCGTTGTGTGGTGGTCATTTTTGATTAAAGGCCGACGTCACGTATTGGCAATGATTAAACGCTCTCCCTGCTATGTCTTAACAATCTAAACTTGATACATCGGGCCGACGTCGGCCAGATGTATGTGTGCTATCTGGGTAGTATCACCACCTTTATGTAAAGGAATGACCTGCGCAGAATTCCAGATTTTGGGAATCTTGCCTGTGATAAATTAAAATTACAAATGTGAGTGAGCAGTGGTGCAATTAATTGAGCACTGAGTTGTAGGAATAAAGGTTCTAAGTTATCTTCACCCATAGATTTGTTAGGGTTTAGACTGACCAATTTATTATAAACCTCACCTCACCTGCAAGAGAAAACTTATTTTCAGAGTGTCAAAGATATTCCCAGCTGCAATGAAATGATGATTAAAAGCCTTACACATATTTGATTTGTCTGTTATGATTTGATTTTTAAGGCAAATTTTAGAAGGGAGTGAGACGGTGGAACCATTCTTTAAGGATTTGACAGTTTTCCAGAACTGAGATGAGTTACCAGAGGTATTCACAAAGGAAGACAAATAGAATTCAGATTGACTTTTCTGATAAGTGTGAGACAATTGTCTGAGAACATGTTATCCACCTAAAACTGATTGGACAAATACATGCATGTGTAATGAGGGAGACCTCTTGCACTCACACACTCTCTCCTTCCCTCTTGCATTCTGCCACACCCTCTCATCAACCTATTGAGACCAGGTGAGCCTTGATTACCCCCTGGTCTAACCACCCATTAAAAGTAGCTGTGTGCAGCCAGCCTCAGGCTTGCCTCATCTGTCCTGGCCCCATGTTTGAGGGAGATCATGTCACAATAAGGGTATGCATCTTACCTGCCTCCTTTCTAGCTGTTACCTGTGTGCATGTTAAGTGTCTCTCTGGCATATTCCCAGGCAGCATGTTTGCAGTAGGACCTGACTGGAGGGTAGTATTCACCCCCATCCCTGACACCACACGAGTGTGGCGTGTGTGTGTGTGTGCCGGAACACAATTGTTTGGTCACTGTAACCTGTTGCCCAAGGTATGCTACTGTACTGTACCACAATAGCCAGAATTATAATTATAATATTATTACATGAATTAATGTTGTTAAGCTACTGTCATTACCGTCTGTCCTGCATCTCTCTCTCTGTCTCATTGTGTCATACGGATTACTGTTAATTTATCATGTTGATCTGTTCTGTACGACATCTGTTGCTAACCCCTTATCTGCTGTGAGGGTCCTAAGGACAGAGGGATGTCGTATGCTGTAAAGCCCTGTGAGGCAAATTGTGATTTGTGATATTGGGCTTTATAAATAAAATTGATTGATGATTGATTCACAAAATATTCCAGTTTTTGCCCTTATTCCAAAAAAGACAATATTCCTACCATGGAAAAGGTTGATGAAGAGTAGTGAATGATGAAGGAGATCATAGTCAGAATGACCAAGCAGTTAACCATACCTGTTGCTTTTGCTTTGCAAAAAAACGAGAAGTGTACCTAAAAAAACAAAAAAAAAAAACAAGAAGTGAAATATTTAAACTAGAAGTATGCTATTATGAGATTGAACAGCTTCCACATTTTAAATTATTTGTGTTAGTGTGTATGTAGTGTTCTCACTATGTCTGTCTTCTAGTGGTTAGCGAGAGAAGGTATTTGTGAGATACGATAATCGAGACGTCATTGTATGTGTTGGTTTCATTTTTTTTCCTTTCTGTACTGCTGTATGCATGCCAGAATACTCTCTCCAGGCCTGCTCAATAAAGAAGCGCTTGATTAAAGCATCAGTCTGTGTTCCCTGATACCCTCATTTTACCACAGCAAACACTAGACCTGCATCACTTTGGGGAGATTTTCCAGATTTCACTTGGTGCTGTGACCCGGTTGGGAAAAGAGATTCAAAAAAGTCAACAATTAGCCAACTGCAGGACTGGAGAGCTAAAAACATTGATGAAAGTTAAGGGAGAACCTTTTTTAATAGAATTTCCCAGATTTGAGCTTTGCCCCAGTTCAGTAAGTTGGTGAAGTGTGTATTTTCTCTGGCTTTGGCCCCATAAAAGAATTGTGTTTAAGGATTTATTGTCTCAGAGAGTGTTTATCTGTTGGTAGAAAAGTAAATTCCTACAGCTATTGACATTGACAGTTGGGCGGTGGTTCACACTTCTTCATGTGGGTTGCGCCCAGCTGTTGATGTATTCATTGATAACTGGGCCGTGGTACACGCTTCCTCATGTGGGTTGCACTTGTAGCTTTTGAGGTATTGGTAGCTGGACTGGGGTGCTGAAGTTGTGTGAAGTCATATGCCTTCTGCAGGAGCTGGGCAAATTTAGCACACAGCTCTGTGAGAGTTAGGCCGATCTGGCCTCAGAACCCCAACGCCGACCCCGTCATCATTGCTGGTATCATCAATGCCTTTTGTATATGGTTGAGAACATGTTATCCACCTAAAACTGATTGGACAAAAATACATGCATGCAAACAAAAGGACTATGAGCTCTCCTCTAACTACTGCATGAGACTTGCAGGAAATGACCACAGGCTGGAGTTGAACGCGGGTCCCTGCGGCAACAGCCTTGTACATGGGGCGCCTGCTCTATCCACTAAGCCACCAACGCCCCAACAACCAAGATTCTAATGCAAAATACGCAAAAACAAACAAACACCCAAAAAAAACAAACAAAACCAGTTAAATAAACAAATCCTAAAATAAAAATACAAATACATATATATCTACACACACAGGGTAAACATTTTCAGGATCTCTCTGGTCTCCTTTACTCTCACAGTCTAACCTCACATCCTTTTGTTATCAGACATTTGTCATAATCAAAACGTGACCTGTGACCATGACAAGAAAATCCATCAACAGCACGTCTCCCACCAACCATTCATCAGTTATAGCAACCCACCTGACTTCCCTGTCCAAGAGTTGACAAACAGGATGGTTCTCCATAACCTCCTAAACCAATTCCATGGAACAGTACGTCCGTGAAACTCTGAAGTCCCAACCTGACAACATGAATGACTCACGTGATCACATAAACAGAGCCTGACAACGGCTCACCCAACACTTCCAGTCATCAGTTATATCCTCCCTTCACCTCCTCTGGTGAAGCGAAAGTGTGTCGGGTATTGTCAGCCACAACTCTCAGCATGGCTGGTACAACATGGTGTATCGCAGCCCCTTCTCCTGCAGCTGCTTTTTCACCCCATCAAACTTTTTGCAGCTCTGAATAATGTCCTGTGAGAGATCCTGGAAGAAAGATATCTGACGCCCAAAATTAGAGTCACCAGTTCAGTATCTGACCAAATGTCCCCCATCTGTTCCTGAGATATGATTTTGAATAAAGGCCAGAGAAGGGATTCATGCAGAACATTTAATGTCACAGTGAAGTTGACCTTTGGCCTTTGGATATAGAATGTCATCACTTCATTACTTACCCTGTCAGATATTTGTGTGAAGTGTTGTCATATTTACTGCATATATCAGCCCACAAACGTAATAAACCACAAACGTAATACAAATCTGCAGCTTTGAATGTAATAATCCCGCGCAGCTTTGAATGTAATAATCCCGCAAATGTAATACATTTCCCACAAACGTAATAGCAGCTGCCTAACACACAATTTTCCGCAAATTACATTACATTTGCAGGAAATTATTTTGGCTTTTGATATGCTGACACATTTTAATTAAATGGTTCAAACATAGGCTACACTTAAAATCATATGAGCATTTTCAGCAGATAAATGTGAAAACAGCCTTCGAGTGTCAAGCTCTGCACATACATCATTCTGCACAGTGAGGCTCAAACATTCATCTGTAGGAACAAGAAGAAAACACATTTTTGAGTGGAGGAGGATTAAGTTATTGTAAACCATGGTTTTTAAAACCTTACAACCTGCACCTGACCCCCTATGAGAGCCAACCCATCCCGCAGCGCCGCTGTCCGAGGTGCTGAACAGGTACTGTAGGCCAGATGCTGCAGAGAAATCCGTATTAACAAGAGGCAGAAGAAAATAAAATAAATCCAATTAAACGACATATTTGCTGCCACAGAGTAATTCTGTGAACTGACAAGGAATGACCAGTGTGTGTGTGTGTGTGTGTGTGTGTGTGTGTGTGTGTGTGTGTGTGTGTTTCTGTAAGTTATTTCTAACTTACTCAGAACGCTGCTCTGTCACTTTCTGACCCGCCCCACCCGACCTGCGGGTTGCTTGTCAACACACGCATCACTATTGGCAGGTGTATAAGTAAACAAACAAACAACAACAACCACAAAGATCATTATTCAGTCTCATATTACATTTGTGGGAAGTTATTACAGTTTAGATTTTCACCTTCCCACATATGTAATAATTTCCTGCAAATGTAATAGTTATTACATTTGCAGGAAATTATGTGTTACGTTTGTAGTAGGCAGCTGCTATTACGTTTGTGGGAAATGTATTACATTTGTGGGATTATTACATTCAAAGCTGTAGATTTGTATTACGTTTGTGGTTTATTACGTTTGTGGGCTGTTATTACGTTTGCGGGTGTAACATGGCCCAAAATGTGTTTTTTGTTGTCACTGTGACCTTGACTTGGCCACCAAGATGTCATCAGTTCTGTCTCTGCAGACACAGACACCGCCACACACTGCTCGTGAGTCATGAGTGATGGTCTCAAAGGACTACTTATGTATGAGACAACATAGCATTTTTTTAAGGAAACTCCTGCATAGTTTACCTTTTAATAATATTTATCAGCCCCCAAAGGACACTGTGGGATTTTTTTCAAAAGTTCTTTTCTGTTGCCTTGCAATGTTGAGCATTAATTTTCCTCACAATACGTTTTGCACCCCCTCTGATTCATAGAGGAAAGCTGAAATAATATTATGTTCCAGTCACAGCTGTTCATCTTACTGATTAAATAGTTTGTGGTTTAAGAGACTGGCTCAGCCTTTTTAGCACGTATAAATCCAGTGATATCATCACCTAAAGTCATTGTAAGAGCCATGTCTCCATTTGTTTGCCTTTGTGTTCATTTTCAATGTATTACACTGTTTGTACACTGGGTGGCAGTGAGCTACAGTGGGACTGCATTTATACAGGAAGGGTAATTGCAGCCAGGTGTGTTTCATGCAGAGGGAAGCGTGCAGTATTTTGACCATGGCCATGACATCTGCAGGTAGCGTGGCAGTAACTTAAACTTGGTGAGGCTACTTATTTGAGGAATTTCAGTCAGGATTTAGAGTGCATCATAGCACTGAGACAGCACTAGTTAAAATTACAAATGACCTTCTGATTGCTTCAGACAAAGGACTTGTCTCTGTACTTGTTTTATTAGATCTTAGTGCGGCGTTTGACACAATTGACCATCAAATTCTACTGCAGAGA
>NC_065516.1:1111549-1120764 GCF_006386435.1 Epinephelus moara | reverse complement strand
AGTGTGAGAGAGAGTGTGCGCATCTGTGTGTGTGTGTGTGTGTGTGTGTGTGTGTGTGTGTGTGTGAAAGAGAGAGAGTGTGTGCGTCTGTGTGAAATTATGACCGAGTTAACGAGTTGTTTTCCGACATGAGGGGGTATTCTTGAATTTTCTCAGTCAGAAAGAGTTTTTCTGATTATGCCGACGTCACTTGAACGCAGCATTCACTGCAGGCCATTCAGGTCTCATAGTGGGAGCGGGGCACTGCCGTGCTGACAAAATTATATATGTTATCGGGGTTATTCGTCATGATATCGGATTTATCGGAATGACATAATAATTCCTGTTATCGGCCCGATAATTATCGGTCCGATAGTTATCGTGCACCCCTAGCACCGGTAAATGTCAAATTGCGAGTTTGGCCTTTAATCCACAGGAAATGATATGCGAATGGGCAGGGAACATTCTCAAATCACAGATAAACGGTAAGCTAAAATATCTTTCTGAAAACATTTGAGGTGAGAAATAGCCAACGCAGCAACAGAATCTTGGTTTATATTTTATCAGCACTGCTTAGTGTTACTGTTTGACCTCAGTATTTTCACCTGCTGCTTTTACAATACAGGCACCAATATGGCGCCTGCCTCTTGTTCACAAAATCTCGTTTTACAGCAAAACACTACACTAAAATATGTTTCTGACATTTTAGGCAAGGCAAGTTTATTTGTATAGCACAATTCAACACAAGGTAATTCAAAGTGCTTTACAGAGACATTAAAAGCAACAAGATACAATTTAAAACAATAAAAACAGTCAATTAAAAAGGGAAATAGAAATTGAGAATGATAGTGATAATAAAATACAGTAACATAACATAAAAACAGGCTCAATACATTGCATCTAAGAGCACTGCATACAGTCATTATCGTTGACAAACTATAGAACATTTGTATAGCCGCCTAAGCTATACGGCCAAGGGTCCAGGCCGTGATGGCCTATATCACTCCTGCGACTCCTTGCCACCAAAAAGTGCTCTTAGACAACATTTAATTTTGGGAAACAAAATCATTCTTAGTTGTTACTCATGATTTTATTACTCAGAAATCAAACACAAACAACTTACAAACAAAAAAACAAAAAACAAACAAAATCCAGAAATCTCTTCTGTGAAGTAAGTGTTTGAACGTTAACAGAAAATCATGTGTTCATGTAGAACCCCATCACCAACAGCAAGAAGCTGATTGAGAAATTTTCAGGGTTTTAAAGTAGCATCTTTATCCTTTTTAGCTGCAAAGGTATACAGTGTTTAGCCCAAAACGCCTTCATTTCTGTTTCATAGCACCGTTGTACATAAATAACCTCTAGCTGGTAGCAAAGCTGCATATATTAAGTCTGTGGCTGATAAGATTCTGACTTGTGCTTTTTAAAGGACAGCCAGAGCTGCCTCTGTTCCAGCTCAACAGTCTCTGTGAGTCTACTTTTGTTTTTACCTCTTCATCATTAAGTCTGAGTGGAGCATCAGGGCACGAGTTAGAGCAGGAACAACATGTTACAAGAGCTGGAGTCTCCAATAGAATCCTTGCCAAACAGATTGTGTAGCCTAATGCAAAGCCTTAAGCTTAAGCCATTGAGCTTATGAATTATAAATGTGTTCTCAGTGCAGTAAATAAGTGCATCAAGTATAATTTCATTCTTCAACCCCAGTGGAGTTGTTTGTCTCTTTGTTTGGCTCAAGCTCTCTTTGTTTATAGTTCCATTTTCTGCACAGTACTAAATTAATCTCTTATTGTTTCCATTCATATAATACATGCTCACTTCAGAGCAGCACAGCGTGACCAGTCTTCATTTCAACAGAGAGGTGTGGTGATACGTGCCTTCATCTTTGTCCTTCCCTGCTTTTATGTGTCTTGTCTGTCAAATGACCCCCTGTGGTCTTCAAACAAAATCAAATAATATTCAGTGCTGAAACACATCATACTCAGAATTACCTCTCATTTTTTTGTCTTAAGTTTAAATTTTGATCACATTTTCTTTCATCATCTTTTAAAACTGAGAGAATGTTAAATTCAATCTTAAACTGTGAATTAATTCATATAGAATATAACGTTATTGTTCCATGAAGGGAATTAGTCTTTTTCTCACAAATCAGTACACGTTTACATCAATAAATGCAATAAAATGATCTATAATAACACAACTCACATCACAAATCATCAGCAGTACAGCCATACACGTGCTAAAGTTATTGATTCAATTTGTGAATTGCAGCATGCCCTGTCCCAGAAATTGATTTGGAAAAAATTACACTAGACATATTAATTCAAGTACAACAGCACTCTGCTTTAACTCATTAACACTTCATTACAGTGCACCAGGACCACTGTATTCAGTACAGAAGGTATGTACCTTAGGTAGGTGCCTGTAGATACCCGTTTTGACATAAGAAGAATACCAGGCCTCCGATCACTGCAAAAGCTAAAATGGCTCCAATCACCCCGCCTACAATTGCTCCAACATTAGTTGAACAGTCTGAAACAAACAAGAAAAGAGTCTGTTAATCAAGTTTCTACAAATCAAACTTCCGCAAGGGCAGTAACAAATACTGAAGCATCAAAATGTCAAGTAACTTTTTACAGTGATGTATCGCTCTGTTTATCAAAGGAACGGTGTGTAGAGTGCAAGAGCTGTTGCGGGCTTTATTTCCAAACTCTGTTAATTTACATAGTCACATGTGCAGGTGGTGAAGATGTACATAAGGTGACTGGAGAAGGAAAAGAGTGTGGCAGCCACTGCAGTGTCTGCGGTGTGCTCTGGGTGCGCACAGTTGTGTTCACTGCAGTGATTTAACACACAAGTCTATGTGAAAACTAAAGTTGGCGAGGCACGCTGATGAAATAAAGAATGGAATTCAATGTGAGATTTGAGTTAGCTTATAATTTTTTAAAAACTGAAAGGTGCTTCTGTAAAATTAATGGATCACTAGCATATGCACAAATAACACTGCTGGGTTGAATGTTTATCACAGGCATTATAATGTATAATAATGCCCCGTACTTTTAATTTCTGTCTCCAAAATGTTTGTATACATGGGTCAGAGTTTTGCCACAGGTGCACACATTCTCCCGTCAAGTTTGTTTTTATAGATCACAACTTATGTGTGGTGTACGTGTCTTTCAGGCATTGTTTTGTGTGTACGCAACGTTTATAGATGAGACTTATTCACATTAAATATTAATGTTTTTTCAGTGCTGTGCAGCTCGTTGCAGATGGCCTGCCAACTACATTGGCTGATACAAATATGCGAATGGCCCTATCGACAGTAGTTGCAGTATTTGGTTTGTCCATTCTGAGATACTGTTGAAAGATGGCAGTGCAACATGGTGGATTTCATGGACGAGGACCCACTCCCTATGAGGATATAAATGGCTCATTTTAAGGTAATGAAAACACAGTGATTCTTATTGTCAGGTGATTATACACTACAGAAAACTAAAAAATACTTACTATATCCTTTTTCCGCCAATATATCCCCCTAAATCAGGGGTGTCAAACTCATTTTAGATCGGGGGCCCCATATAGCCCAATATGATGACAACTGGGTCGGACCTATGACACCATCAACTGTCGCATGATAACTAGACATCAGGTATTATCTTTTTAATTTTCATTTCCAGCAACCCAAAAATCAAAGAATAAAGACATTTCCCTCACAAGGTAGTGGTATTTACTTTTTAATTTATAAGGGACACCGGTTATTCCTCTGAATATAATCCAATTAAGCGTATTTCCATAACGTTGTATATATTTTATAAAACCTCATTTTGAAAACCGAATGTAGTCACACATCCTAACGCTAACTTTGCTAAGTCTGCTAGCTCTCCCCTGTCAGCTTAATCTGGGCCGTTCAAAGGCATTATTCAATTATTCAAGTAGTAGCGTTAGCTGATGTGACCATGGAGATTGGAGTGATTGCCAGCTTGACCACAGTTTATTCTGCTATATTACTAACTGTATTGACTGGCTGAAGCTGGGTGGCTTTGCTAACAGTGCAAACAGATAAGCATAAGTGACATGACAGCTGTTAGCAAAATAAGTATATTGGCCTTTTAATGGAATGGAATCCGTGTTTATAAACTTTACAGCACTGAGCACACTGCTTGACTCTGCTCCACCATCTCAGCTGTGATGGTCACCTCAGTGCCAGTGCTGACAGTCTAGTATGGGACTGGCCTCATTTCTCATCATGCCTGTCTAGTGCTGGTCTGGTTTATTTAGTAATTTTAAGTTTTACGTTTGACAGCCCTGCCCTAAATCCGACACATTGGACCTTTAAATATGTAAAAAGCCTTTTTGACGCCATCTCAAATTATTAATATAATTACAATTATCGATGAAAAAAGCAGTAAATCCTAACACAGAAGAAGCTGTCACCACATGATTTTTGCATTATAGATTATAAATCACTTAAAACAATTAACCAGTTGAATTGATGATCAATTTTCTGCCAATTTAAGAACTGATCCATAACTGGTTCCTTGATGGATCCAAGCACAGAAGGTCATAGTTTATTATGCAAAGGGTCCAAACAGCACCCAATTTCCCCATTTCTAGACTTGATCTTACCTTCTATAATCTTTAGATTAATGTTGGTTACATATGTCTCCTCATCATCACTGAGCTCACAGGTGTATATCCCGTCCTGATCTGAAGATAAGTGCTGTAGTGTGAGACTGCCTGACTCAGACACACTCTTCACCTGCTGCCTCCACTCCTCTGACACTGTGTAGGAGACGTTGGGCCTGGTCTGGTTCAGGATGATCTGACTGTGGTTGAACCTCCAGATGAGGCCTGTTAGGGAAGTATTTGGGGCAGTGCAGAGTATTGTTGTTTCAGTGCCCAAACCACTGATTGAAGCTGAAATGATACAACCCAAAAACAGTGATGAAGTATTTTTTATTTCTCATAAAGATGTGGCTCCAGATTCTGAGTAATTACAAGAGGTCAGTGTAATCTTGGCATTATGAACATTTCATAGCAGCTGTTTAGGGCAGCCTGACCTATCCAGTTCTTTAGTTACTGCAGGTCTCCTTGGAAACACTTACTTGAGTTAAACAAACTGGCTCGCCTCCTGTTTCTGCGAGTGCTGACGGTGCAGCTGTAGACCAGATCAGTCACTGAAACTATCAGAGAACTGTTGATGTTGTAGAGCTGCTGTTCAGTCTGATGGACTGTGGTTTTGTTCTGGAGGGTCACACTGGATGGAGGGTTGGTGGACCAGGTGAGCTGAGGCTCAGGGTAGATCCCCTCTGAGCTGCAGGTGATCCTGTTCTCTACCTGCTGAATGTCAACTTTTCGGACTGGAGCTGCAGGGGAAAAAAAAAAGTATCCCTTTTATGGCATTACAGTGTTTGCCCTAGGATTTTTACCAGCAGCAGTGCTGAGGTGCGTATGTTTTATTTTGCACTTCCAGAAGATATTTAGTCCATCCACTGACACAAGAAGGGCCTAGATGTTGAATGATGTTTAATAAAATACTCCCCATACCCACATGCTGTTACTATCACTCGTGGGGGCAGATGTAACATTGAAAACTGAGTAACTGTTTCTAATACCCTCCACTTTCAGGTTGATAAATGACTCCTTGGTGCCAGTCATGGTGCTAGTGTAGCACTGATATTTGCCCTGGTCCTGAAGCTCCACCCCTGTCAGCTGCAGCGAGGCGTTTCCTCTGGAGATCTGGTCCTTGAAAAGTGACGTCCTGCCTCTGAAGCGCTTGTCCTGGAGGGAAAGCCGGTCTTGGTCGCTGTAGAAGGAGTGGACATGAAGGACCTCTGCTGTCAGCTGCATCCAGTGGATGACAATTTCAGCGCTGCCCCGGAAAGTGCACGGTAAGATGCAGCTCTCCATGAAAACACAGGACACCTCAGAATCTGTAACACATCACATAAAGAGACACCCATCAGGTTAGCTTAGAAAAAGAACAATGAAATCCAAGTTAACTCCCCTTAAGTTACTTGTTGACCATATCTGAAGTGTATTTACTGAAATAACAGAGTTAGGTCATTCTTAAGATACATTCTCAGGTCACACCTGATTTAAAAAATCGTCACTTTAATGTGAACAGATGTTGTTTAGGGGAACAGAACAGGACAGGAAAATCTCTGCAGTGTTGGTCAGTCAACTACTTTGGTCCAGACTGAAATATCTCAACTACTAAATGAAATCTTTTACAGACCTTCATGGTTGCCAGAAGATGAATCCTGAAATTAGATTTTTAAACTGTTTTATAGGTGGAATGACAAATAAACTTGAATGCTATGAAAAGACAAGTTATACATGAATACACATTATTTTTGTTCATTAGAATTGTTAAATATTTTTTACATAGATTATTTTAAATGTTTTGGTATGATGAGGACACAGATTTGGTTATTACAGCAACATTGCATTACTTTTTGTTGAGTTACATTATGTTTTCAGTATCATGTATATGCTCATATACATGCTTTCTTTCACTCAGGTTTCACTGTTTGTGTGAGTGGAGTAATGTATCCTGACTGGTTAAAGCTGGCAATTTGATGCTTTCAATATCTTCCCACTTTACATTATACAATGTTAAAAACATTAAGGGAACACTTAATTGTCACAGTATGACACCAAGTCAGTAAAACTTCTGGGATATCGATCTGTCCATTTAGGAAGCACAATGAATCAGTTTCACCTGCTTTGGTGCAAACGAAAGTGACAGCAGATGCAGTGGAGAGGCAAAAGCAAGACAACCCCCAAGAAGGGACTGGTTTTACATGTGGTGGCCACAGACAGTTGCTCTCTCCTTATCCTTCCTGACTGATTCTTCTCTAGTTTTGTGTTCTGCTAGTGTCCTTGGCACTACTGGTAGCATGAGGTGATACCTGCAGCCCAGTCAGGTTGCACAGGTAGTCCAGCTCCTCGAGGATGGCACCTCCATACGTGCGGTTGCAAGAAGGTTTGCTGTGTCTTAAGAGCATGGAGGAGATACCAGGAGACCGGCTGTTACACAAGGAGAGCTGGACAGGGCCGTGGAAGGGCATCAACCCAGCAGCAGGACCGGTATCTGCTCCTTTGTGTGATGGGGAACAGGAGGAGCACTGCCAGAGCACTATAGAGTGACCTCCAGCAGCTACTGGTGTGCATGTTTCTGACCAAACTGTCAGAAAGAGACTCCATGAGGGTGGCATGAGGGCCTGACTTCCTCTAGTAAGTAAGTAAGTAAGTAAGTAAATTTATTTATATAGCACTTCTCACAGAGAGGACTCACAAAGTGCTTCACAAGATAAAATACAAAAAATACAATAACAGAAACAATGCAAAATACACAAAAACAAATAAAAAGTAAAGTGCAGCGAAATACAGAGATGATACAATGGACAATTAATGGAACGCAAGCCTAAACAGATGTGTTGTTAACTGCTTTTTAAAAATGTCCACGGAAGAGGCCGCTCTCAGCTCATGAGGTAGTGCATTCCACCATTTCGGTGCAACAGCCTTAAAGGCTCTATCACCTTTCGTCTTTAATCTTGTGTGAGGGACAGTAAGTAGGTGGCCTTCAGCGGACCGCAGTGACCAGACAGGACAGTGAAAGGACACCAGATCCATCAAGTATGCAGGTGCTTGACCATGGAGGGCTCTGTAAGTGATGGTTAGAATCTTGTGCTGGATCCTGAAATTAACAGGGAGCCAGTGCAGGGATGCCAGGACTGGAGTGATGTGAGTGAACTTATGAGATCTGGACAGAAGCCTGGCGGCAGCGTTCTGGACTAGTTGGAGGCGGTCTAATGAAGTTTTATTTAGACAGGTGGGACCTGTGCTCACAGCCCAACACAGTGCAGCTTGATTGGCATTCGCCAGAGAACATCAGAATTGGCAGGTCTGCCACTGACACCTTGTTCTCTTCACAGATGACAGCAGGATCACTCTGAGCATGTGACAGGTGTGAAAGAGTCTGGAGACGCTGTGGTGAACGTTACGCTGCGTGTAACATCATCCAACATGACCGGTTTGGCAGTGGATCAGTAACTGTCTGGGGAGGTATATCTTTGGAGGTCGCACAGACCTCCGTGTCATAGCCAACGGTACCCTGACTGCTGTTAGATACCGGAATGACCGTACGCTGATGCAGTGGGCCCTGGGTTTCTCCTGGTGCAGGACAATGCCTGGCCTCATGTGGCCAAAGTGTATAGGCAGTTCCTGGATGATGAAGGCATTGATGCCATTGACTGGCCCTCTTGTTCCCTTGACCTAAATCCAACTGAGCACCTATGGGACGTCATGTATCAGTGCATTTGACGCTGCCAAGTCCCACCACAGACTGTCCAGGAGCACAATGATGCCCTGATCCAGGTCTGGGAGGAGACCCCCCAGGACACCATCCGCCGACTCATCAGGAGCTTGCTCAGACGTTGACGAGGGTGGATACAGGCACGCAGGGGCCAAACACACTACTGAGTCACATTATGAATTGCTGTGATAAAATTCACACAAATTGGATCAGTCTGTGATTTAAATTTTTACTTGGATTTTTGGTTTGATTTTGAATCCAGCCCTCGGTGGGTTGATGATTTGGTTTTCATTAACCGATCTAAACAAATTGCACATCAGTAAAGATTTTAAACTTGAAAAATTTGTTAAAGATCTGATGTGTGATATAAGTGTTTTTTGAATTTTTTTGAGCAGTGTATTCATTTTACTATATTCCAGTTGTTACCCACAATTGGTTCTTTATGTTTGCTTATCAATGTGTTTCCTGATCCAAGATTTTTACTTTTTGTACTTATACAATCTGTCACCTGAGGTTTGACATAAATTTTTAAAAAGTCTTTTTTTTTGTTGTTGTATCTTTTGTTGTAGTTGTAATGAGTAGGCTACTGAATCATTACCTACTCATTTTGATGTCTCACTTTACTTAAGGGTACACAGAAATGGTAGGTAATGATTAAGTAATAGTTAGTTCCTCATTAGTTCCTCAGTAACTACTCCTCTGAAATTTGATCATGAGTTACTGAAGAACTGGCCATTAACTAATAGTTAGTTCCTCATTAGTTCCTCAGTAACTACTCCACTGAAATTTGATCATGAGTTACTGAAGAACTGGCCATTAACTAATAGTTAGTTCCTCATTAGTTCCTCAGTAACTACTCCTCTGACATTTGATCATGAGTTACTGAAGAACTGACCATTAACTAATAGTTAGTTCCTCA
>NC_065516.1:1097887-1102976 GCF_006386435.1 Epinephelus moara | reverse complement strand
TAACTACTCTAATTTTGTGTATCTTAGTTCCTCAGTAACTACTGATTAGTTCCTCATTTGTTCCTCAGTAACTACTCTAATTTTGTGTATCTTAGTTCCTCAATAACTACTCTAATTTTGTGTATCTTAGTTCCTCAGTAACTACTGATTAGTTCCTCATTTGTTCCTCAGTAACTACTCTAATTTTGTGTATCTTAGTTCCTCAATAACTACTCTAATTTTGTGTATCTTAGTTCCTCAGTAACTACTGATTAGTTCCTCATTTGTTCCTCAGTAACTACTCTAATTTTGTGTACCTTATTGTAAAGTGTTACCGAAAACTTTGCTGCAGTGAGATGGTTTAAGATGCCAATGCATGATCAGAAGGCAATATATCTATATTAAAAAAGTCAAAGAGAACAAAACTGTAATCTGAAGACCATTGTAAAAAGAAAGACAATCAGTATTTCAACAAAGATTAAAAAAAAAAGGTCCAGAGTGCCCTGGGAAAGTCTATAGGGCCTTAAACATGATGCAGCATCAATATGAATATTAAAATGAGTGTTGAGCAACAGACTGACTGTGGAAAAACTGAGACATTTTGCTGAAATTGCACTTATTTTTCTTTGGATATCTCAGGCTGTTTATCATCTGTTTTGTAAATGGATGAATGTTTTCTGAATGTACGTCTTTACACAAAACAAAGGGGAAAATGTAGGTGTTGTTAGGCCCATAGGCTACTATGTAATGGTTTTGATGGGCCAGCTTACTTGAGATCAAACTGGACTGTATGTTGCCCCTGAACTAGAATAAGTTTGACACCCCTGGATAGGCACTGTTATGTTCTGAGGAGTCTGCAGATCATGCAGTGTCTCTCAACCATTAACAAACAGTGCAGCACCAAAGACAGGTAGGAACAAGACAGGCTGGCAAAATCAGACACAGGCACCACTGTTTCAACTTTTAGACAACAATGATCTTTTTTGTCATTATACTCAGGTACTTTGAAATCCTACATGGCCTCTCTTGATGTAGTTAAAAGAAAAACAGATACATGTGGTACCAGAAAGCAGCTGTAATGTTTAAAAAGTGAAATGAATGATAACGCCTGAACCATCTGAAAGATTAGACAGCTTACCACTTTTCTGTTTTACTGGAAATCTAACGTCATTTATTATGTTTCTTAGTTTTCTTGCATTCGTCAAGTACCAAGTTTTAACATGCCTGTTATTTCTGCTCAGACTAGATTAGATCAGACCCGCTGTGAATGTTTTACTCACCTCTTCTTGCAAGACCCTGCTGCAGAAAGGTCAGGACAACAATGAACACGACACACTTGACTCCTATCATCCCTCTGTTAAATTTCCTCTGTTGGTACTGTTTTAATGTCCAGAAGAGAATGTAAATCCACAGTGCTAACAACTCTTACAGGATCTTTGTCTGATCTGACAAGTTGTGACTCGTCAAAAATGAATACCTGCTCACTGTAATGTGGGAGTGGCATGTAACATGCTTGGAATTGAATTGTCAAAATATACATCATATCACTTCCATTCTTGCTACGAGATGAAAAAAAAGCTGCTCTTGGTAGAGGATATGAGGTTTTAATTGTGATGAGTAATCATTGACAAAATGCACAGCTGAGGCTGATGGGAATATGATTAGTTCTGCAGGTATTCGGTCAGAAACCAAAGCACTGGTCAAAATACATTTTGACCAGATGAGAGATTTTGCAGGATATTTTAAAGGTTTGACCAGCAGAGGTGAGGTTCTCAATTTCCTTTTTGCCAATGACTCCTTAAAAGAAAAAGAATATCTCATGTATGTCCCTTGGAATAATTTGACATAGCCTATTTTTTTACACGTCTTACTGTAGTTAGATGAAGCCACATCTGCATTAATATGTTTTTGTTTAAACTGTTGCTAAGTTAATAACTAGCGTCCAAACTACTCCAGCATTTTGGAACCTCTAAGACAGTAGACTGACTCACTTGATGTAGACTACAGCTATAAACCTGCGATTGGTCATTCTGGCCAGCATTCGCGCTTCCTTTTTGCTATCTACATGTTACCACTTTCAAAATCCCCTTTGCCTCGAGCAACAACCACAACCTCTGAGCTAACAGCTTATACCCTGAAAATGGTGTGTTTTGACAAAGATTTGGATCATGCAATAAGGCATGCCCGCTTTGTTCTTTTGGTGAATTGTTGTAAGGATCTACAATGAATAAAAGAACTTGTGAATGCACCACTGAAAAGCCCAGACTCCATCTTGTAGGACTCTATATTCTGATGTTGCTGTGTTTTCTGACACAGCCAATTGCAGTTGATTTGCCACAACTTTCAAAATGCCACCAGTTAAATGATACCTGAATACAATCCGTTTTGCGCAAGGGGTCTGATCTTGGACCAGCCCAACTCCCCACCGCATCAGAATTTTTTTTGTTGCTGCTGTCAATGGACACCCTCTCCTCCCCCAGAGTCAGCCCTGTTAGCATAAGCTAACACAGCAGCAGCACCAACATCCAACAGTGACACGTTAAATGGTCCCAAAAAAACTCCCACTGATACCAAAACAGCTCGACTCAGTCGTTAAACCTGTTAATAACAGTTAGATAAGGTTAGCCATCTCATGCTAACAGTTAACTCTAAGTTAAGTTAACAGTTGACAGCTGTCAGTGTGTGTTCCCCCAACACTATATGGCGAGGGCACTGTCAGTGCATCCTCGGTTTAGCGCTGCCCAGGATGATTGTGTTTGTTTTAGAGAAACAAAAACAAGCCAAAGTATTTTTTCCCCAAAGCAGCAAGGTAATAATGTGATTCCAGACCTATCGCATTTTCACAATTTCATTTAGTCTGGATGAGTGGAAATGGAGAGTAGGGTCTTATCAACATCACTGCTAGGTCCACATATCTTTTGTGATTTCATCCTTCTTGTGTGGGTACTCCTTTCGCTTGGCCATGGCTTCCTCCAGCGAGGTATATGTCATCATATTTACTTATCAACACCTCCCAATCTGTTAACTGCTGTACTGACCGCCTCATACTCGTGTTACTGCAAAGAAATCTCTTCTCCCACTTTTTGCCATCTCTGTAGTATTTTCTGTAACTGAACAACCAACCAGAGAGTACACAGTCTGCCTCCTATTCACACCAGGTCAGGCCATATCCAGTGTACATGAATGGCCATGTGATATATGTTTTCAGGCTTGTTAGTATGGACGGAGATTAATTCTGAAATGGTGCTCAAATGCTCATGTGTCCAGGGATTGTTTTTGTTATAAGCACCTTTTTAAAAACATATTTTTGTGGGCGTGACCTGAGATTAGAATGCAATCTATGAGCTATTAAGAAAAAAAAATTAAACCAGGATATTTGTTGAACTGTGAAGCCTATTGAAATATATAAATGTTGTAGTGGTGGAAAAAGTGGAACTATTTACCCAGGGCGCTAATGCCCTCAAAAAGCCTGGAATGAAAAGTTGTTTTTTTTTGTTTTTTTTCTAAGTTATTAGTGACATAACTAAATAAAATTGGCTGAATTAATAGGTTTAAAAGCCCCTCTCACGCCTTAAAAGTGCAAAGTGCTTAAGTTTGCCCCTGTACTAGGATTCGTCTCTAAGTGCAGCTAGAGCCAAGTGAGTGGCTGCTCATACTGCTGGATAACCAGTGTACACTGTCATGTCTTTCCCCAAGACAGGGATATAGGGTTTCCAAAACTGTAAAGAAAGAAAAAAAGGAAAGGGAAAGATAGCCAACAGGCTTTGTAAAAAAAAAAAAAGATGAAAAGGTGTGTGAAACTGAGGGCAGGGGGCCCACAGAGACTACTTATGCATAGGATGGAGATTAATTCTGAAACACTGCTACAATGCACGTGTATGGAGATTGTTTTCGTTATGAACATCTTTTTTAGTGTGGTCTGAGACTAGAATATAATCTATGAACTATTTTAGATTCAAAAATGATATTATTTGTTGAACTATGAAGCCTTTTGTTACAAATAACTAAATGTTCCTCACTTTGAGAATCACTGCGGTAGAGGAAAAGTCAGGGAATCACCAAAGTTCCTGCTGTGTGAAAATATGCACAAAGCTGACCCTGAATGTGTGAACAAAATTTCATGGCAATCCATTCAAGATATTTCAGGCTGGACTGAAACACTTCCATCGCCAGAGCTGTGCTGCTAGTGTGGCTAAAAATAGCACCAAATGCAAGTCTGTATTTGTGTTGTGTTAACACCCCTCATGTCTCACTGATGGCAGCTCCATGACGACAAGTGAAAGTGAAACAGGTGTATTTATTGGAAATTTACATGTCCTTAGTGTAAGGGGTGGTCACATTGTGATATAACCAGATAAAACCTGTAGTCTGTGTGTGGAAAGATTTCTAGAACATCAAACCTGTACAAGTACTGCTTCTGTGTAGATGTGAAATTAGAATTAAAGTAAACTTTCTCACAGTGTGGTATTTTATATATCACAGTTATTGTTGAAAGACTCTATAGCTTCTGTTTTTATTTCTGCTGACCTTTTTCACAAATACAAAACCTTTATGAATAAAATGATAACATCACTGCCATCAACCTAAATATTACACATGGCAAATACGCGCATCTATTTCTCCCACTCTACCTCACTGCATTCTCAAATCTAAAACTTCAACAAATGTGTGCATTTAATTTAAGTTTATAGAGTAGTAGTATGTTATCCTGTGGATATATCTGATATAATAGAATTTAGTGTTTTAGTATTTTTATTGTAGTATATTTAAAGTGTATTATAACATAGTAGACAAGTACCTTATTCTTCCAGAATATGCTTGTGCATAAGGTTTCTTTTTTTATTGAGACATATTTTTTCTCTTCTAATGTGATTTGCATATTACTGTGTTTTTTTACCGCTCCTGTGCACTGCCTTTACAATCTGCTGCTGTAAAAGAATTTCCCAACTTGGGATCAATAAAGAGCATCTATATATCTGTCTATTTAAGGATCTGTCTGTCTGTCTGTCTGTCTGTCTGTCTTTTGGCAGTTAAATAAAAAAAAGATACCAAAACAGATTTCAGTGAATGGTTTTTTTTTTTATATAAAACCTTTACAACAAAAAGTCCA
>NC_065516.1:1088893-1097387 GCF_006386435.1 Epinephelus moara | reverse complement strand
CTATCATTTGTCATATTGGGCTGTATCAACAACTTGACTATGAATGTAGTGAAATGGTGAAAGTCAGATTTTAACTGATTATAGATGTTTGGTTCCCATAATTGGTGTCTATGTAAGGATAGTCGTGTTTTCTGGAGCTGTACTGAGCTGTACAGTAAGTGAAATAACTGAAGACTCACCCCTATCTGAAACATCAAGATGTTAGTGAAGACATCCTATACTTCCTTCAAATATCGTAAGAAACTGGTCTGTAATGACTTGATCCTGTTTAACCTGTCAAATTTCCACATTTCATTAAATCAGATCACTTCTGTGTGTAATTATTGTAAAGGTATTACAATTAATGAACACCTCTAATTCATGTCAGTGCAGCAGATTAAAACCTTATGCAGTACCCTGCTAATTTCTGTTACATATTGTTTCTTTAATATATATTTCAGTTAAGTATTTACATCGTAAATTTTTGAAATATGAGCTGGCTCAGTTATCACTGGTGAGGAGTAATTTTTGTTGTTTTATTGCCTTAATATCATAGACTGTATAAAAATATGGAAGTAGTCACCGTGACGTCACCAATTGGTTTCTCGGGAGCGGGTTTGAAGCTCAAAGTAGGCGGCTCTGGCTGTCGCCATCTTGGCAGTGCTTGACTCTGCCCAACTCCCGGCCAATCAAAAATGGGCAAAGAGGCGGGCCAAATGAAGCCTGGTTGCTTAAACACGCCCACCTTGCTCGAAGCTAACAAGCTACGCTACTTTGGCTAGCCCTGTGGTGTTGGTTGCTCCCGCTCATGCTCCCGCTTGGTGGCAGATCCCTCACAAAACAAAATATCCAAAAGGCACAAACACGGCTGAGAGGTCAGGTTCAATGACTTGCGAATTAGCTGAGATGACGCCTAGCAGACAGCCAGCGGCTAGTTAGCCACCCGTGATGGCGCCACCTGTCACTCAAAGTGACCACGTCCTGAATTATGCGCAACTTTAAGTCTTAATAAAATTTAAACGGATTAGTTATAAAAAAATTCACCCCCTGTACAGTTGTCATGAAAGGGGAAATTAGACAAAAACCAAAACAGTTTTTTGTACCAGGCTGTAAACATGTTTATTTCTGCTGTAAAGTTGAGCATTTTAACATGGGGGTCTATGGGGATTGACTCGCTTGTGGAGCCTGCCTCAAGTGGCCATTCAACAAACTGCAGTTTTTGGCACTTCCGCATTGGCTTCACTCGTCATCCCTGGAGGTTGCCGCTTGCTTAATATGGACAAATGTATAATTTTCGCAAGATTTGGAAATTTCCTCTGTTTCAAGTAGACCTTGAATTTCTCAGTTACATGTTCTGTTTGTGTATTTGGTTAGCCAGGTGTCAATTTGCAAGGTCAAGTTTTGGCAGATGAGAGGGGTTGGACCTCAGAGCTGAGGCTAGACAAACACAGCTGACCTTTGACAAACTGCAGTAACTCAGTTTAAATTGATTGATTGATTGATTGATTGATTGATTGATTGATTGATTGATTGATCGATCAATCAATTTAAACTGAGTTACTGCAGTTTGTCAAAGGTCAGCTGTGTTTGTCTAGCCTCAGCTCTGAGGTCCAACCCCTCTCATCTGCCAAAACTTGACCTGAGTCACAACAGGCTGCAGGATTCAGACATGAAGCTACTGTCTGATCTTGTGGAGAGTCCACACTGTAGACTGGAGACTCTCTAATGTAAGTAGAGGGTTAGAGTCAGTCAATGCTGGTTTCAGCAGTATTGAACTAATCACAGTTCATCAATCACAAAGCAAAGAGCCAGTATTTCCTGTAAACCTGCGAGCCTCTTAGTGGCGGCTTTCCTCAGTGAAGCTTTGAGAGGAGAATGGTGACCGAAAGACAGACCGAGAGAGAACAGTCAGCCAGTCAGATCAGCCAGAAGCTTGTTGTGTGTGTTTGAGTTGACGTGAAGATGACTGTTGTTGTTGTGTTGATGTCTCCAGGAAATAAAGATGGATTACAGTTGACAGCATCAGCAGATGTACAGAGACAGTGTTCCTCATTCATCAAACTGTTGTACCATCAAATCTGATCTCAAAGTGATTTTTTCTCATTTCAACACTAAACAGCTGATCAGTTCAATTATGTCACAGCTCTGAGATCAGTCTGACTGAAGCCTGCAGGTCACTGGCTCTTATTTTATAGAACCATCACTACATTTAGTAACCATGTGGTCTTTATACAGAGCAGAAGCTCTGCTTAAAGCTCCAGTAGGCAACATTGTTTTGGTATAATTGAGTAAAAATTTTATAATATCCTCTAAGCATAATGTAAATCAAGTGGTCTGAGACAAACAATAGGTTTCTGCACCTCACCATGGCTCTGTGTTCAGCCTCTAAAGAATCAGTATCGTGCCGATGTGCATCAACCAATCAAAGGTCAGCTCAGACCACTGCGTTCTGAAGAGGCAGAAATCGGTGCCTGGAATTGGGCCTGTAGGCTCCCGACCTTGCTCCCAACGTTTCTTCCAAATCATCCTCTGACGTCAATTTAGTATCTTAGTACAGCTGTCAGATACTTAGAGAGACACTGGAGACAAGCAGACTCTGGTGTAATCGAGTTTAATGTGTCCACAAGCAACAACACATACAACTCAATGAGTCAAACTCTGGAGCAGGACTGAAAATTCACTTTCAATACGCTCGCTTTTATGCTAGTGGAGACTCGACAGAGTCTCCACCTCTTTTCGTTAATCCTTCCCATTCAAACCCAGATCTATTGGTGGCAAGCCTTTTTCTTTTGTCCAATCATGAACAGGCCCGTTTCTACTGGTGTAATCACATTTTACTTTAGGCCTGGAATTTCCCAAATCTTCCACCCTTAGGTCTGGTTTTGCTTTCACTTTGTTTTTCAAAAAACATATGAACTTTAGGGACTTTCTTTACTACAGTCCCTTGTGCTTTCATACAATATAAACCTTTAAGTGTGTGTCATATCATATGAGCATGAGTGTGTGTGTGTTATTGCTGAATAGTACATGGTATGTTTTTTTGTGCTCTTCAATGCTGCATCACTGACCAACAGCTGATGAAGGGAGTCTCTGTAAACGTCATGGCTTTTATTCTCTGTTTTCTTCTCTCATCCGATTGAAGTGGTCTCACTTATAGTGTCAGTGATCAAAAAGCTCTGCAGACACACTGAGACTCCTCCACTTTCTGTTCCACACTCAACCACCTCCTCCTCCACTTGGATTGAGTTTTTTCTCTTTTTTTGAAAAAAATATTCAGATGAACCCAAAGTGACTGCAGATTAGTTCTGTTCATGGCAGCGTAACTGTTAATTTATAGTCATTTAAACTGCAGACAGGTTATGTTACTGTGGTTATCTCTGTCTTTCTTCATGTCACACATCCTCACTGTTGAATGATGGTTAACTGCTGTTAATTTTTTTATAATGTAACTTGCAGGGTTCAACAGTAAGGATTGCCCAGGGCATATGAAACCCCACGACGGGCAAGTAAATCTTGCAGGTCAGCTGCCTGATCGGGCAAGTGGAAAAAAAGAATCAAACACATTGTTTTTTCCAGAGCTGATGATGGAGGTAGCTAAGGAGTGCGCCATCTCACTTTCTTCTCATCTCTGTTGACAGCTGCACATGTGCAACACTGAATTTTATGACCCGAAGCAAAAGCGAGCATTTCATTTATCCAGGAATCAAGAGTTTAGCTGGCTGGTGTTAGAGGATGTGGGTGAAACTCTAACTATTGTGCAGTTTGCTCCAAGTTTGAGAGTAAGGCAGATAAAACTGAATGGTTTTTCAAAGGCAGATTAAGTTCTGAAAAACATTGCTGGAGTTCCACAACAAGAGCTTACAACATCCTGCTTGCATGGGAGCCAAGAGGACTGCTCACCCTGCTAATAAATAAAACAATTCATATCCACCTTATTCCTGAGGGTGCGACTGTATGAAATGATTATGGGTGAAATTTCTGGTGAGACAGCGGAAATATCACAAAGCTAGTTAGTCCCATTGACTGTCTGTGGATAGTCTCAGTGGCTAATCTTGGTAGCTAACCTACAATAGCCAATTTTTTCAAAAGTGATTCAACTTTCATTTATCAAATACTGTTTGGCATTTTCTAAAATCTCCAGAAATGTGGAGCTCTGGTATATGTTGTTCCATCTGCATCTGCAAAAGTAAGACCATCATTTGTAGCTGTCAACAACAGTACTGAACATGCAGCTAAAAAAAAAAACAGGATTGAGCAACAGGCTATATGAATTAAAATGAGTTAAATTAAAAATAAACTTGAATAAGTCAGATAAAAGTTACAGTGCAGTGTAATCAAAGTAATTAACTTGTTCATATTTTCTAGACACAGTTTACACATTCACAGATGAACTTCATTAATTAATCTAGGCAATCTTAGTCCCATCCCTGCAGACTCTCATTTTCAATTCGTAGATTGATTAACTGCTTTCTTTTTTCTTCTGTCCCTGTGAACACATATTTATATATATTTTTTTTAAAAGATCATGAGAATGGGATGAGAAAATTTGTATACAGTTTTAAATAGGTTATTTAAGCATATGGACATGTAGGTTTTCATCTTTTGACACTAAACATTCTGTGACTTTGAGACTGTAAAGTCAGCATGAGGAAAACAAATGTGTGTTTGATCTAAAATATTTTACAAAGTAGAAAGACGGAACTCTTACATTTGTACGTTGTTTCCTCCAGTGTGATGTTGCGCTTCCTGCTGGGCTCATCAGTTCAGTTCAGAAAACTTTATTTATCCCATGTGGGCAATTCAGTTTACAGCTCCCAATTCAATAAATAAAAGCACAAACAAATACAACAATCATTCATTAGACATCCAACTTTTATCACTCAACTCTTAATTGTCAGTGGATCAGTTGAACTAATGGTTTCCCAGCAGTGATACCTTGTACATGTGCAAATATGCGTAAATAAGTATTCGATCAATAAAAAAGAATGAATAAATGGGATAGAGAAATAAATAAATAAATAAATAAAGCAACAAAGCACAAAGCTACTCATTAAAATTGGCATTCATCAGCCTGATAACTGAAGGGATAAAAGAGTTTGAGTAGCGATTTGTCTTCCTCAGGGGTGCAAAGTAGTGCCACCCTGAGGGCATTAAATTAAATCCACTGGACATGACATGGTCTCCTTGCTTCATAATGCATTTTGCTTTCTGGACCACACGTTTCTCCCAGAGCACACTCAGGTCTGTTAGCTGGACTCCAATAATCTTGGAGCAGACTCTAATTATCTGATTCAGACTGTTCTTGTCCTTCACAGACAGACCATTAAAGCAACAGATAAAAGAGAATGTTAGAAGACTCTCAATAAAAGAATGATAAAAGGAACATAAAATGGTTTTCGAAACACTAAAAGAGTTGAGCTTCCGCATCAGGTGGATTCTTTGTTGTCCCTGTTTGACAAGTGACTCTGTGTTCTTGTCGAACTTGAGATGAGAGTCAAATGTGGTTCCTAAGTATTTATAGGTTTCCACAATTTGGACTGGTTCACCATGTATCAGGCAGTTTTTTGGCTTTGCACTATTATTTATAAAATCAATGATCAACTCCTTTGTTTCAAGGACTTGGTCGACCTCAAAACCATTCAAATCATGCACAAAACAACATTGGACCGGCTGGACCCCGGAAGGGTTCGACTCATTCCCGGAGGCGATCCACCGGCGAGAACAGACCGGGAGGAAGCGGAGACGGCGCCGGCGCTGCGAAAGATGGCAGAAGCGGGGCAAGCGAGCCGGCAGTAGGGCCAGGCTAACCGCGACTCCGCATAAACCCGCGGTTCAGACCAGCATCTTTCTCGCCGACGCCCGCTCCCTGATAAACAAGATGGACGAGATCAAACTAAGGACTGTTAACAACCGGATGGACAGCTGTGTCGCGGTGATAACAGAGACCTGGCTGCATGAAAACATCCCGGACCAAGCCGTGGAGCTAGCAGGCTGCACGATCTTCCGGTCTGACCGCACATCGGACTCCGGTAAGACAAGAGGAGGGGGTGTGTGTGTCTATATTAACAACAGTTGGTGCACGGACACTGCCGTTATTGAGAGACACTGCTGTCCAGACCTGGAGTTTTTACTGTTAAAGTGTAGACCGTTCTACCTGCCCAGAGAACTCGCCGCTGTGTTTGTAGCTGCTGTGTATATCCACCCACGAGCTAATGCTAACGCAGCAATGAGCAGGCTGCACGACAGCATCAGCAGACAGCAGAACAAACACCCAGAGGGTTTCTTCATCGTAGCCGGTGACTTTAACCACACCAACCTGAAGACTGTGCTCCCCAGGTTTTATAAGAACGTGGACATTAAAACAAGGAAGGACAGAACATTAGATCAGGTCTACACCAGCATCTCTGGAGCATACAAAGCCCACCCTTCCCCTCACCTTGGACACTCAGACCATCTTTCCCTGTTCCTGACACCAGCATACAGGCCCCTCATCTGCAGGTCAAAGCCACAGTACAGGTCAGTGCAGCGCTTGACTGAGGAGGCTGCGTTATCCTTGCAGGACTGTTTTGACGACACCATGTGGGAACTCTTTGAACACCCAGACATTGAGCTCCACACCTCCTCTGTGTTGTCTTACATCAGCTTCTGCATAGACAATGTAACAACAAGGAAACAGGTCAAAACATTCCCCAACCAAAAGCCCTGGTTCAGTGCTACTGTCAGAGCACTGCTCCAGGCCAGGGACTCAGCACTGAGATCAGGAGACAGGGAGGACTACAGGAAGGCTAGAGCGGACCTGAACAGAGGCATCAAGACTGCGAAAACAAAGTACAAAGACCAGATAGAGGCCAACTTCAGGGAAAACAACCCCCGCTCCATGTGGCGAGGCATCCAGGACATCACGGACTACAAGCCACGCCATAACACCCCCTCCCTGCCTGACACCTCTCTCCTGAACCAGCTCAACACCTTTTTCTTCCGCTTTGAAGAGGACAGCAGACAGGCAGAGGACACACTGCTTACACCATCAGAGCATGACCAGCCCCTCACCCTCCAGCAACATCAGGTACTGCGCGTCCTGCGGTGCATCGATACCAGCAAAGCACCAGGACCGGCGGAGTACCAGGGAGGGTGCTGAAATCATGCGCTCATCAGCTAGCTGCAGTATTCACTAACATCTTTAACCGCTCACTGCAGCAAGCTACAGTGCCCACCTACCTAAAAACTGCCACCATAATCCCCGTGCCCAAAACCTCTGCAATCACAGGGTTGAATGACTACCGGCCTGTGGCCCTGACGCCGGTGATCATGAAATGCATGGAGAGACTGGTGTTGCAGCATATCAAGGCCCACATCCCACCTGGCCTTGACCAACATCAGTTCGCCTACAGGTCCAATAGATCCACAGACGACGCCATCTCCATCGCCCTCCACACTGCCCTCAGCCACCTGGAAAACCCCAACACATACATCAGGATGCTGTTTGTTGACTTCAGCTCAGCATTCAATTCCATCAGCCCCAGCCGACTGATCAACAAACTGCAGACACTGCAGCTCGGAACCCCCCTCTGTCTGTGGATCAGGGACTTTCTGACGAACAGACCTCAGCACGTCAGGATGGGCATCTCCACATCCTCCACCATTGTCCTCAACACGGGTGTTCCTCAGGGTTGCGTCCTGAGTCCAGTCCTGTACACGCTGTACACCCATGATTGTACTGCCATGCACAGCTCCAACACCCTTATCAAATTTGCTGATGACACGACCATTGTGGGACTGATCAGCAACAACGATGAGGCGCCATACAGAGAGGAGGTCCAGACGCTGGCGGACTGGTGCAGTGACAACCACCTCAACCTCAACACCAGGAAAACAAAAGAAATCATCATTGATTTCCGGAAGTCAAGGACCACACCACACTCAGGCCTGAGCAACAATGGAGTGGAGGTGGAGCGTGTCACAGACTTCAAGTTCCTCGGACTGCACATCTCGGAGGACCTGGGCTGGACTGTGAACACCACCCACATCATCAAAAAAGCCCAGCAGCATCTCTTTTTTTTGAGAAGGCTGAAGAGGAACAATCTCCCTCCGCCCCTGCTGAGGAACTTCTACCGCTGCACAATAGAAGGTGTCCTGACATATGGATGCACTGTGTGGTACGCCAGCTGCACCACAGCAGAGAAGAAACGGCTGCAGTGGGTCATCAAGACGGCTCAGTGGATCGTTGGCTCCCCACTTCCACGCCTGGACGAGATCTGCTCGAGCCGTCTCCTGAGACGGGCTACAAAGATCAGAAATGACACCACCCACCCAGGACACTCCCTATTCACCACCCTCCCCTCTGGCAGACTCAGAGTCATGCGGGCCTGCACAAACAGATTCCAACACAGCTTTTTCCCCATGGCTGTGAAGAGATTGCTGCAAGGACAGTAACTGGACCACTTGCTCCCCTGCACTACACACTTTATATATATTTATTGATTATATATTTATAACTGCCTCTTTTGCACACTTC
>NC_065516.1:1074602-1085297 GCF_006386435.1 Epinephelus moara | reverse complement strand
TTTTTTTTTTTTTTAAGATTTAAGATTCCCTTTCCCACAAACTGCACTCTCTAAAATGTCACTTTTTGGTTGATCTGATTAACTGGAAATCAGTTTAGAAATTCAAACTAAGTTCAGAATGTCTTGAGTTAATTTATTTATTTATTTATTTTTTTAATCAGGTGTGGATTGTACCTGTGGCCTGTGTTTTAATTGCTTGATTTTTGAGTGGAGTTTGGTGATGGTTTTCCTGCTGTATTGGCTTCGAAAAATACTGAAGAAATATTGAGTTTATCTCAATATTTTACATAAATAGACCGTTTAAGAGAAAACACACACCCACAAAAAAAAAAATCAACCATTTAAATAATTTCAGTGGCTTGTGAATTATTCTCCTCTATGGATAAACACCATAATTAGCTCTGATATTAAAATAGTGTACTGACTGAACCGAAGCTGCGAATTTGGAACGTAACCACCTGTAGATTGTAGATTTAGTAATCTTTTAAATTTCCTCCTCCTGCTTGTTGAGTTTCCGGCACTAAACTAAATTGATTTTGGCAAAAACTAATGAGTTAATCTTTCATGTAACTGAGAAAAAAAAGAAAGCAACTCTGCTAAAAAGATGCAGTTAAGTTTGATTGCAGAGGAACCTGTTAATAGTTAAGACTATTTTGTTGTGTCTATCAATGCAGTGATGGACATCCTCTTAACACTGAACTTAAGTGTAAAGAGTAACTCAACAACTCCTGAAAATCTTCTCTTTGCTAAATTCTTACCTTGCTCCAGTGATGTAATTGTGAACTTCGGGTGTGTCAGTACCAGAGTTATAATAATTTTGTATTTTTCATTAGTTTTTATTTTGTTTTTAAATTTCTGTTTTCGATTCAGTTAGTTTCCAGAGTGTGTTTGCTCATTTCAGTTTAGTTTTCATTGTTTAAAAATGTTTCTTAAGTCTAAATCTAGTTTTTATTTTTAGTTCAGTATACTGAAACTAAAACTTTTACACCTAAATTAGATTTTTAGTTTAGTTTGACATCACAGCTGGGTGTGGTTAGAGGTACAGCAGAGCTATGTTCAGCTCCGACAAAGCGTAGCAAACGGTCTATTTCAACAGAAACAGTGGCGTGTTAAACACCCTGTCACGTTACGTGTTACAAGTAAAGATCTACCAGACATTTATCTACATACACGGCGCTCCTAATTGGGTAACACCTCTGACATACCCACCAAATGAGAAAAGACGTACCTCAAAGCCTGTTGCACACAGTTTCAAAGAAACATTTAGTTCAACCCCAAAACCGTAGCAAAACTGATCAGAATCAGAATTGGTTTTATTGCCAAGTAGGTTTTCACATATAAGGAATTTGGCTTGGTGTATTGGTGCGAACAAAAAATATAAAAAATATAGAGTAATTAGAAGCATAAGTATAAAAAGGAAATACTATTAACATTTAAATATAAAATCTGAATGCAAGTAATAATATAAAAATATGTGCACTGTAAACACGAATAGGGTTGCGTGCAAAGAACAGTTGTGCAAAGTATGGATGTGCAAGTTTAACAGTATGCAGTGTATGACAGGTGAATGACCAAGATGATGAAGAGATGTCCGACTGTGTGTTAGTTACGGGGGATAACTTGTCCTTGGTAGTGGCAGCAGCGTACCAGATGGTGATGGAGGAGGTGAGGATGGACTCAATGATGGCAGTGTAGAAGTGCACCATCATTGTCTTTGGCAGGTTGAACTTCTTCAGCTGCCACAGGAAGTACATCCTCTGATGTGTTTTCTTTATAAGGGAGCTGATGTTCAGCTCCCACTTGAGGTCCTGGGTGATGGAGGTCCCCAGGAAGCGGAGTCATACAGGGTGATGGGGGTGGGCAGGGCTGGGTTCTTCCTGAAGTCCACAACCATCTCCACTGTCTTAAGAGCGTTAAGCTCCAGGTTGTTCAGCCTGCACCAGGTCACCAGCTGGTCAATCTCCCACCTGTAGGCGGACTCATCCCTGTCAGAGATGAGTCCAATGAGTTTGGTGTCGTCTGCGAACTTCAGGAGCTTAACGGACTGATGACTGGAGATGCAGCTGTTGGTGTACAGGGAGAAGAGCAGAGGAGAAAGAACACAGCCTTGGGGGGATCCAGTGTTGATAGTCTGGGTGTCTGAAACATGTCTCCCCAGCTTCACGTGCTGGGTGGGTGGCAGGCCCCTGCTGAGGTGGGGGAGGTGATGCTGGTGGGTTGGAACTGGTGGTCGCGGGGGATGGTGTCTGGACTGTCCCATTGTCTTTCAAATCGACAGTAAAACTCACTCAGATCGTTGGCTAGGCACAGGTCATTGATAGAGTTGGGGGGGGGGGTTAGGTTTGCAATCTGTCTGAGCCCCCTCCAGACAGAAGCAGAGTCATTGGCTGAGAACTGGTGTTGTAATTTCTCAGCATACCGCCATTTAGCTGTACTTTGACTCTTTAAACCTCTCCTTGTCCCAACTCCTGAACGCCTCTTCTTTCAGCCGCCTCAACTGTCTGAGTTTAGGAGTAAACCAGGGTTTGTCATTGTTATACCTCACTGTGGTATACACGCCATTTGAGACTGAACACACCCCAGACTTTTTGATCCTGCCCACTGATGTTTGAACCAGAAGGCTCATTCAAGATGAGCCAAGCCTGTGCAGATTTGATCACCAGTGATAGTTGCACAATGCATGGCGGTTAGATTTGTGTCCGACTTCATCCCGACTTGCTCTGACTTCATACAAAATTGGATGATATTCTCACAAGACTGAGGCGGCCGCAGTTTTTAGAGCCAGGCGCTGCCGTTGCTCTCCACCAACTGCAAGACCCAGGGCATGATGGGAAACACCTGACTCTCAACTGATCTATCAGCTGATTGGTTTAGATGTTGACTCAACAATATGATGCTTTAGATAAACTTTTCATTTTTGTTAAAAGTCAGAGATTTAGATGTTATTTGTCTGATCTAAGGGTTTATTCTCTGAACAGAAAACATGTTTGACTGTGAGTCTATTGTATATTAACACTGGACTGTTTTAATTCTTGAAGTATTTAGCATCACAGAGACTTGTGGTCAGTGGGATGTGAGGATTCTTAAAATAACATCTGTACAGATGTGAAGCCCTGACTATATCTGACTTTTCTGTAATGAAAGCTGTTGTCTTGAATTTCTTTCCACTGAAAACATTAGCCTAATAGTCAAAGACATTTTTTTAGCCTATGTAGTTTGAGGGGACAGGTCTGCTCTGCAGCAGCAAACTGATATGATGCTAATCTACATGAAAATTCATGTAAAATGGAGCTTGAATCATGAATATAAATTACAGAACCCGTAAAGCATTTAATAGGTTACTCTGTCATAATGAAAACAACTGGAGACTTAGAACAAATTGACTTGAGGGTTTGATAACAGTTTTGATTAATCAGCATCAGATCTAGCAGGATGTGAGTGTTTCAGTGACTTCCTGTACATACTGAAGGCCGGTGGAAACTGTTGGGAAACTGCTCTACTTCACCACAGCTTTTTGTCACCGCATCCTGCTGCATCCACCTAATCTCGTCCACTCCCCAGGCGAGGCTCGGTTCATCTTGAACAAGCCTAATAATAATGAAGCTGCCTGATCACTCCAGTCAGCCCACCCCCCTTTCCACCAGGGCTGCGTTCAGCCCCTACAAAATGTAGCAAAATGTTTATTTCAGCAGAACAGTAGTGTGTTAAACACCCTGTTGTATTACGCAGATGCACTGTCTTTTAACACGGTGGGGTTTTAATCCAATTCGATTCAGAGTGTTTTATTGGCTTCATGGGAAACACGTTTACATCACCAAAATAAGTGTGAAATAAAAGTAGAGACCAGAATTTGGTTTGTAAACATGCTGCTGCTGACTGGGTATCACCTTTGACACACCCACCAAAACGAGAGAAAATGCACCTCAAAGCCCGTGGCGCACTGCTTCCCACTGTTTTGAGGAAAAATGTCCTTCAACCCAAAAACTGTAGCAGAACAAGGTACACTGTTTTGAGACTTAACGTGCCCCAGGGCTGGAAGCTACTGGACAAGGATCACATTCAATTTCAATGTAAAAATATAAACATAATGAATTACAGGGAAAAGTTTACATTGTTACAGTCAGATAAGCCAAAAGTTATTTGTTAATTAGGAGCATTCTTATAGATATACTCTTATAGTCCATGACTTCTATGACAATGGGAACATTAGCCGTGGGGAAAAAATTGCTTCACATAAGTACTGCGATTTTTATTTCTACAATTTTTTAATTCCTGAATTGATAGAAATTCAAATGAGGTGAAAAGCAGTTGCCGCTTTTATTGTGGTAATCTACAAGTACCCTGACCTGACATCAGACTTATCCATTCCAAGAAAAACAAAACTTAAAGGCTCTCTAAGTCTTCCTAAGCTTGAAAAGTTTTGTCACATACAGCAAACATCTCCTCACGATCAGCTAGCTACATGCCCTCTGAATATACTGTGAAAAAGTCAGGTCTCTGTAGGCAGCCCAGGCTCCGCAAATGGCAACAAAAACATTTTGGTCCAGGCTGCACCAACCAGCCAGCGCGAGACCAGTGAAAGCAAGCACACACACATGAACGCGGTGCCCATGTCTCACGGTCTCGCGCAAACGCACACACGTGAACGTGGTGCCCAGAGAGGCAGTTAGAGCTATAGGCTACAATGAGGATAAAAGGCGAGCTAGCTCTGTTGTGTTTGATAACATTGTTGAACATAAACAGAAGTGAAGTGTTTTTGTTGCCATTTGCGGAGCCTGGGCTGCCTACAGAGACCAGACTTTTTCACAGCATATTCAGAGGACATGTAGCTAGCGGATCGCTAGAGGATACAGACCTTCAGCAGCTAAAATAGAAGCTGCCCTCTGCATTGACAAACTTTCTGCCATTACACAGAGTAGACCCAGCCCACTGTTAATCCCAATGCTGGGGTTTGCGCCAGCTGAATCTGAGTTGCTCCAGCTGCTACTGAGTCCATCTGTGAGGTCTGCTATGGGGCAAAAAACAAACAAAAAAATCATTTTGGGATTATTTTAACAGATAATGCAATATGAGTTGCGATTTTACCTGGAGTTGTAATGTTTGCATTTGAGTTTCACTGAATAAATATATATATATATATATGATATACCGCATAGATGTGCGAAAAACAAACAAAAAAATCATTTTGGGATTATTTTAACAGATAATGCAATATGAGTTGCGATTTTAACTGGAGTTGTAATGTTTGCATTTGAGTTTCACTGAATAAATATATATATATATATGATATACCGCATAGATGTGCGGAAATCTTTTCTACAAGTTTGGACCTTTTGATGTTTCCAGCACCTTGCCAAGACCCTAGCTGAATGGAGTGGTGGTTGTTCTGCAACAATGAAAAAATATAAAAATGATGATGTGATTTTTGCTGAGGGTCTGTTCCCTCCATGTGTGGAATATCTTTTGTAGGCCAGGCTTCTCTGAAGCACCACGATGCTTTATTAAATGTGTTCACAATGTGTTAACATGTTAATCATGATGCGATTAAGGTTCTTTATTTTCAATTTACCGGTCCATCTACGTCCCAACTCTCATCAGTGGTCATGAGCTTTGGGTATTGACTGAATGAATGAGATCGCTGATACAAGCAGCGGAATTGAGTTTCTTCTTTGGGGTGTCTGGGCTCAGCCTTAGAGATAGGGTGAGGAGCTTAGACATCCAGAGGGAGCTTGAAATAGAGCCGCTGCTCCTTTATGTTGAGGTGGTTCAACATCTGATCAGGCCCCTGGGCACACCCAGAACACACTGGAGGGATTATACATCTCATCTGGCCTGGGAACGCCTCGGGATCCCCCAGGAGGAGCTGGAAGTGTCGCTGGGGAGAGGGATATCTGGAGTACTTTGCTCAGCCTGCTGCCCCCAAGACCCAGCCCTGGATAAGCAAATTAGAAAAAAAATGGATTGAGACAGTCAATGCAGGTTAATCATGATGCATTTATTTATTCCAGATCACCTTCTATGAGGGGAAATGCTTCACCGGCAGGAAGCTGGAGGTCAGAGGAGACTGTGATAACTTCCAGGACCGTGGCTTCATGAACAGGTGAGAAGACAAATCTGACTGAGTTCTTAGCTTTGGATTCTAGTACTTAGTTTACTTTGGATTCCTGACTTGAGAGAATTGGAGGTTTTTTCTTCTTCAATCCAACACTTTAGTCCAGAGAATCCTAACAACTACTTGCTACATGTTCATTAAACTCACTGCTGATGGTCGTCAATGACTCATGATCAATTCATGATACAAGTAAAACTGAAGGAAGTTTTTGACAGTGTTAATTTCGTCAATGAAAACTATGACAAAAGTATTTCCTCAACAACCATTTGTTCATCACAAAGATGCCACACTGATGAGCTAAAAAAAATAGATCTTCATAATAAAAAATATGACGAAATCTAGGTTTCATTTTGTTAATGACACGAGATGGAACGAAAATGTTAGTGGTGGACTATTTGACATCCAAAATTAGAGGAGAAGAGAACAGAATGATAAATTACTTTATAAAACATATTAGAAAAATGTTTTCTACTAGAAAGGCAATAATATCTTCTAATGCCATATGAGATCGGAGCGCCAACAGCCTGTAAACTCCAGTAAATGGTCAGCACCAGGATGCTTCGCTAGTCTGCAAAACATGAGCAGTGAAAGCTGTTTTCAAATGATGTCATAATGAAATTTTTGTACAACCTATCACCTTGATTATAATTTCTGATAATGGTATCAACCTAATTGGATTAGTTTAAAAAGAAAAAAACATTCTGACCAGGAGTTGACTAAAATGTCATACATTTTCAATGACTTAAACAATTGTTGTTGTCGCCTAAAACTAAACTAAAACGATGAGGGATAAAGATGACTAAAATGTGACAAACTATAAACATTTTTGTCTTAAGACTGAGAGTAAATCTGAAATAGCTGCCAAAATTAACACTGGTTTTGCATTAACTGAACATGTGCGTGAGAAATAAAGGTCTGGTTCTCTCAACCAACTTCCTGAAGTGCTTGAGCTACGTTCTTTCTATCTAATATTCTTTGTGTGTTTTCAGGGTGAACTCCATCCGTGTGGAGAGCGGCGCCTGGATCTGCTTCGACCACCCCGACTTCAAGGGCCAGCAGTACATCCTGGAGCACGGAGAGTACCCAGAGTTCCAGAGGTGGAACTCTCACAATGACCACATGGGATCCTGCAAGCCCATCCGCATGGTAAACACCCTCGACAGGGTTCATCCTATTTAGTATTCAACCACGATTGCCACCAGCAGCTGACAAATTTCCATGTGACGAATATTTTAACCCCATGATACAGCGGATACTCATGTTCCCCAGAAGATAAATCAATCAGTGGCATATCCACTGACGTCTCCTGTAGAATCACCAGCAGGCCAAAATGTAACCATTTAAAGGGTGAATCCCATAATAATCCCACTGTTAGTTCAGAGGTGTAGAATATCTCACGAAAGCCTGCAGTCACATACAGAAACATTTTATTACTAACACATCTAAGATTTAACACTTTCAAGGCCTTATTTTTTTGAAGAAACTGAATCTTCTCCAGAACCTGCAGATACCCTGCACAAGACTGGTAACATTCAGTCGTTAGACAGACAATTTAATTAGCTAACGTAAATAATTCCCAGTGGATGAACCTTTGATTAAGGATTTTATTAGAGGTTCAAGTTTAGAGTGTGGATCCCTGTTGTTTGTGTGAATTTATTTTTGTTGTGTTTTCGCAAATTTCCATGAGATGGTACATCATAGACGCATGAAATTTTCACCTGTGATTGAAAGTTGTGTGCAAATACTGCTCAAGAAAAATAATCAGCCAGATGGGGGCGCTATGATTAAGGGCCAAAAATTCAATTTTTGAAAGGCTACACTCCTCACACCTCAAGTCACATTGACTTGAAAGTCGACACATGTCCAGCTCAATGTGCTCTGCTAAAAAAGCCTCAAGAACAATTAAGGAGTTTTTTGAAAAACACATTTTTTACATCTCCTCTTAAACCATAGCTCCGATGTGTACCAAATCTTCTGTGGATCATCACTGGACTAAGTTAATCAAACATTTTCAAAAGCTTTCATTGTGTTTTGAAAATATTGATCAATGAACTTTAGACGGTGTGTGATTCAGCACACAAATAGACCTAGCTCTGTGTTATTTGAGTCAATTATTACAAAACTTGCAAGATATGCATACATAAGTACTAGCAACATACCCTGAAAGTTAAATTCAAATCAACCACTAGGGAGCGCCACAAATGCAAAAAAATGGGCATGGCATACCACAAATTAAAGTTTAGAATTAAGATTAGAAATCAGCAATTATTTGCCCAAATATTACACAACTTGCAGAATATCTTCTCCTGAACTGTAGGTCCAATCCAACCTAACTTTCTGTGGATCATTTTACCAACCTTATCAACCTTATCTCATTTTTTGAAAATACTGACTGATTAACTTTAGAGGGGGCATGGCTCAGCACATAAATAGATCTTACTCCATAACTGTTGAGCGAATCATCACAAAGCTTGCAGAAAATGTCTACAAAAGTACTAGCAGCATACCTTGAAATTTTCATTAAAATTGACCACTAGGGGGCACCACAAATGCAAAAAAATTGGCATGGCATAACACAAATCAGACTTAATAAATCAGAAATGGTTTGTCATTTTCATTTGTCATTACAAAACCTGCTGGATATCTTCAATAATAATGTTTAACCATGTGTGAAAAATAATCTTTTAAAATCACTCAATAAAAGGGCATAACAAGTTCTAAACAAGTGCATTGGCCTTTCACAAAATTTGGCCATAAATCAATGACAGTTATTCCAAACATCACCAAACTCGGTGGATTTTTTTAAATTGAGGTACCGAAACATTTCCCTAAAATGTTTTCACAACTGACCAATAGGACGACAGTGTTGCTGAAGAAGAGGGTGGCCTGGGAGATATTTAATCATAAATGAATTAACATGTTTGATCATTCCCAGCTTTCAACTTCTAATGGTCTGTGTTGACTTGAACACAGGAATCAGCATGTCTAGATTTTTTATAATGTTTGATAAAATCTGTTTTGTAGGAAACTGAAAATTTTTTCTGTGTCAGATAACTACAGTGTAATGTCTGTCCCAGCACAAGTAAACTTAACCTGTCTTCCTACCTTTCTGTCCGTCCAATAGCATGGAGAGCACTACCGCATTGAGCTGTTTGAGGCCTGTAACTTCTCTGGTCAGTGTGTGGAGATCTGTGATGACTGTCCCTTCCTGCAGAGCCGTGGCTTCTCCAAGAACTGCATCAACTCCGTCAAGGTCTACGGAGACGGAGCGTAAGTTTAACACAGAAATAATACAAAATAAACAAAAAATAATACAGAATGTACAAAACAAGATATTTTAATTTGTCAACTTGGATGTGGAAAATTGTGATGGACATTTTTTCTGTTTTCTGACATTCTACTGACCAAACAAATAACCAATTAATCTAGGAAATAACCAGTATATAATAAAAAGCACTATTACCTGTTATAAATCTACTTGTCTCTTTTACTTCTCTCCATCTTCAGCTGGGTGATGTACGAGGAGCCAAACTTCCGTGGTCGCATGTACATTGTGGAGCGTGGAGACTACTGCAGCCACAATGAGTGGCAGGCCCAGAACCCCAACATCCAGTCCATCCGCAGGGTCGTCAACTACTTCTAAACCCTCACCTCTGACCTCTGACACCCCCCAAACTCCCTCTCCTGTAACTTTTAGCACCGCTGTAATCATGTACAATAAATAAACCCAACTAAGATAAGAAAGCAGGTTTTTTATCAAACACTTTCTGTGTGTGTTGTTTTGTGTGACCACTGAATACTCAACATAAAAACACAATCATTCAACGTTAGAATGCACATTTATCGTAAAAGTGTACAACATATATGTTCCAGATCAGACTTATGTCTATCACAGGGTTCCCACAGTCATTAAAGTCCTGTAAAAGTTATGAAATCAGAAAAACTGTTGTCCAGGCCTGGAAATGGTTTGCAATTAAACCAATTCTTTTGGAAAAGATTTTAATTTACACATTGCTTTTGTTGTTGTCTAAAATATGTGCATTGACCAGGTACTATGATCTGAATATCTATAAGATACCATCACTATGTCGAGTCATTGATATACTTGGATAGAGGAAGCCTGAAGGGATATTGATGGCGATCAACCTTCATCTATTAAGGTATCATGAACACTTAGGTTCAGGCAAGGGCACAAAACAATTATTAGACATGCCCATAAAACATGTTTAACAAGAAATAAAAGCATAGAGACGTGTCAAAATTATAATCCAAACACACATCAGAGTGCATTGCCAACTAAAGGATCTTTGGTTTTCTATCCTCCAAAAGGGGATGTTGCCTTGACATTTTCCAAAGTACCTGCATTTGCCGCTCTGTTCTCTTTCTTATGAGAATATCTCTCCACTACATAGAATATCAATCAATCAATCAATTTTATTTATAAAGCCCAATATCACAAATCACAATTTGCCTCACAGGGCTTTACAGCATACGACATCCCTCTGTCCTTATGACCCTCGCAGCGGATAAGGAAAAACTCCCCAAAAAAACCCTTTAACGGGGAAAAAAAAACGGTAGAAACC
>NC_065516.1:1057973-1068641 GCF_006386435.1 Epinephelus moara | reverse complement strand
GAGACATCAATAAAAATTTGACTCCACTTCTCCACCTCGCCGTCTGCGTCGCCACTTCCCAGTGTCTCCAAAATGTGCGCACGCATGACTCAGAGTTTGCTTACAGGTGCGCACATTCTCCCGATTTATTTTTATAAATCACAACCTTTGCGTGGGAAGTGGCGTACGCCACTTTCAAGCCCCGTTTTGTGCGTAAGCAAGCTTTATAAATGAGGCCCCTGTTCTTTTTGGGTAGGTTAGAGAAGAGCTCCAGTAGGGGAAGCCCCTCATTTAGGGTGGGTTTGGGTGTGTGTGAGTTTTTGTCCTTTATTTTTTTGTTTTGTATTGGGGGTACATATAAAGTTATGGGTCAAGTTATGATATGTGTTCACAGTTTATTGATGAATCAAGCTAATGACACATAAGGCTAGAAACAATCTATCAAATGGTACTCTAAGGTTGGTTAGCTGGAATGTTAAAGGTCTGGGTAATCCCGTTAAAAGAGTAAAGGTTTTAGCACATCTCAAGTCTTTACAGCCTGATATCATTTTATTGCAAGAGACACATGCCAAGCGTAATGTCCAGTCAGTACTTCGTGCGAACTGGCTATGTCAGGCATATCATGCCCTAAGGCCAGGGGAGTGGCAATATTGTTTAAGAGAAACATTCCCTTTATTCAGGAAACAGTAAAAGTGGATCCTGATGGCAGATATTTAATTTTGATAGGCCACATTAATTCAGTGCCAGTGACTTTAATAGACATTTATGGCTCTAATTTTGATTGTCCAGAGTTCTTCCAGAAAGTCTTTAATTCGATTCCTAATTTAAATAATACAAATGTTATAGTTGCGGGAGACATGAACTGTGTTCTGGATACCAATTTGGATAAGTCATTTTCAACTACAATACAACAGTCAGAATCTGGAAAGTTCTTAAATACTACATTAAAAAATCTAAATATTGTGGATATTTGGAGATTATCTCCTAAGGGAAGAGAGTACTCTTTTTTCTCTCCTGTGCACAAGTCATACTCGCGTATCGACTATTTTTTTCTTGACTCCAAACTTATCTCAGCAGTAAAGGATGCCACATATCACCCTATTTTGATTTCAGATCATAGTCCAGTTACATTGGTCTTGCAGGTTGCAGATTTGAATTATAGAAGACAAAAGAACTGGCCTTTCGATCCAACACTACTGGAAGATGAGGCCTTCCATAAGCAGATGGAGGAGCATATTTTATTTTTCCTTAAATCGAATGATAAGGGCAGTTACTGATTCAATCTTATGGGAAAGCCTAAAGGCAGTGATGAGAGGTCACATAATATCTTATACATCAGCTAAACATAGAGCACAAGAACAGGCTCTTAAAAATATAGAGACTAGTTTACACCAACTGGAACAATTATACTAATCTACTCCAACTACAGAGCTGTTATGTAAAGTCACAAAATTAAAGTATGAATATAATTCTTTAGCTACGAAGCAGGTATGTTCTCACTTAACCAACTGCAAACAGAAAATATTTGAAATAGGTGATAAACCTCATAAACTACTGGCTAGATTTTTGAGACAGTCACAGGCCTCACAAGCTATATTTGCAGGTAAAAATAAAAATAGAGAGTTGGTTAACGATCCTCGAGAAATAAATGAATGTTTTGAAGATTTTTATTGTGAACTTTACAGCTCAAATAGCTCTGTTAGTCAGACTGAGATTGACAAATTCTTAGACGAAAGTGCACTGACTAAATTGGACGAAGAAGCAGTAGAGGACCTAGAAGCAGACTTCACATTAGAAGAGGTCAAAGCAGCAATTCAGCAGTTGCCAAATAATAAGGCCCCAAGCCCAGATGGGTTCGGAGCAGAATTTTATAAGGCCTATAGCTCATTGCTGGCTCCCCTTATCATTCGGATGTTGAATCACACCAGAGAAGTAGCCTCTTTACCAAACTCATTATATCATGGTAAAATTTCATTAATTTTGAAAAAAGATCGCGATTCTACTTTAGTCACTTCATATAGACCTATTTCTCTTCTTCCAGTTGAATCAAAATTATCAAAAGTAATAAATCAAAAGTAAAATTTTATCAAATCGTCTTAAATGTCACATTGCTAAAATTATACACCCAGATCAGACTGGGTTTATTCCCAATCGACACATTTATTTTAACATGAGAAGACTTTTCAACATTATGTATAACCCAGCTCGAAGCAAGGAAGATTCAGTTGTAATTTCTTTAGGTGCTGAAATGGCTTTTGATCAAATCGAATGGCCTTATATGTTTTCTGTTTTAGCTAAATTTGGTTTCAGTGATGCATTTATTAATTGGATTAGGATAATCTATAAAGAGCCCACAGCTTCTGTAGTAACAAATCAAAACATCTCAAATCCTTTTTGTTTATATAGAGGCACTCGACAGGGTGATCCAGTTTCCCCGTTCATTTTTGCTTTAGCGCTAGAACCTCTGGCCTCTCATCTACGATTAAGTCCAGAAATACAACCAATAATACATCAGGGTACCTCTCATAAGTTCTCGGCCTATGCTGATGACGTTATTTTGTTTGTTTCAGATCCTAAAGCTTCTATGGCCCCTCTGTTGGGTCTAATTAATGAATTTGGCTCCTTTGCAGGGTATAGAGTGAATTGGGCAAAGAGCGAGCTAATGCCTTTGTCACACTTGGTACATAAGACATTCCTGAATACCACCCTATTTAAGGTTGTATTCGACGAATTCACAAGTTTGGGTGTTATAGTGACAAGAAAACTGAGTCAGCTATTAGAAGTTAACTGGGATAAGAAAATGAAACAAGTGACGAAAAATATAGAGTTCTGGAATACTTTACCTATCTCAATGGTGGGACGCATTAATGCCATAAAAATGGTAACATTGCCTAGGTTTCTATTTATTTTTCAGTCTATTCCAATGTACATTCCACAGTCTTATTTTAAGAAGCTGGATTCAGTCATTTCATCCTTCATCTGGTTTGGAAATGTGCCCAGAATCTCTATGAAGCATTTAAGTAAAGGAAGGAGTGAAGGTGGATTTGGTCTTCCCCAATTCAAATTATACTATTTAGCTGTTAATTTAAATATTTTTTCTTTTTGGCGGAGTTGTACTCCAGGCAGCAATTTACAAAGCATGCCTGCTTGGCTACAAATTGAAGACTTCTTGTAAAAGTTCATGTCTCCCAGCTCTCCTCAATAGTCCAGTAAAAATAAAAAATAAAAATATATGGGAGCAATCCCATAATTCAAAACTCCTTAAAAGTCTGGTCTCAGGTTTTATCAATACTTACAGCCCCCAGAGTATACCTGGACACTCCTATATGTTCTAATCATGCCTTTAGACCGGGTCCCCAGTCTTAATAACTTGGAGGGAGAAGGGCATTATCTCCTTAAGAGATTTGGATTTTAATGATCAGTTTGCCTCTTTTCTGCAATTGCAGGAGGAATTTCAGCTCCCAACTTCAGGAATGTTCATGCTGCTCTGGACAGTCTTTTGACTGTGAAACCAGCTACTAAAGGCAGTGTGTCCTTTTATAATATCTTACTAAATTTAAGCAATCCCTCATCAAATTTATATAAGGAAGACTGGCAAAAACAATTGGGCATTGAAATTACAAACGAAGAATGGAAAACCTGCATCAAAAATATCTACAAAAGTTCAGTAAACACTAGGCACACTTTGATTCAATTCAAAGTTGTGCACAGACTGCACTTCTCTCCCACTAAACTACAAAAGATATATAAAGACACTTCTCCCCTTTGTATAAAGTGTTCAACAGATCAAGGCACTTTGTCACATCAATTTTTACAGTGTAATGTTTTGAAAAACTTTTGGGGCCATATATTTAATTTTCTTGCTAAAGCCTTTGATAGGGAGTTTCCCCCTGCCCCTCTAACGGCAATATTTGAGGTTGTGGAGTCAGGTAGCGTGAAGGACAGTTATGAAGCACAGGCTATCTCTCTCAACATTGCTAGCTAGAAAACTGCTCCTACAATTCTGGAAATCTGAGAAATCTCCAGCGTTTGAACTGTGGCTGAAGGAATCAGGGAACGTATTACACCTAGAGAAGATTAGATTTAACATGGCTAATAGAGAAGAATTTTTTTACAAAATCTGGCAACCAGTTGTTAATCTTCTTGAAAAGTTGAAGTGAATGTTTAATGTTGTGTCATATTAGGGCATTAACGACTTTGATTTTTTTCAGGTCGACTTATCTGTCAATAAAGTTGAAGTCAAGTCGACAAGTCATTTGATGATGTCATCACATTGATGACATGTGATGTGTGTCTGTGAAGGCCCGAACATACTCGGGCGGAACGTACGCGGAACGGACTCTGCGGAGGTCCGCGCGGACGTCCACAAGCCCTGTGCGCGCAAAGCTCAGATTTTACGATCACGCGGACTCCACTCCGCGCACCTGTGACTGCTTGGCATGTATTTTTCACATCGCGGGGATTTTTCACAGACATTTTTACAGGAAACTACAACGCGGAAGTGCGCTCGACTATGAAAGCCTGAATGACTGCGGACATTCCTCGCGGAGTCTGCTCCGCAGTACGCCCGAGTATGTTCAAGGATAAAGTATCAGCGTAAGCCAATCAGAGGCAGCGATTGCATTCCGTACAATCAGAGGCAGCGATTGCATTCCGTACACAAGCACACAGAGAGAGAGAAAGAGGGAAAAAACACACAACTTGTCGACTCCTCCTGGGGGGTGTTGACTTGTGCCACTGACGTCGACACGTCGACAAATCGACTTTTCTATTAATGCCCTTTGTCATATAGTATCATCTTGGATCCTAATGGATGAATTGTAAAGGATCTGTATTCTATTTAATATTACCACCACTTTAATTTGTTTGCTGGTTTATTTGTCTTTTTTTCTCTGTATATTGTTTGTTTGTTTTGTTGTATTATATTTGTTTTAATAAAAAATTATTAAAAAAAAAAAAAAAAAAGAAGTGTCCACTCTTCTGGCCAAGAAGGCCATCAGAGAGGTGGGGCAGGAAGACAGGCAAGCAGGGTTTTATTCCCATTATTTTCTCATACCGAAACGCCACGGGACGCTCCGGCCAATCCTGAAGTACAAGATGTTGACTGTGCTGTGAGTGAAACAGGCTGTCCTTGTGAACGACTGGTTTACAACAGTCGACCTCAAGGACGCATATTTTCAAATCCCGATTTGGGAGGGGCACATGAGGTTTCTCAGATTTGCCTTCGATGGCCAAATCTTCGAATTCTGTGTCCTCCCCTTTGGTATCTCACTGGCTCCCCGCACCTTCACCAGGTGTATGGATGCAGTCTTGGGGCCTCTGTGGCGGCAGGGTCTCGGGGTGATGAATTACCTGGACGACTGGCTCATATGCGCTCAGACAGAACAGCAGTGTCGTCGTCATGTGTAAATGTTGTTGCCGCGCATCCAGGACCTGGGGTTATGCATCAACAACAAAAAGTGCAATCTGCAGCCGACTCAGACCACCCAGTTCCTAGGTATGTGGCTGGATGCCAGGACTGGGTTGGTGACGTTGACACAGGACAGACAGGACTTCCTCAGCGATTGCCTTGCGCATTTTCGTCTGGAGGCCAGAGTCACTTGGGGACGGTGTCTGCACCTTCTGGGCCTCATGGCTGCTGCTGTGCAGGTGGTACCATTACGTCGCCAGGTGGTCTCTGTGGATGCATCCCTCGAGGGTTGGGGCGCTCTCTACGAAGGCAGGGGCACCAGCGGGCGCTGGGGGGGGGGGGGTCCTCTGGAAGGATCAGCATATCAACGTCTTGGAACTAAGGGCAATCCACCTGGCCCTCTTGCATTTCCTGCCAATGCTGCAGGGCCGCCATGTTCTCGTGAAAACCGACAGCACCACGGCAGGGGCATATGTCAACAGACAAGGGGGCATGGGCTCTCCGCGTCTGTGCAGGATTGGACACAGACTGTGGACATGGGCGTTCACACAGTTCCTGTCACTCAGGGCCATGAATGTGCCGGGAGTGGTGAATGTGGCGGCAGACCTTCTCTCCAGGAGCGGGCCACACCCGGGGAACTGGAGGCTGCACCCAGCAGTGGTGGAGGAGATCTGGCACTGCTTCGGCAGAGCAGTGGCCGACCTGTTTGCCTCAAGAGACAATGCTCACTGCCCACTGTTCTACTCCGTGGGGAGGGACTCGCTTCCCGTGGGCATCGACGCCATGGCACACCAGTGGCCTCAGGGGCTACTCTACGCTTTTCCCCCATTCAGCCTTCTGCACAACCTACTGCAAAGGATCGGTCGGGAGGAGGTCCGCGTGATCCTGGTGGCGCCAGACTGGACCCACATGACATGGTTCTCGTAGGTGACACCACTCCTGGACGGGACACCATGGAAACTTCCGGTTCGCCGGGACCTGTTGAGTCAGGCACGGGGGACCCTGTTTCATCCCTTCCCTCAGGGGCTCAATCTCTGGGCCTGGCCCCTGAGAGGGCCCGTCTATTAGACATGAGGCTCACAAGCTCAGTGGTCCAGACCCTGTAGAGTGCTCGAGCCCTATCGACAAGGGTTGCATACTCTTATCGCTGTTTGTGTCATGGTGCGGCACTAACCAGATCAACGCAATGACATGTTCAACCCCAGAGGTGCTTAGATAACCACAGGAGCTCCTGGAGGCTGGGAAGTCACCATCAACCCCGAGGGGTGTGGTGGCAGCCATCAAGGCCTCCCATGTGGGTGAGGCTAGGCTGTCTGTGGATGATGGCAGCCTTTTATCACAGTTTCTGAAGGGTGCACAGAGGCTTGTGCTGTGCAGCAGGAGGCTGTCCATCCCGACGTGGGACCTGGGTCGGGTTCTGTCTGCCTTGGTGGAGGAGCCCTTTGAGCCCTTGGAATCAGTAAGCCTTCAATGGATGTCGCTCAAAGTCGCATTCCTCTTGGCAGTAACATAGCCAAGAGGGTGGGGGAACCGCAGGCTCTCTCTGTACATGAGAGTTGCTGTCAATTTCTGCCGGACGACACAGGGGTTGTCCTGCGTCCGAATCCGGCGTTCCTACCAAAAGTGCTCACTGACTTTCACCTGAATCAGTCAGTGGAGCTACGCTCCCTTAGGCCCTCTCAGGAGGGGTCAGGAGGAGTCAGTGCTATGTCTGGTTAGGGCGCTGAAGACCTATATTCAGTGTACAGCAGCATTCAGGAAGACAGATCAGCTGTTCGTCTGTTTCGGGCCCCAGTCCTTGGGTGAGCCAGTTTCTAAGGCTAGGCTGTCTCATTGGGTCGTGGAGGCAATTCAACGGGCTTACAGAGAAGCAGGCGAGCCGGTGCCGGTGGGGGTAAAAGCGCACTCCACACGGGGTGTATCAACCTCTTGGGCCTTGTGGCAGGGCGCCACCTTATCAGAGGTGTGTGCGGCTGCTACGTGGTTGACTTCGACCACATTTATTCGGTTTTATTGTTTGAATGTGGCAGCCAGCACCTCCTTCGGGGAACGTGTGCTAAGGGCCACTTCACAATAGACAACAGATTCACTGTGCCCCTGTGCTGGTGGGTCTTAGGTCCGGCCAGGGGGGTGTCCCAAATCCTTGTCAGTGGCCTAGCAGGGTGCTGGCCATCTGAGGGGCCTCTTCCTCACCACTAGCCCTGGTGTCTTGCAGGGCTGGTTTGCTAAGGTTGTGTCTGGCGCCTGAGCATCGGGCGGTGGCATGCGGCGCCTGGCGGCATCACTGACCCCTTTCTGTGTGGGTTGTATATTTGTATATAGTTCTTGGGTGATTTTGCACACGTGGTATTTTTGTTTGTTTGTTTGTGCACCTGGTGGCAGTGAAGTCTCATTCGAAAAATACCAGAGGGAGTTGCTGTAGGAGCGGCGTCTGCTCTGTCTCCTTGGTACCCTCACGGTGTGTCTTACGAGTCCCATAACATATATTCTATATGTAGTGGAGAGATATTCTCATAAGAAAGAGAACGTTGGGTTACAGTGTAACCCTGGTTCTCTGAGTATAGAGAATATCTCTCCACATCGAGGCCGCTCGGGAACAGTTCAAATCAGAGTGAATAAGCGGTACTCTGCGCAGCTGGGTGTATTTATAGGCAGCGCAGGGGAAGCCACGATAGGCGTGGTGTGTCTTAAATAATTATTCACGTCAACTGCCAGGATGTCAGTAATCCCATAACATATATTCTATATGTAGTGGAGAGATATTCTCTATACTCAGAGAACCAGGGTTACATTGTAACTCAACGCTCTATTGGCCCATGCAGCTGTTAAGCAAGTCAGCAAGCATTAGCAGTTTGCTTTTCACAATTACCTTGGAAGTAATGTCACGGAAATGGGGCAAAATGTTATAGAAAAGTCTTGAAAATTCATTGGTAAAAATGCGCGGGAGAGGTTCCATAACTTCACATGACTACTTCGTACTTTTGAATCAGCAGAGTGCTTCCTCTTCAGTTTAAGTCTTTGGCTCTGCACACTGACGTTTAAAATCACACTGACACACAAGATAGATTGTCTTTATCTACAACAATGTCACAAATTATTGAGTCAAACAGAATTTAAGTTTAGTTACGAGACAGATTCAGATTGAATGCTTGAAATGTGATTGGATTGTGACAAAAACGTGGACATGGTTTATCAAATGTAGGACGACCCAGAGCTGTTGAAAGATTTAGACCCACATTGTCACATCAGGAGGAAGATAGGATTTAAATTAATAAATCAAAGGGCACTCAGAGAGCGCAGACCTCTGTGAAGGTCAAATGCCCTATCTCGCAATGTTAGTAAAAGTGAAACATAATTTGTCTATCCACCCCATGATTTGGATCCGCTCCAAAATGTGATGGCTTCTTTCTCAGTCATGCTGCAGCCTTTCACCAAGTTTCATGAAACTCAGAACTGTAGTTGTATGCAATCCTGCTGATGACAAACTCTGTAACAGTATTTTTTTTTTTTTTTGTTAAAGATATTTTTGGGGCATTTTAGTCTTTAATTGATAGGACAGACAAGTGTGAAAGGGGGAGAGGGAGAGGGAGTGACATGCAGCAAAGGGCCACGGGCTGGAGTCGAACCCGGGCCGCTGCAGCAACAGCCTTGTACATGGGGCGCGTGCTCTAACCACCAACGCCCTGCAGTATTTTTTTTTTTAAATAAATGTAGCCTGGTCATACAATGAGGAGACCTGACACAGAAACTACTTTTTGTGGGTCTTTTACTCCCCGACTGCCAGAACTCAGCTTAATTTAATTTAATATTATTTTATTATTATTTAATTTTATTTAATTTTGAGACAACAGACAAAATAAAAAGAATAGCTTTAGGCTTGCTTTTCTAGAATAAAGCAAATATGTCTCACCACACTTTCCCTTACAAGAGCTTAATGCTGTCTCTTAACTCTAAACAGTATTAGCAACAGTGTCAGCATCATCAAAAAGTGCTATCAAGGCAACAATGGTATCCAAAGACAACAGTAGTGGCTCAGTCCTGAGTAAAAGAAAATAAAAAAAATAAACACAAATAAATACACTCCTTGAGCCACATAACACACAGTCACTTTACATGAAAAAGTATTAATTCACAGCCAATGTACGTTCATGAACAACTGGAATATTTTTTACATGAACTCCAATAAATTGTTCAAATCATGAAATCAAACTCACTCTCTCACTCCGGTGTGCTGCTTGCGCGCCAAACACACCCGGAAGCAAATCACGGCTTTCTTCTGTGCCTTTTCTCCCCTCTAATTCGGTCAGGAACATACACAATACACAGTCGGTTGAAATAATCAGCATACTATGACATGACCTCATCTACCGTATATGTGTACATTAATAGCACTCACGCTGTCCCGCTGTTCAGTTCTCCCTCAGCGCAGTGGGGTTCACACACATTTAGGACACATTCAACAGACCTACAGACATCGGCAAAAATACAAGATCATCCCCTGTCAGTTTTAGCTTACAGCATAGCTACACTCTTATCTATGGGCACCAGTGACTATTTATGTATCTTAGCAGTGTTTATCTGGATATTTCCTTATAAAAGTGCAGGAACACACACTCCAAACTACCGGTAACCTCCCGACTTCCTTGTTTCTAAAGTCCCGCGACAGCTAGCTATAGTGCGGGATCTGCCAGGAAGAAGCTCTTAAAGCGACAGCGTCACCTCAGCGAGGTAACCAGTTTCCAACATATGAAATGATGTGACAGATAAAATAGTATGAAAACAAAAATAAATGCTCACTATAATACTGATCCTCCAGGCAAATCATGTGTGCGTATCAGTTATACTACTGGGGCAGCTCAAAAACACTGTCTGCCTCTAGTTCACCTGGCTACATAAATAAATAAACAAAGTAAATTTAAATATAAACAAATTTTTCCAGCTAAAATCCAAATGTGTGGTTTTACCTGATGGGTGGGGTTAGCTAGTCACCACAAAAAAAACACCTTTGACTGCATTTATGTGCCCACCCTGAGTTCAAGATGACCTATCATGAAATATTTTTTTTCTGGAAAGAGTTTATGCTGCATAATCTAAGCATCTGGTGAAGTGACACAAATCGGTGCCTGGAAGTGGGCCTGGCGGCTCCCGATCCTGTCCTCCTTGTTTCTTCTAAAAAGTCTTCTGTTGTCGGTTCAATATCTTAGGTTCGGCTGGCAGGTACTTAAAAAAGCACTGGAGAGAGGCAGAATCTGATGCAATCGAGTTTATTGTGTTTACAG
>NC_065516.1:1054056-1057689 GCF_006386435.1 Epinephelus moara | reverse complement strand
ATTGCATATATGTATAAATGCAGTATTAGGTTTTTGTAGAAGTTTACACATTGACATGTGTGGTCTTAGCACCTGATGAGGGTGAGGGTTTTGACTTTTACACTACACTGGCTTAGGCCTCTGCTCGAAAATGACATGCCCAAAATTAAAAGAATATATGTCTGCAACTACAATGTCAATATAAATAATTCTGGTCTCAAAGCTAACAAGTGAGATTCACTGGAAGGTGTAAACATCAGTATAGATGCTACTCGGTCAGAATAAATAAGAAAATAAGACAGAATAAATGAAAGGTTTTATCTCAACAAAACTTTACACTTTTAGAGTAAATATCCCTTTGAAATGACGCATTTGAAGCCCTAAACGTAAAAAAGACCCAACAGCCAACATCTGAACATTACCTGTGCATGGACAGATGCTAATAGAATGAAGCAGAACAAATTTAGAGAGGTTTTAGTCGAGAAATGTTTTGAACAAATCTTCCAATTGGCCCTTTTAGTTACATTTGTGCACCATCATTGGCTCCCAGGTGACTGTTAAACTCATTTGATGTCACTTAGAAGTCATTAAGTATTAAGTCCATCTAAAATCAACTGTTTTTTGCTTTATGTCCAAAATGTTATCAGTCAGACCTCTATACATGTTCCCATTCATGGAAAACCATTTCCATTGGTAAATTACTGATGGAACTGTAGATTTCTGTTTTTTTCTGTTTTGTTTTGTTTTTTAAGATTTACGTCTTCAGGAGGAACCAATGGTCTCAGAGCAGAGAGACATAGACAGGAGTTCAGACAACATTTCTTGACATTTAGAAACATATTAAATAAGTCAAGTGATTTGTATTTACAAAAATTCTTTACATTTTTACATCCATGTGGTTTCTCTCTGTGGTATATCTTTTAGCTTCATTTCAGTGCGCTGCTGCTCTGCTTAACACGCAACAGCAAGAGCTGGGAAAACAGTTTCAATGGATTGTTATCTGCAAACACTTAACAGCTGATTACCTGCGTGGACAGTAATGTTCACAAGCCTGAAAAACGCTGACAAGTTCTTGGTCTCCGTTCTTATCAATCTCCTCTGACTTGTTTGTGTTGGTATGGGCCACGTGGCTGACAACCTTTACTATCAGAAAAGCCAAAAAACCTATTTGAGCCTTATAATGATGGTAACAGCCTATTAAAGTCTGGGCACAGCAAAATTAAATATATATAAGTTTGTCACAGCAAATAAAAATATGTTATTAAGCACCCTGCCAAATTTGCACCATTAAAAAGTCACCAAGTTGTTACGTGAAGCAGCCTGTGCTGTCTCTCTCTCCTGTCAGGCTTGTCTCCCTCCTCCCTCTGCCTGCTGCGCACCTGAGTGCAATCGGCACTCAGGTAGAGAGAGGAGGAGGGGATAAGAGGGACAAGGAGAGTAGAGACAGGGCTCGGCACACGGCACAGACACCAGCACAGGTGGTGAGGAGTTTTTCCCCTTTTCCTCCTTTGTTCTCTTTCCCCAAGCAGGTTTTTCCCCCATGCTCATTTAGGTGCTGGGGTTTTGTTGTGTTAGTTTGTTGTTTTAGTTTGGACTGGAGATTACCGGTAGTTACTTTATTCGTCTTTTTGTTTATTCTAGGTTTAGTTCCTTTTCAGGTAGTTTAGGGGGAGACGCTGGGAGCGACGGCCCACTGCGTGGTTGGCTCAGCGTCTTCCCTTCTTTTGTTCTTTTTGGCCGGGGTCTCCAGTCCCTTTTGTTTCTCCCTTAGTTGTTTGGGTTACAAAAATAAAGCTTGTGGGTAAACTGTTACTTTTGGTGTGGCGTCCTCTTTTATATGTTGCAGCCTCCCACCCCTATGGAGCCATGATTTCTGTGTTTGTATGGAGGCCGTAACAAAGTACATAACATTACATTTCAAAATCATGATAAAATAGGCAGTATTTTCTGCTTTGAGACACTTGAGGCATGTCCACTGAATGTGCTAAAGCCACGTCCACTCGCAGGAAAGCTGCAGCCTCTTTTATCTGTAGCACTACAATCATCCATCTAACAGCTTTATTGCCCCAAAATCAATTCAATTCAACTTTATTTATAAAGCGCTTTAAAACAACCACAGCTGAAACAAAGTGCTGTACATAGGAGGTCATAAAACAACAAAACAGTGAGATAATAAAAAGCAGTTAAAACAAAAAACAATAAAAACAACAAACAAATAAAAACAGAACGAAGTCTCATGCTGGGTTAAAAGCCAGTGAGTAAAAGTGGGTTTTAAGGTGGGTTTTAAAAGACAGTGAGGAGGCCTGTCTGATGTGCAGAGGTAGATTATTCCACATTTTTGGAGCAGCAACGGAGAATGCACGGTCTCCTCTAAGCGTTCGCTTGGACCTCGGTACCTCAAGGAGCAGCTGATCAGCTGATCAGCTGACCTGAGGCACTGGGCAGGGGCATACCTCGTACTTCTCAGTCTGCAACAGAGTGGTTATAACTTAACTGATTAACGTTACCATTTGTTAATTCATACAGAAATTCCACGCTCCGTTTCTTCAACCAACAGGGCTCTCATTTTAGTGTAGAGCGTCAGACTGAATTTACAAATGCACCATGTAAGGTCACTTACTCTCCGGGACCACGAATGTTACTTGAATAAGTAAACACTGACCAATGGGACCAGACCAGCCGACCTTTATGCTCTCACTCAGTGGATGGATGATTTGACAGGACTGCTTTGTGATTGATTACTATGCCAATCTTACAAAGGAGGATGACACTAACAGTTTCCTCCATTTTGTTTTGTTATATTTAATTACTGAATAGGACCCACCATGCAACAATTCAGACTCAGAGACAAAAAGTCAAAAGATAACAAAAATTTAATGGAATGTTCCAAGTAAAAATATCACCAAACAAAACTCTACAAAAATAAAGGGGTAGAGAGTGGACAGGCAGAGAAATCAAGGTTTTCGTCCAAACACACAATCTTCACAGTCTCAGGGACAGACACAAAGTAGGGCAAGGCTGGCTTACGACCAGAGATGAGACCTGAAGCACAGGAGAAAGCAGTCAGGGAAAAAGAGCCGACAAAAAGGCAAAAACAGGCAGCAAAAGCATTCACGGAGGTTCTTCAGAGTCCAAATAGTTACCACTATGGGAAACGGACAATTTGACGAATACTGGAAGTTGAACTGGAGTCTTTATAGTGAGCAGGCAGGTGAGTTCTTGATAGGCTGATTAACAGCAGGTGTGCAGTGGAGGCAGAAGGGCATCAAGACAGAGAGAGTCCGGTGTACCTCACACGGTGGCACCAAATATGTTGGGAATCAACATATATTTACCTCACACGATGGCACCAAATATGTTGGGGTCAACACCTTAGGCTTCACACGGAGGCACCGAATATGTTGGGGTTAAATTGGCTATTGGAAATAATTAATAATTATTATTAATAATTAATAATTATGTTGAATAATGTGACTTAATTAACATTAAATCTCCTCGTGGGGCACCATTCCCGTAAAGTGAAAAATGACAGCCAGTTAAAGATATCAGTCTCATAAAATACGCTAAACTATCAATTTGGAGTTTGATTAATAATTAAATTAATGACAACAACCAAAATTAACAGTAACGCCTGAAGGATTTCGGAGTTCTTGA
>NC_065516.1:1051102-1053572 GCF_006386435.1 Epinephelus moara | reverse complement strand
TCCTTGCAGAGTTAGAAGCTGGGTGCTAACTCACTTAGTTCCTTGTTGCTGGAAAGCTAGTTTGCAAACCTTGTGTTTGCCAGAGAGTCTGTGATCAGTTGCCCTCCCTTTAGTGGTTTGGGCTATGGAGCAGGGGTTCGGGCCTCTGCTGTCCAGGCCCAAACGGGAAGAGGTGTTAGCTGTTCAACAGCTGGAGCAAGAAGAGAAAGTTTTGTGGAAGGGAGGAGATCTTGTACCGATGCCTGTGACATCACAGAGTCACATGTCACTGTAAAAGGTCTTGTCCAATCAAGTTTTGGGACTTGAGTCTCACTGAGGTGTGAGGTGAGACATTACAACATCACTCCCTCTCGTGTGATATTGCTTAAATATAGCCACTTAAGTATTTAGTTTTTTTTTTCCATTTTCCTTGCTTCTGTTTTTCCTCTTCTTCTTTTTCTGTTTTGAATCTCATTCTCGCTCGACTTCCTGATGGGTCCTAGTGCCTCGTGGGGCAGGTACAGCTGACCATTCAGCCAATCGTGCTCATTGTTCAGAGACAGACGTCACCCGTATCTCATGCTAAGCAGAGCGATAGATAAGAACAGAGTGGCGACAGCCTTTGATGTCGCCACCAGAGCAGTCACGTGATTCATGTACGGCCCAATAGTTCCAAACACAGCCCGCGCTGTCATGTTCTTCTATGGGACAGACAGCAGTGAGCTCGCTTTTGAACGGTAAATATTAAAATAAACCGTACACAGGTACATTTACAACCCTTATTGAATTACTGTGTATACGTCAGTGTCAGTTACGTGTATTGAGTGGCTGGATGACAACTACAAGCATAATTTAGACAAGTTTTTCTTTCTTTTTTTCCCCTTTTCCCCAAAGACAGTTACAACATAAAAAAGGCCAGTGAGATTTGTTTCTCAAAAGAAAAAGAAAAAAAAAAGGTTATGCATACATATACATATTGTAGCGTAGAAACCTAAAAAATTGTTGGGCGCCAGACAGGCGGACACAAAAACCCTCACCTGTCAAATTTATTAAGAGTGAAGTAAAAGTAAAATAACCCGACTGCTTACTTCTACACTACAAAAGAACAGAAAACACCACAAATCAAGTTGATTAATTAAGGGTCGTTATAGTCATTCCTAATTCTAATTCTAATTCACTGAAGCAGAATCAAATAACTCAAAAATTTCTTAATTCATCAATGTCACTGCCGTAAACAGAAATCCACTTCAATTCAATTGTCAGCCACAGGAAAATACAAAATCCAAATACAAATAATATTCATTCAGCTCATAAACAAATAAAAGGAAATTATGTGTGTGTACGTGCATGCATGTGTGTGTGTGTGTGGGTGAGAGAGAGAGGTTTACAGTTCAGTTCATTTAGTTCAGATAGGTGAGAGTGTTGAGGGGAGTATGAGGAGTATGAATGTAATTCAGTTCAGCTCAGTTCAGGTGGAAGAGTGTGTGGGGAGTGTGAGTGTGAGTGTGAGTGAGGGGGGAGGGAAGGACCCAGGTTAGCTTGAAGCTCGAGTTTGGAGAAGCCAGGAGATTGTGGGGAAAAAGGGAACTTATCTGCTGGTAGTGAGTCATCCACCTCAGCTCAGCCACTGAATCCAAACAGGAAAGGCACAGCAGACCCAGTCTGTTTCCACCTGCTCCAGAGATCAGCTTCTCTTTGAGGTTGTTGTTTCCTCACCATTCATTTCCAGCCAGTCCTTGTAACACTTTGTGACTAGGTTTAACTCACTGTTGTCTTTTCATTTAATCCAGTGCTGGGTTCACCCTTTTACTTATTTCCTCTTTTGTTTCCCATTCTCACTTCTCCTTTCCATCCTCCTTCAAGTCTCCTTTGTTAGATTTTCCCTCTCTCTGTTCAGCTCACAGGTGTCCCTTAATTTATCACCTTCCCCTCCTCCTTCCTCTCCTGCTCAGGTGGACAAGGCTGTGATCTCACTTCCTTTTTCCTTCCTGCTACAATATAAACACATAGGGCTCTAATTTCCCGGCGCAGCGCAGGGTGGCGCAGGGTGGCGAACCCCGCGCAGAGCTAGTTTCGAGCAGCGCAACCGGAGGCGCGCTCAGTTTGGTAGTTTGGCAGACCGAGGTGCGCTGAGATGGGTGTGGCGGCGCGACAGGGGGAGGTGTCGACAAATCCAGCTTGGCGCAGTGACAGTTTCGTGCCAAAAGGCTTCACCGAAGGTGCGCTAAAAGCTNACATAGGGCTCTAATTTCCCGGCGCAGCGCAGGGTGGCGCAGGGTGGCGAACCCCGCGCAGAGCTAGTTTCGAGCAGCGCAACCGGAGGCGCGCTCAGTTTGGTAGTTTGGCAGACCGAGGTGCGCTGAGATGGGTGTGGCGGCGCAGCAGGGGGAGGTGTCGACAGATCCAGCTTGGCGCAGTGACAGTTTCGTGCCAAAAGGCTTCACCGAAGGTGCGCTAAAAGCTCGCCAGCTGAAACCAGGTTTACTGTCAG
>NC_065516.1:986937-1050063 GCF_006386435.1 Epinephelus moara | reverse complement strand
GGCCCAGGTTCGAATCCAGCCTGTGGCCCTTCGCTGCATGTCATCCCTTCTCTCTCTCCCCCTTTCACGTTTACCTGTCCTGTCCATTAAAGGCAAAAGAGCCCAAAAAAATAAATAAATAAATAACCCAACCCCTCTCCTGGCCCCCAGGACCATCAGCAGCAACAACAGTACAAAAAAAACAGAAAAAAAGGCCTAATCATTCAAGATTATATTCGCTCCTTCAATTTCTCAGCTGCTGACAGCCATAAGCTAATATTAGATTCTTCAACTCCTGCCACCCGAGCAGTGGTGGCTTAGTGGTAGAGCAGGCGCCCCGTGTACAAGGCTTTTGCTGCAGCGGACCGGGNTCCTTCAATTTCTCAGCTGCCGACAGCCATAAGCTAATATTAGATTCTTCAACTCCTGCCACCCGAGCAGTGGTGGCTTAGTGGTAGAGCAGGCGCCCCGTGTACAAGGCTTTTGCTGCAGCGGACCGGGTTCGACTCCAGCCTGTGGCCCTTTGCTGCATGTCTCTCCCTCTCTCTCTCGCCCCCTTTCACACTTCACTATCCTATCAATTAAAGGCAAAAAATGCCCTAAAAAAATATAGCTTTAAAAAAAAAAAAAAGAAAAGAAAAAATATCAGACAATTGAGAGGACACATTTCTCCAAAAGCACACAACGGGTGGGCATTCCCAGAACATATGGAGGAATGTGCCAGGACCCCCAAGGGTGCATAAAGTACATTGCAGACCAGGCAAGAGACCCATTGCGTGCATTCTTCTAGGGGTCAAGTAGGTTCGATGTGCATAATTCAGGTGTATTTGTTGGTGGTCTGGATTACAAGAACATAAACAGATACTGTGCCAGACTGATCTCCAACTAAAATCAGGATCCAATTCTGGGACATCCCTCCTCCATATTCTGTCTAGAGAGAGATCCTTATAGGAGGACTCAAGTAGGAAACTATAAAACTGAGAGACAAAACCCTTAGGTGCTACTCTATTATTAAAAAATCTGTGAAATGGGTGTTGTTTTAGTGCTTTGTCCCACGGTACCCCATAAGCCTTCAGCGCTGTCCTGAGCTGTAAATAAAAGAAGAAGGATGTACCAGGAAGATCATACCAGCTTGTCAAATCTTGAAATGAACAGAGGCCACTGTCATTAAACATATTCCCTGAAATATGAATACCCTTTTTCTCCCACTGAGGAAAGGTAATAGGTCTCCGCCCTATGAGTAATTGACTGTTATTAAAGATTGGGGTGTTAAGATGCCATTGACATTTAATATTACAGGATTTCTGGGCATAACGCCAGGTTTGTATAACATGTGTAATGAGAGGACCAAACCGTAGTCTGCATTGCTTGATGGAAATATTTGTATAAATGATGTCCTGGAGTCTCCATGGGGAAACTAACTCCTCCTCTAGAGTCCGCCAGGATACCTCTATTTTAGAATTGAACCAAGCAATTAATGGTCTTAGTGAAAAGGACCAAAAGTATAATTTGAAGTTTGGAATTGCCAACCCCCCATCCTGTTTTTTCCTTTGAGCAGTCGACATTTTTAGTCTGGGACGTTTACTGTTCCAGATAAACTTAGAAATTACCGAGTGGAGTTTCTGCCAGTAGCCAGTGGGCAGCGGTAAGAGAAGTGATGAACTAACAAAATTAACTCTTGATATTATGTTCATTTTAATTATTGAAGCTCGGGCTTGTATAGAATTGGATAGTCTCGACCATCTATTGAGGTCCTGGAGAATCTTATTAGATAAACTGGAGTAATTGTGTTTTACAGTCTGGTTTAATGTGGGAAATATTTCAATACCAAGATATTTAAAATGCTCGACCATGGGACTGTCTGCCGGGAGAATGGTATTCCTGGCAGCCTTATTAATGGGTAAAAAAGCAGATTTTGGCCAGTTAATTTTAAAGCCTGACAGACTGCCAAAGTCTTCTATCGCCCTGAGCAGATAATTTACTGATATCGAAGGGTTCTGCATAAAAATAAGGACGTCGTCCGCATAAAGAGCAATATGATGAAGTGTGCTTTGTATGTGTATAGGAAAAATATTCTGTGACTGTCTAATGAACTGTGCCAATGGTTCAAGAGAAAGCGCGAAGAGACCTGGACTTAAAGGGCATCCCTGTCTGGATGATCTTGAGACAGGGAAAAGTGATGAACAAATTTTCCCAGTCATGACCATAGCCGATGGCGCCGCATATAGTACTTTGATCATGTGAATAAACCCCTCCCCTAATCCCATTTTCTCAAGTACAGACCAAAGGTATGGCCACTCCAGCCTATCAAAAGCTTTCATTGCGTCCAAAGACATAATAGCTGTAGGTATTTTCTCATCTTTACAAACATCAATTATATGTAATAAACATCTAAGATTGTCATTGGCTAGGTGTCCTTTTATAAAACCAGTTTGGTCACAGTGGACCAAAAAGGTCATGTATTTCTGTAATTGACGGGCCAGGACCTTGGCATACATTTTGAGATCCGCACAGAGTAAGCTAAGAGGCCTATAGCTGCCACAGTCAGTCGGGTTTTTATCCTTTTTTAACAGTAAAGAGATTAGGGCTGTATTAACATCCCCAGAAAAACTGCCTTGCTCTATTGAGTGTTGAGTCATTGACAGTAAAAGGGGGCCCAAGATATCCCAGAAAGTCAGGTATAACTCTGGGGGAATACCATCCAGTCCTGGTGACCTTCCCCTCAGCATATCAGAAACTGCATTTTTAAGTTCATCTAAGGTGATGGGGGCCGCTAGGTGTACAGCATCTGCCTCTGTTAAATGTGGTAAATCAATTTGACTAAGAAAAGCCTCAAATTTAGTATTATCAAGGGTGGTTTCTGACCTATTTAAGTCCTGATAAAATGATCTGAAAGTATTGTTAATCTTTTTAGGATCTGTAGTTATCTCCCCCTGTTGGGTTCTGATAGAAGGGATATCTGCGAAATGCTCGTTAGAGCGAATTTTCATAGCCAAAAAGTGACTAGGTTTAGAACTGTGAAAATAATAATGTTGTCTTGTCCTGTGCATGAGAAATTCGGATCGCTGTCTAAGAATGGTATTAATTTCTTTCTTGACTACTTTCAACCTCAGAGCTGTCTGGTCAGTATAATTAGTTTGAAGTGAGGAGTCCAAGGTAGCATAGAGGTTCTCGAATTCTTCCAATTTAGAGAGACGCTCTTTCCGTAAATTAGATGCAAATAGTGTAGTGTAGCTCCTAATAAATCCGTTCACTGCGTCCCATAATATTCTAGGATCTTCGACCGAGTTTATATTAAACTCTATGAATTCTGAGAGTTTATCCTTAAATTGTCTGCAGAAATTGTCATTTTTTAACAGGGTTGTATTAAACCGCCATCTGGGGGCACAAGGGGAGAGTTTATTCAATGAGGCTGTAAAAAAAATACCTTTATGATCAGACAGAGTTATGGGTAGCAGAGACAGACCAAAACTATCAAATAGATGGGGGGAGGCAAATAGGTCATCAATCCTAGAAAAAGTTTTATGTCTGGCAGAAAAAAAAGAAAAATCTTTCAGGTAAGGGTTGGTCATACGCCACAGGTCAACCACCCCTGTGTCATGGGCCCATGCCCGTAGAGCGGCTAAGGCCTGTCTTTGGTCCGTTGTTTCTGTGGCTCCTGATCTGTCTATAGCTGGATCCCATACTGCACTGAAATCTGCCCCAACTATGAATACATAGTCAGTAAGCTCCAGCATTACAGTGGTAAGTGTACTATAAAAATCGGCACTATATGAGTTAGGGGCATATGCAGAGACCAGTGCAATCTTCCTGTTACAATATTCAGCCCATACGTCAAGGAGTTTAATATTTAAGTTGCGCTTGGCTACAATGGCGACACCGTGGGTTTTAGAGCTCATAGAGGAGGATGCTATGACATGATAGAATTTGTTAGATAATCTAATGTCAGCCTGCAGTAAATGTGTTTCACTCAGTAAAGCTAAATCAACATTCCTCCTTTTTAAAATGCCTAGGACGCTGGTGCGTTTATGTGGGATATTAAGGCCACCTGCATTCCAAACCAATATATTTAAACTAGCCATAGGTTAGAGCAAAACAGTTAATATTGTGTAGGTGCATAAAAAACATATCTGAAAAATACCCAAAATTGCTGAGAGGTCCTGGGAGATGCCACCCACCCACCCACCCAAAAAAAAAAAAAAAAAAAAAGGAAGGGAAAAAAAAACATGGCAAGTTCAGCCCCTCCCACCCGTCCCACAGACAAAAACAGTCCGCAACCGAAAAAAAAGACGCAGGGCTGTCCAGCCCTCGGGGGGCCGCCTCTGAAGATCCTGTGGGCACGTTCAATTTCGGGTTGCGGGTGTTTCAAAGCGGGGAACCACACAGGGATCATCCGCTCCAAAAACTGCACTGGTGCATCCTTCTCCGTATTCTCCGGCAAACCATAAACTCGGATGTTGCACCTCCTATTACGGTCCTCCAGGTCCGCAATCTTTTGTTCGAAGTTCTGTAACTTTTCTTGCACGTTGGAAAGAGCAGTGGACGTTTTCTTAGTATCCCTTTTTAAGGTAGCCAGCTCTCCCTCAGCCGAGATAACAGGTGGTTACAGACGCCAACTCAGCCTGCATGGCGTCATGTTTGCTAGCCACCTGCTGCAGGCTAGCGTCCAGCTCCTTGCGTAACAAGGCTCTCACCACATCCGCGATGAATTTGATGTCCTCATCTTTCAGTGCTCCGGCTGCCTTATTTCCTCTCGTCTTTGGCATTGTTTGCTTGTAAGTAGAGTGGGTTTGTTCGGCGTAAAGTGGCCAAAAAGTAACTTAGAAGTGGGATGTAGTCGGAGAGCTCACAACTCATGCAGCCATTCCATCTAACGCGGCTACTGGAAATCCATTAGACAAGTTTTTCTGTGTGGTTTTTTTTGGAGGGAAAGCTTTGTGTTAGCTTCATGGACTGCAGATAAATTAGCAACTAAACTGTAATCTGGTGCAATGCATCTCTTATGTAGCTACATGAGATTAATGTAGGCTATTTGTGAATACTCCCTGACATTGGACAATGATGGTAAATTATGGTTTTCAGTTAAACATTTTATGTATTTAAATGATGAATGTGACAATATGAGCAAGTGTGCGTCTGTGAGAACGTCACAGAAAATGATAAATTTGGCATTAAGGAAGAACAATTTTATTTAACAGAGACCATATTCCAGCATTAGGACAGCAGAACAAAGGTGGGGCCATGAAATGGTTAAAAAAAAAGCCATATGAGATTTACTGCAGGCACAACTATGTACACAACTCTTCAAGTGCTGCCTGTCCACTGCCTGACATCAGGTTGTCATTATACAAAGGAGGACAAGAGACATGAGACAATCTCTCAATATGGCGGAGCAGAAGAACTTCCAGTTCAAGCATGGAGCAACACACACTTAGGACAACCCATTCTCAACATATTCTGCCATTACAAAAATATTGTTCACTTTCCATCCCAGATCTCTTGACATCTGTAGTAAGATGCTGCAGATGTTTTATAAGTCTGTGGTGTCAAGTGTGTTGTTTTATGCTGCAGTCTGCTGGGGAGGAAGCATCAGACACAAAGATGCAAGGCGGCTGGACAAACTAGTCCAAAGAGCTGGCTCTGTGATTGGAGTCAGGTTGGACACACTGGAGGAAGTGGTGGAGAGATGCACACTGAAGATGTTCAAGGCCATCATGAATAACCTGGGACCTGTGAGAGACACACACATTCAAATACACCCACTGTACTCTGATAAAAGAAAAGCAAGACAAGCAGATGATGACATATGCTTTCAAATCAAAAAGTGACTCAGCAAAGGGTGGTCACTTTGTTCCCATCCCTGGAGCTGGAAAAGGCATAGCTTTAGGAACAGCAAACCCTGCAAGAAGAAAACATGACACACATACACAACTAAGAAAAGGAACAGCCACAAAATAATTTGCTGCTCATGTAATTTCTAGCTACCTCACTTGTGGAGTCTTTTGACAGCAGAAACTTCACAGGGCTCTTTCAGGATCACCTAAACGACACAATTTAAAATAATTAAACTCAACGTTCCATATAAACATGTAATATTTTTAAATCAGAGGTAAATAATATCATTAATTCAGTGGTAACAGGTGTTGTGATATATTCCCGTAGTGTTTAAACCACTGTGCAATGTTTTGGTCTTGTACGATTAAGTTTATGAATATAACATTCAAAGACAAGCTGAAACAGCATTTTTAAGCTGTCTAGCCTCTATAGTGTGACTGTGACATATTTCCAAGTTAAACATAATATATGCCTTAAATGCTGACAGAAGTAGTAGTAGTAGTGAAGTAGTAGTCCTATTTTAGTTTGTCATCACACAGCACAAATTATAAGATAACAACACTCTTATGTAAACGACACATAAACGAAACGAAAAGAATACACAGGATGTAACGTTAGGTATTTGATAAAGGCTCAGGCAGAAGTATGTGCGCCTGTCCTACATTATCTTCTTATGGAACAGTTGAGAAAACTAATGAAAGCTAACACATCCTATTAACGTTACCCTTAGCTAACACCGTCAGGTTCGGATGATAAAATCTAAATAAAACCCGTTAGTAATCATCCCAACTATATGTGATTTGTCTGATTCATTAATCAAACAGGAACACCACAAATGTTAGGTGCTAAACGGTGCTAAACCTCCACAGCTGGCGACGTCAAGCTAACAAACTAGCAGGCAATGGCTGAAAATCGATCATAATTCCTGACTCAAAAAAAACATAATTACATTGTGAACATACAAAAAAAATCGATATCTACATAATAAAGGACCTCCAATATAATAAACACACGTAATGACTTAAAATTGGTCGATATTTCATCACCTTACCTCAGGAGTTTCTCGCCACGTGGCCATTGAAATAAATGGGGTCCGACACCACTGGAGTAATGTTTGGAACTATAGAGGGCTCCATATCCCGGAAGGTCTGTCCGCCACGTTTTACAACGGAGTCCTATGGGAGTGTCGCCACTCTGTTCTTATCTATCGCTCTGATGCTAAGCAAAGTGCGATTGGCTGGAAACATGTCACATGGGAACAGATGCCTTCAGGGCTCACAAAAAAAAACTCTGGCATACTGATTACAACCACACATTCATGAAATGGTCAAATTATCGTACATTTGGCCTTTTTTGGGATTATTGATCGTACATCGTACAGAGGGCCAAATTATCGTACAAATACGATAATTATCGTACACCTGGCAATGCTGCCGAGCACAGAACCTTGTGGAACTCCGAAACAAACTTTAGTATTTAGAGATGATTCATCATGAACATGAACAAACTGAAAACGATCAGATAAATAAGATTTAAACCAGCTTAGTGCAGAACCTTTTAGGCCAATGAAATGTTCCAGTCTCTGTAGCAGAATTTGATGGTCAATTGTGTCAAATGCCGCACTAAGATCTAATAAAACAAGTACAGAGATGGGTCCTTTGTCTGAAGCAATCAGAAGATCATTTATAATTTTAACTAGTGCTGTCTCAGTGCTATGATGCACTCTAAACCTGACTGAAATTCCTCAAAGAAAGAAAAAAATCACACAGCTGGTCTGCGACTACTTTCTCAAGGATCTTTGAAAGAAAGGGAAGATAAGATATTGGTCTATAATTGGCTAACACCTCTGGATCCAGGGTGGGCTTTTTTAGAAGAGGTTTAATTACAGCTACCTTAAAGGACTGTGGTACATAGCCTGTGTTATGGACTGTCAATAAATCAATCCTGACAGTGGAGACTTAACACTGTTATTCTTAAGGATGATACTTACATCTTACTTCTCCACTGAATTTAAGGCATTTTTATCCATTAACTTACCATCATCAAGGAATCCTTAAATCTTATGGGAAACTTGCAAAGCTTATGCAAGAGGGCTGATTATATCATACTTTACAACTAAGAGGTACCAAAAACTAGAGAAACATAAGTCGTTAGAGGATAAATTGTCAAATAAAGAAAAAGCTTATATTAGCTCCCCATTGCCTACTTTATGGCGAGAAATTTCGACTCTCAGATCAGCTATAAATTGTCTTCTTACTAAAGATGCAGAAAAAAATTATTAAGAACACTAAACAGAGGTTTTATGAACATGGGAATAAACCAGGGAAATGTCTTGTGTATCTTGCCAGGAAGCTATTAGAGTCCCAATCTATAGCAGTCATTACTGATGCTGATGGCCAAAGGGTATATGATAACAGGTTGATAAATGACTGTTTGAATAATTTCTATATACTAACTCCATATACTTCTGAACAGACGACTGATGCGCCTCAATTAATGGAGGACTTCTTTGCTCAGATAAATCTCCCAACATTATCAGAAGAGCAGAAAATCGTCTTAATGGTCCCATCGCAAGAGATGAAGTTGTTAAATTAAAAAACTCCAGAATGGGAAGTCACCGGGACCTGATGGGTTCTGTTGTGAATTTTATAAGGAGTTTCAGGACTTGCTTTTAGAACCATTACTTGAAATGTTCAATCATTTGTTTTCTATGATAGAATTACCACAGACTCTTTAGGAGGCTAACATATCACTTATACTAAAGAAAGGGAAATGTCCTGAGTCTTGATCATCCTGCAGACCGATAGCACTTTTAAATGTGGATCGAAAAGTGCTTTCTAAAGTTTTAGCTACTTGTTTGGAGGATCTATTACCCATACTAATTAAAGAGGCTCAAACTGGTTTTATAAAAGGCAGAAATTCAACTAATAATATTAGATGTCACTTCAATGTTATTCAGGCCTTTGAACAAAAACCCATAGATGGTCTGGTGCTTTCTCTGGATGCAGAAAAAGCATTTGACCGAGTTGAATGGTCTTTTTTATTTTACACATTAGAAAAATTTGGTCTCGGTAATAACTTTGTGAAATGGGTTAAAATCATTTACAATGATCCTCAAGCTGTGGTAATAACTAATGGGATGAGGTCTGATTATTTTGGTACACACAGAGCAACTAGACAGGGCTGTCCTCCTATTTACATTGGCCATTGAACCACTGGCTGAGGCCATTAGAAGCACGCCTTCTACACATAGTTTACAGATCGGGGAGGTACATCATAAAATAACTTTCTACGCCGATGACGTGTTGGTGTTTTTATCTGACCCCGAAACATCAGTTCCAGCCCTAAATAAGACAATAAACACATTTAGTAAGTTCTCTGGATATAAGATTAATCGAAAAAAGTCAGAGGCCATGCCCCTTGGAACGCTTACCACCATACCTAATACTATGCCATCATTCCCTTTCAAATGGTCTTCCTCGGGATTTGTCTATTTAGGTATTTTTGTCACTCCACTATTCAATCAGTTGTACAAAGCCAATTTTGTTCCATTATTTGGTAAAATAAAGATTTAGAGCGTTGGAGCTCTCTTCCTGTTTCTTGGTTGGGACGCATAGCCTTAATAAAAATGAATGTGTTACCAAGGTTACTTTATCCCATTCAAATGATTCCTATACTGTTTTCCAATAGGGTTCTAAAAGATCTAAATAGCTGGCTCAGCTATTTTTTTGGAGCAAGCGTAGACCTAGATTAAAAATGACGGTGCTACCGTTGTCAAGTTTGATGGGTGGCTTAGATTTGCCCAATATCAAAATATATCAGCTGTGTGCTCACCTGAGATTTATACCTGAATGGATAAAGAATGACAGTTCCTCTATTTGGCTGGATACTGAAACATCATTGTCGAATTATAGATTACAGAATTTATTATTTTTCAAAAATTTGAAGGACATAGAAGAAAATTGTACCAATCCAATAACAATCAATGCTTTAAAGGCATGGCGAGCATCCCACCGCCTGGAGGGCAGATTTAAATTAACTTCCACATTTACCCCAATAACTAACAATCCTGAATTTTTGCCAGGAATATTAGATCCTGGTTTCTGGCAATGGGGTTACAAAAATATAACAAAATTGGGAGATTTATTTTAAAAATAATAGCCTAATGTCATTTAAACAATTGACAACAAAATACAAACTCCCAAAACAAGACTTCTTTCGTTTCTTACAAATAAGACATTTTAACACTAAGAGTACAACCCTTATAGAACATCCTGAGATAGTGCTGCACAATTAATCTAATTGCAATTGCAATCATGATGTCAGGCTGTGCAATTACATAACCGCATAAAAGGCTGCGATTTGCAATTTAATGTAAATAAATGTTAACGTGTGTGTCTGTGAACGTGACTACCTCTCCTGTTGTGTGTGGAGTTTGTTGACATTACACTCATAAGCTATCCTGGTGTGTGCAGCACGTATGGTCAGGTGACCAACCGACATGCAGCAGTGACCAACACAGACGCAGAAGAAGAGCATGAGCACGACCATGAACAGGCTGAGTTGGTGGCGAAAAAAACGCAACGTCTATTACATGGCGATACTTTGGCGACGTTGAACAGAAAGACGTGCTGTGTAAAAGTTTAAAAGTTAAAGTCGCCACGTCCCGTGGCAACATGACCAATCTATATCAGCACTTGAGACAGTACAGAGAAAAGTAGGAAGAATGCATGCGAGAGAAAGCCAAGCCGTGTAACGTTAAAGACAATGAGACAACTGAAAGCTGCCAGAGCCTCATAAAACAACATCCAAGCACAGTTATGCAAACATTTGTAACTGTCACAGGGAAATCATGGACTCCATAACAAACTATACAATAACAAATTAAAAATTGAGAAATTTTTGTTTCAGCCCACTTGCCCACATGCTGCTGTGTTGTGCTATGGCGTGCTGGAATTTGTCATTTATGTGACAACGCCTGAACGCAACACAGGCTCGCTCTGCTGTGGGTACAGTGCCGTGCTGCCCTGCTGTGTGAGCAGCGTGTTTGACTGTGCTCAGTCTGTTGATGGTCATTAATACACTGTCCATAATAATAACTATGTCAGGTCAGGTCAGTGCCCCCCTGATATAATGTAGGGCTTGGGTGCCCAACCAGTTGATTGCAATCGACTAGTAGATCACGGACTGATTCTCAGTCGATCTTGAGATGCATAGTCAATAAATAAATAGAATTGTAAAATAGAACTATTTCTCCATTGGCTGCGCTGTGGCCTCTTGTGCCTCAAGCCACGCCCCTCTCCGTTGTGTCAGGTCACTCCCTTGCGCAGTCAGACCACAGGTTGACAGGTGTCGGACTGGCCGTTATCAAAACTAGCTAGCTTAGCCGGCTAAAAAACCCCACAAAGATGGCAGAAGCCAAAAAATCGAAAACCTACCATTTTCACTCAGAATGGGAGGAGGATTAGGGCTGAACGATATGGACAAAATTTCATATCTTGATATTTATGCCAGATATCTCAATATCGATACGATACAATATGACAATGGGTTCAGTGAAAACTAAGCATTCTTTTTTTTTAAAACAGCATAATAATACCAAAGGATGTGGAAAGTGCAGTTTTATTGATAACATAAATAAAATATGTTACATATTATAAAGGCATAACATAATATAAAGGCACCAATAAATAAAAGTAAACATTTTGTTGCAGCTCTGCTCTGTCAATGCTTCAACAATGTTTAAAGTGTAACAATAGTGGAACTGCTTACAGTCTTCACAAAACAACATAACAAATGTATGCAGAAAATGCAGTTACTTAAAATATTTTACTCATCAGAACACACCAATCAGATTACTGTCTTAGGCTGCTGCATTACAAAACATACTTGGGTTTGCCCAGTAAAACAAAATAGAATCCAACAGCACCACAAACTACAGCCTCAAACTGACCATAAAGTTGAATGGACAGCTTTCTTAAACAGTTTCAACAAAATCTGAACGTCATAACCTTCATGAAGGCAGGATTTATTGCAGGACTATCGTAAGAGATTGTGTTAGTTTTAACTAAGTGCACTTAATAAATGTTGCTACTGAGTGGATATTGGATTTGGCTATTATTAAGTGAGTGTTTGAATCAAAAAGGCAACACTTATTTGTACTGGAAAAAATTGATGTTTTCTACTCCTTCTCATTGTTTTAAAGGGATCCAAGAACGTTGCTGCAGCATGTGTAGGAGTCAAGAATCTACACACCACCCATCCATGGCATAATATAGGCACCAATAAATAAAATTAAACATTTTGGTGCAGCTCTGCTTTGAAAATTCATATTTAACATCTAACAATGCAAGTTAGAAGCATTCTTCAACAAATAAAATATTTTATTGATCATAACAGACCAATCACTATCTTAGCTTTCACTAAAATAAAAAATAAAACATCAAATGCTGCAACTCTGCTCTGTCAATGCTTCAACAATGCTTAAGGTGTGACTTCCGGTATGGGCGAGGAGTACATGCGTTTCCCTCTTGCTCCCTCAGCAACGTTTTATGTTTCTTAAAATCCCTCTATTATCTTTTTGACGCCTTAGGAGGTATTTTATATAACAACCTATGAACCGTAGGTTCAGCACAATGACCATTTTGAGATCAAGGAAGGACACTTCACAAAAGGAAGAAGCCGCTACCAGCGATGTTAGCATGGCAGCGCTAACTAGCCTGCTAGAAGACCACAAGGCAGCTCTCTCATCGGAATTCAAAGCCTCCATGGCCTCACTGAAATCCAAAATCGACTTGATACACACTACAACACTACAGTATCAGACCATGGTCAACGGATCAACTCCCTGGAGACAAACGCCAACCTGACCGACGAACGCTTAACCACATTGGAGGCTACCTGTGCAGAGCTAGCAGCTAGCAACGCTAAGCTAAGGGCTAAGACTTCGGACCTCGAGTCAAGGAGCCGACGTGCTAACGTTCGCCTAATCGGGCTGCCGGACTCGATCGAGGGACCCCGTCCAACCACCTTTTTGTCTAATCTGCTGCAAAAAGTGATGGGTGAGGAGGTACTGCCTACACCACCAGAATTGGAGCGTGCACACAGGACACCATTCACCAAGCCTAAGCCGAATGAGAAACCGAGGACCGTCATCATGCGTTTTCACAGCTTCCAGACCAAGGAAAAGGTAATACGCGAGGCTAGACGGAGGAGAGGGCAGTTTCACTATGACGGCAAGCCGATTGCATTCTACGAGGACTATCCTGCTGATGTGCTGGAGCTTCGCTCCGAGTACCGGGAAGTTATGGCACAGCTGTACGATCTTGACCTCAAGCCCTCTCTACTATACCCGGCTAGGCCGAAAATCACCACAGAGAACGGGCATACAGTTCGGCTCTCATCGGTTCAAGAAGCCAAGAAATACATTGCCGACAGACGCAACACAACTTGAGACACGTTAACTATAAATGTTAGCTGGCCCCCTCGGTTGACATGGCTCAACTGAGATTTTTCTATAAAGTAACATAATAGTTACTGTTAGCACGGCTGAATTGAGATTTCTCTTCAAGTACTGTTATTCACCAGCGTAGCCTTGAGCTAACGGCTTTCCATTAGCGTAGCCTGGACTGGATTACAGTAGGCCTACTGTTTACTTGGTGATACAGCCTGAGCTGAGCATCTGTTGCTGTATTTGGACTGAACGATCTTTGGTTATTATGACCCGACCTAGATTTTTGCTACACGAGAGTCATTTTGTTACATTATGTGTGGACCTCCTTGTGTAGTGTGCTCTCTGTTTGCTTCGGACAGTTTTTGTTTATTTAACTCTTTGTTGCACACTCGACATGATTGTGTTATGAAAGAACTGAGCTGTGTAGCATATTTTTCATTCAGCATGGACACTAATTTCATCATCTGAAGCGATTTTTGTTTTCTCTAAAAAACAAACAAAACAAAAAATCTTTTCTTACTATTATTCTTGCTAATCAAAATGTTAACATATTCAGCTCTGCAGATGGTGCTGTAAGCCCATTTATATGTTGTAGTTGTGGCGATACGGGGGGGGGGGGGGGGGGGTGCGCGGTATAAGAGGGTCTTCAGTCAATCTGGTTAAATTGTACACTTCAACTATATTGTTGCCAACAGCGCCACCTGGGGAATTTCGCCCCAGGAATTACTTTTACACCAAGTGCACCTTAAGACACACAAGTTCGTTTTACTCAAGGCAGATATGACACGATTCCTTGTTTTTAAAAAGGCATAGGCTTTATTACAAAAAGACAATTTAAAACAATAAAACACCAGTCACCCAGGGGCAAATAAATGGGGGACTAAACTAGGGCTGAGGCTTACCGGGGTGAAGGGGCTATTGATGGTGTGGAGAAACCCCAACCAAAAATATAAGCACCCAGACACTCGTGACAGTCACACACGCACACAGTGAGGAGAACCAGAACCCAGGGGAGCACAGCACACGAAAAAGGGGGGGGGGAACCCCGCCACCAGGTCACCACCACCACCACCACCGGACCTCAGCAACTAAAAGGGAAACAAAGGGGAAATTAGTGGGGTCACACCAACACAATTCAATAAACAGAAATATCCTAAACAAAACAGGCCATTGGCAGGCAATATAAATCATAAACTAAACAAAAATACAAACTGCCAACCGCCAAATAAAGAAAAGACAAATACTGAAAAAAAGAATTAATCCTCTGCCCAAACAGAATATCGAAGCCAAAGAAATTATGGAAATCAGACAAACAGGCAGAGGGAACTGAATACAGTAACCCAGAAAACAAAACCAATCCACCACAAAAAGGGTTTAACCCCACTCCTCAGTCGAACTTCGTTAAAATTGAGTTAATTAAATGGTCAGTAAAACGGAATACCAAGGCGTACAACGCAGGCAGGTCAACCAAAACGAGTAGACAAACAGGTTAAAGCAAAACAGGACAAAAAGTAAAGCAAAAAAAAAAAAAAAAAAACAGCAGCGGTCCCCCGTAGCTGGTGGTGATGTGTCGCTTTAAACCCTGGCCGCAAACCCGGTCAGCTGGTGCTGACGTCACTCACGCACCATTGGCAGACGTCGCTCACGCACCATTAGCAGAGGGATCTGAGGACCCGATAAATTTATTATCTATAAATTTCGCATGTGCATACAACAATTGGGAATGCAGGAAGCTACATACCAGTTAGCAGGTCGACCAGTATGACACACACCAGAGGAAGAGGGAGAGGGTAGCGCGCAGCTACCGGCGTCCACCTACAATCAGGCTATTGTTAGCCGCGGTCATTATCAGCTGTTTAACAGGCAGAGAGGGAGACACTCACCACAGCAGGCCATTTAGGTGACACACACACGAGCCTGGGAAGCACCAAGTCAGCCACTCTGCAACACAACACAAAATCATTAGCTCCCTGCCACATGAGCCGAAAGCAGCAGGTGAGCAGGCAAGCCGCGTTACCTGTCTGAAGCAAAACGTCCGGCTCGGAAATGACGTCACCCGTCGGAAGCAGCGAGAGAGAGAACTGGCAGGGAGGGATCGCCCCTTTTATAGGTGGGTGCGCCTCCGGTGGTTGGCTGTGCCATTGCCAATTAGGCATGGCAACCCACAGGTCTCTGTACTGCCACATAGTCTTTGCAGCCACCTGTGCTATGCATGGGCCTCCTTATGTAACTTGTTTTCTGTTGTTTTAGTTGCCTTTTAATTAACAATTGTTGTTGCACACCTGATATGACTGTGTCATGAAAAGATTGAGCTGTGTAGCGTATTTGTCGCTTACTATGGACACTACTTCCATTTTCTGAAGTGATTGAACTGTAAATGGAGCGGCCTGGTCCGAGACACTTACACTTCCAGCAATCTTTGTTTTCTCTTTAAAAAATAATAATGATAATTTTTATTTATTACTACCATTCTCGCTAATTAAAATGCCTTGGTTAACATATTTAGCTCTGCAGATGGTTTTGTAAGTCCACTCATATGCTGTAACCTCTACGGTCACCTGTGCTTAAGCACAGGCCTCCTTACTTTCTGTTTATTTAACACCTTTGCTGTACCGCTCTAGTCGGCATTATTATAAAGTAAAAATGTAATATCATCAGCACTTCATAAACACAGAACTGGTACTTAATTCCTCTTATAACTTACTCAATTTCAAATTTGGAATACAACTATGCTGTCTGCTCTTGTAATACTTAAGTTCATTACTACTGTTGTTTTGACTGTTGTTTAAAAAAAAAAAGGAAAGTGCGTATGTTATAATTAAATCTCCTCAGATTATACCGTTCCTCATTTGGGGTTTTACCTTTGTACCGACTTTGTTTACAGTTTAAATTGTGGGAGGAGAGGTTTTGCAGGGGAAGTGTAGAACTGACTATGTCACGTAGATCTGTATCTAAGGAGATACAAGTGTCTAGTGTTCCCTTAGGGACTGGGTTTGTTTTTGTCCTTGTCTTGAATGAATGTGTGTGTGAGTGGTTTTGTACCCCCCCTCCCCCCAATCCTTTTTTCTGCTAAGGTATCACTACATCGAAAGGTCCAAGTCATAAATGAGTGGCAGGAACATCCGTTTCATTTCCTGGAACACCAAGGGAGTGAACAAAGTTACTAAAGCTAATAAGGTAATATCCCACTTTCTACATCTTAGTAGAGATGTTTGCTTCCTTCAAGAAACGCATCTTCGCACCTCCAAAGTGTCTCGTATTAAGAAACTGATGAAGCAGAATTCGGGGCCTGGAGTTGGGCCTGGTGGCTCCCGACCTCGTCTTCAACTTTCAGACTGAACTTACTTTCTTTTCTATTAAACACTTTAGACTCAAGTATTCTGTGGTCAAGGAATCACTAGAGACACGTAGAATCAAGTGCAACTGAGTTTAATGTACTAGCAGGCGACTACACATACAACTCAGTGAAGCTCTGGCTTTTTCCTTTAATCCTACCCACCTGAGCCCGAACATAATGGTGTCATGGTTTTTCCCTTTTTCGCCGAAGCCAATTTTTAACTGTGTAATCTTTTTCCGAACAGCCTGGGAACGATTCATATTTCCAGGACATATTAGGCCGAACTGGAATCCCCCAAACTTTCCCACCATTATGTTTGAGCCCAGTCTCACGTTATTTTTTAAAAATAATGCACATTAAATCCTAGCTACTTTCCACTTCAGTCTTAGGTGCTCACATGCTATACATAGACAGATGAGAGAGTGTGTGTGTGTGTGTGTGTGTAATATGTAGATACATGAAACAGCAAACCAGTGTGTGACTGGGTGTAAGTGAGCAGAGTACATTGCCTCGACATGTATTTTTTAAAGGTCACTTGAGGACAAAGCCTAAGATCAAATGAGTACATTATACTACATTCCCCCCTTTGGGGCTAACAAGGGGGGAGAAATATATTTTACCCCCTTTGGGACTGAAAGGTCCCATTCTACATTTCACACAAATCATCAAGCTGGCAGAGGGAAAAATATATATTCCCTCCTCTGGGACTGCAAAGTCCCATTCTACTCAAGCAATTAGCTAGACATCACACATGACTAAATTCTACTGCTTATAGTTTTATCTAGGCACAACAAGGGTAAAACACTCAATCAGTAGTGACGTTCTATCACAGTGCTCAGTCTAAAGACTACAAAAGTGATTGTTAAGAGTAGTGCAACACACAAGATAAATCATAGTGGATATATCGTCATTCCAGTGTTCATAGTTATATAACGACTACATCGAATAAGACACTCTAGTGATCCTGCAACTGCTGATATAGCACAGTCACTGGTCAGTGGAGACGTAAGCCGACGTCTCAGCCATACGTAGACAACGGTAGGCTGCAACTTGGTCCTTCAGTAGCTCAATCTCATGCTGCAGCTCTCGGTAGGTTGCCAACTGCCTCCGCAGGTCACGGTTGTCTCTTGTCAGGATGCTGAGTTGAGCGCGCAGGGTGACCTTCTCCTGTTGGTCTTGCTCGTGTTGTGCCCTCAGGGCCCAGCGGTTCTCTACCATCCGGATTTTGTAGGTGGCGGCTCGCAGTTTGCGCAGTCTTGGTCGCAACTCTAGGGGGAGGCTGCTGACTAGGTGGTGGTAGGGTTTCAAAGGAACATCATGGAGCTGGGTTTGCAGATCATCCACGAACTGTTTGTATCTCTCCGTGGTGGGCTTCTCGTTTTGCAAATTGCGGAGGTGCCTTTCCACCTCTTCAGGACACACCTCATACTCACGTTGCAACAAGACTCTGGTAGCTCGGGGCATTGGTTTTTGTGGCAGGGGTGTGCGTATGTTCACTGGCGGTGATTGTGGTGGGTCCGGCATTGGCTGGGCGCGTCTCCCACGGGTTCATCATTTGGCCTGGGCCTGGTTGGGTCACGTCATGCACGTTGATAGTGCTGGGGGGTTGGTTGAAGGTTCTCTGGCCTGACATCCCTCCTGTCGCTGTCACTCCCCATTCCATCATGGCCATTCCCTGGCCTGGGGTCTCAAGTGGGAGCTGAACCTCTGGTATGGCACGTTGTGGCATACTGGTACCAGTGGGCTTCAATCTCGTTCCAACAATTCTATTTCCTCGGGGAGCCTTGCCTTTTGCGGTATCATCATAACAAACTGTCCTGTGGCCGCTCTCATGGCCCTTCTTATCAGGATCTGTATTAGGGGAAGGACACAGCAGGTTACTAAAAGAATGGTCAATACAAGAAGTCTAAAGATCATCCCTATAGCTCGCAAGATTTTTCCCATGGAAAACTTCTCTAGCCACTCAAGGAGTGATGAGGTTTTGGTGTTCCAATTAGAGTGCTGCACTTGTTGGTCTCTCAGCCTGCGTATGTTTTCTAAAGCTCTGGTCAGGTTTCCATCCTCACCCGTATTCATGGGGATGGCCGTACAGCACTCTTCTCCTATAACATCACAGACACCTTGGTCTTGGGCTAGCATCGTCTCAACGACAAGTCTGTTTTGCACTAAAGATGTAGCATGCAGTTGTTCACTGACACCCTCCAGCACTTCTATAGACCAATTTACAAATCTTTGTTGATTGTACCACAAGTAGTTCACCCAGCAACTATTAAGCGCTATGTACTGGGTGTTCATTATGGGCCCTACGAATGGCATAGGCCCTAGTCCTCTACCTCCTTCTATCCAGTCATCTCCTATGGCCTGATATTCTACAGGGACACCTTGAGGCACCTGGTCCCACGTAATGTATATGTTATCATCCTCCAGCCAGCGTTTTTGGTTCTCAACAGCCCTCCTTGGCCCATCATCAGCCAAACTTATTATAGTGATTGGTCCTGTCAGCATGACTGGCACACAGATTCCAGTCCAATTGGCTGATAACACGGCTCTCACCTGTCTATCTTCCTCGCACATCCAGAATATATCTGCTAGGGGGTCTGTACCTTTGCTGAGGTCATAAACCCAAATCCATGTGGCGTGGCCCGCTGTGCCACTTACCACCTGATGACGCTGGATCTTAGCTCTCTCGGTAGTTTGGCATACTTTTGCAATCCACGTCTGATTGGTTTGTTCATGTGTGGCACTTTCCCACTGGCACTGGATCAATTCTTCCGTTTCGAGAGTGATATTGCTGCTGGTAGAGTTCTTTAGCCAATGTTCTATGTCCCTCGGGCAAAAGGGAAATACAGTGTCTTGGGCCAAATGCACTACTGGTGGTACTTGAAATTCTTTTTTAATTTGATCAGGAGCCCCCTTAAGACTTATTGGGCAGATTTCACTATTATTGGCGTAATTGGTTTTCCCTGCCGCCATCCACATAGTACACTGTGCAAAACAGGTGTCTCGTCGCTCACAGTCTTCTATACCTGGGAGGGGCCTGACCCTGGGTAGGCCCAATTTTCTGTGGCAGGCTATGCACAAGCTGTTGGTTACCTGTTTGGCAGAATACTCTAGCCATTGGTAGAACATATTAGATTTCCAAGTGGTAGTTCTTATCAGTTCTGTGTCTTGGGCTGGCGCATTTCTGGGTGTTCTGTGGGGCTCAAGTCTTAGTTCGAGCCATTGTTGAGCTAATTCTACGGGTATTGTGTGCCCAGTGTCTATGTTGGCGCAACCTTTATTGTCACACCAGACAATAAAGGTTCACCATCCCCTCTGCACTACATCGTGGTCCTATAGACCGGCCATGCAACCTGATATTTTCTGGTCCCTCCACCAACACATCATCATAAGCATGCGACTTGTAATAGGTCAGTTGTATTATCTCTCCACTAGGCATCTGTCCTTGCTTTATAGCCATGGATCCTAGTGTGAGTAAACAGTGGTCTATCTGCCCCTGATCCTGATTGCCTTGTTCTGCTCCCTCACTCGGTTTTACCCCTGTCATGACAAGCAGTAGTGTTAGTAGCACTGCAGCTATTATCCCTGCCTGGATTCCTCCCCCTATTCTGGTCTGGCTTCCTACATCGCCTGGGGTTCCCTTGCTACGTGGCCTGCTAGGGTGTTGTTCCCTGTCCTGAGCTTGCGTCTCCTGTGTCTGCATTTCTTGGGTCTGCGTTTCCAGTGTCTGAGTCGGCACTTTCTTGGCCTTCTGCTGCCCCTGCTTCTGAGCTGCTGCTTTCTTCTTCTTCCTCTGCATCTTCCTCTGCTCTTGCTGTCCCTGCACCCTCATCATCATCCCTGTGGCTGTCAGGTGTCGACTCATGAGACTCATCGCTAGCCACTGTGGAGGAGGTGCTTCCCTTCCGTGGTACTCTCTGCTCCCTGGCAGCGACCCACTGCTGTCACTCTGGGCCCCGCTCCGATCCCGCCTGGCTGCCAAGCGTGAGGATCGCCTTGTCCCTTGTCCCTGCGGGGAGGCATCGCCTTCCCCTTCCAGATGACCCCCTACTCCCCTTGGGGCGGCCTCGCCTTCCCCTTGCGGGCCAGAGGGAGCTGCCCTCCGTCTGGTCCTAGGTCGGGGTATAGGTCTCTCTGGGTTGTTAGCTCTGCAGCAGTGGTTAAGATGAAACCAAGTGTCCTTACCGTCAGCTTTCAGGGCTGTTGGGGTTGCTAATATGACCTTATATGGACCCTCCCTTCTTGGTTGGTCCCACTTTCTTTTGAACACCTTGACGTACACCCACTTTCCTGGGAGTATTCTCTGGAGGTCCTCTGGGATCTCGACCCCTCTGTCCTCCGTGGCCCCTTTCATCTGCTGGAATATGGCCCTGTGGATATGAGTTAGACTTTGTAAGTAGTCAAACATTTCATTTTGCAGTTGCTCCAATGGGGGCCCGTCATAGGGACCCCTCAAATATGGTATTGGCATGGGTCGACCCGTAAGCATTTCATGCAGTGTTAGATGCGTGACTCTGCTGGCTTGTGAGCGCATGGACATTAGTGCAAGCGGTAAAGCATCCATCCAGTTAAGCTTGTCCCTGCTGTCTGCTACTATTTTAGCTATTTTTGTTTGTAAAATCCCATTTGCTCTTTCTGCTGCCCCCTGCAACTGAGGGTGGTAGACGCAACCAAACTTTTGTTTGATGCCCAGATGCTTTAATGTTTTTTATATCACATTGGATACGAAGTGTTTACTGTTATCTGATGATATGGTGTCTGGCATCCCAAATCATGGGAAGACTTCTCGGCAAAGAAATTTAGCGACTGTTCTGTGGTCCGATCGGGCTGTGGCTGTTGCTTCTACCCATCTACTGTATCTGCATATGACTACCAAAACATACCTCATTCCTCTTGCTCTGGATTGCGGTCCCATGTCTATGTAGTCTAACATGAGGTGTCTGAAAGGACCGTCTGGAGGTGGTATATGAGCCAGTGGAGCTGTGAAAACTTTCCTGATATTGTACCTCGCACAAGTTTCACATTCGCTTAGTACTCTATCTACTGTGGCTGCCATGAATGGTGACCACCATACTGGCTGCAATCTTCGGAGGATCTCCTCCCTTGCGCAATGGTCATTACCATGCGCCCAAATTATAGCATGTCGTAACAACAGAGTAGGTAGTACAAAATTTCCAGGACTACTTCGCCAGACACCATTTGTCAGACCTGGTATTTGTGTTCTGATGGCACCACGTTTGATCCACAGTCGTTTTTTGGCTTCACTCACTCTGTTTTGAGTGGTTATGAGAGAAGGCATGGTAGTGAGGGGAAGGCAGTCTTCTATGGTTAGTATAGGTGCCATTACTGAACCTGCTGCCGCCTGTTTGGCTGCCTCGTCAGCTAAGTTATTACCTTTGGCTATCAAGGAGTCAGTCTTTTGATGGGCTGGACATTTAATTATGGCTAGCGCTGTGGGGAGGAGCATGGCCTCTAGCAAGTCAATGATGGCCTCCCCATGCGTGACTGGAGTGCCGTCAGCTCTGCGAAACCCTCTCTGCTTCCAAATGTTGGCGTGGATGTGGCACACTCCATATGCATATGCTGAGTCTGTGTATACATTTAGCAACCTTCCCTATGCTAATTTACATGCTGCTATTAGAGCTTTTATTTCAGCAAGTTGGGCTGAGTAGGGCTGAGTAAGTTTGCATGATTGTATAGTCACAAAATCTTGATCGTTGTTAAGTTGCACAACTCCATAGCCCGCGTGACTTCCTGTGGCATCCCGAAAACAGGAGCCATCGACAAACAATGTGAGGTTGGCCGGAATGGGCTGATTGTGCAAGTCTTTTTGGGCGCGCATGAACTGTCATGAAGACAGTCATGTGGTGTACCTTCTGTGGGTAGAACCATTTTAGTAGCCGGATTAATGATGGTGCAGCGCTGGATGTTGAGTTTGGGTGCGGACAGGATGACCTCATAACCAGTGCGTCTGGTTTGCATCAGAACAAATCTGGGACTTGTCAGCAGAGAATGAAGCTGGTGAGAGGTATACAGAGTTACAGGATGTCCCATTGTTAATGAGGATGCTTTCTGAAATGCAAAAATGGCAGCTGCCAATCCCTGATGACAGGGAGGCAAACCTGCCTCTATCCAGTTATCGAGTTTGGTGCTATAATATGCTAGCGGTTGTTTCCCTGTGGGTGTATTTTGCATTAGGACGGCACATGCAAATCCAGATTTCTCTGCTACATAGAGATGAAAAGGCTAGGACTGCATGTCTACTTTTAAAGCTTGAAATGCACCTTCTGCTTCCTCTGTCCAGGCCAGTTGTGCTGTATTGTTTGTCTGTCCTGCCGTCCTTATTAGCGCTCTAAGTGGAGCAGTTTTGATGGCATAGTCACAAATCCATGGCTGACTGTATCCCGTCATACCCAGAAAAGACAGCATTTGCCCCACCGTCTGTGGTTGAGGAGCCTTACTTACTGCCTCTACCTGAGATGGGGTGATACATCTTTTATCCCCACTCAATTGTCTGCCCAAGTACTCTGCTGGCAGAACTGCAATTTGTCCTTGCTGACCTTGTGTCCCCCTTCTGCTAAAGCTGTAAGCACTGCAATGGAATCTTTTTGGCATTGCTCTTTTGTGGCGCTACAGACGAGCAAATCATCTGCGTATTGTAGTACTGTGCTTGGTACGGCCAAATTAGCGAGATCTTGCGTTAACATGCGGTTAAAAATAGACGGCGAATCCGAAAACCCTTGCGGGAGACGCGAGTATACATACTGATGACCCTCATAGGTGAATGCAAACAGATATTGAGAGTCTGGATGGAGAGGTACGCTAAAAAAAGCCGAACACAAATCAATAACTGTGCACCACCGAGTGTCAGGTGGTATGTTCGAAAGCAACGTGTGTGGGTCTGGCACATGCGGTGTTTCTGTTTCCACCACTGCATTAACTGCTCTTAGGTCATGCACTAAGCTATAGTCTGAGGAATTTGGTTTCCTGATAGGAAAAATGGGAGTGTTGCAGGGGCTTCTGGTTTTAACCAGCACCCCCGCTTTCACCAAGCCCTCAATTGTGGGTCGGATACCGTCAATGGCATGTTCGATGATGTGTCCGAAATCCACATCATCGAAGGTGTTGTCGGTGGTCGCATTGCCCAGATGGGCTTCGCTGGACATCTCATGGGTGGTTTGTTTGCCTGCCACATATATGAGTAGAGCCTTGATGTCCCCCAACGCCAAGCGTATGCTGGCTTTGGTCTCTTCCAACGCCATTATCCACTTATCAGCCCCATCTGTGAGGACTGGCAGGCACTCGGCCAGCCCTATCATGTCCATGAAGGGCCATGGTTCATATTGGATTCGTCCTGACGCTCTCGTCACTAGGGGGCACTGGAATGCTGAGTCTGAATCACTGTCGTCCTCAGCATGACCAGGTCCTTTGACTCTCTTTCCTCCTCTTAGGGTCATCCCAAGAGACCCGTCACTCTGATATCCCTTGTCCCTTCTGTTGTCACGCACCTTTTGGTAGGTCTGTTCCGTCTGCTGGCTCTGTTTTGCTTGTCTCCACGGTGCCTTGAAGTTGCACTATGATGTGTTTCTTGGAGGCATCTTCCGGGGGCTTGCTTACCCCTGGTTGGGAGGCTCTGGAGCTGTTCAGGTGCGTCTCCAATAGGTTCATGTCTTGACTTATCTGTTGTATTTTCTGCTCATGTCTGCTCAAGGCCTCACTCCACCTTTGTAGTAGGTCCTCTTCCTGAGCCCTTGTCTCTGATGACCGCATGGGGGTTGTGGTTTCCTGATGCCGGTCTCTCCCGTTGGTTTGTGTGGTGTCCATTAATTGGGGCCTGGTCAGCTAAGGGTCGGTGAGGAGCTCAGCTCGGGCCACTTCTGCCTCCATCTGCACCAGCAGTCTCAGATATTCTAGGTCAGCCATTTTCTGTCGTCTCCTTAACTTGGCTCCCTCCTTTTCCCTCCTATACTGCTCTTCCCAGTCCAGTGCCTCTGTCATCAGGGTGCTGGTACCTCTCCCTGGTCTGGGGTTTTCGACCTTGGCCTTCAGATGTTGCCTCTGCTGTCCGTTAGCCGGGTGTGTCTTTTCCCTATCTTCCTGTTGTGGTTTGGTTCGGGGGTTTCTCCTGCCTTCCGGCCTTGTCTCCTCAGTTTCTGTCAGTGGCTCGGACTGGCTTCCTTCTTCTTGGCCTGAGTCTCCGGACTGCCGCCTCTGCTCCACTTCCTCGTCTGAGCCGTCTGTTTCCTCTCCTGAGACGTCTTCGCTGTCAGAGGAACACCGTCCCTCTTCTATCTCATCGTCAGTACAGTGTGGTGACTGTATTGGCAGGGTTCTACATGATGAGGTTGCGCCCCGCCTTCTACTTCTAGGTTTGGCTATCGTCTCTTGGGCTAGGGTCATAGTGAATCTCCCCTCTAGTTGACCCTCCATCCTTGTGGCTGTCTTTGCTTTCCCTGTCCGGAGCACGGCATACTGTCCTGCTTTTGACTGTGGTGTGTCTTGTGGGTATGGGGGTGGTGCTACTGGTAGGGGTGGTGCCGTGGGTACCACGCCTTCTTGTGTCTGTGAGTCTTCTGAGTGCATGCTATGCTCTACCTGCACCATCTGCTTTCTGCCCCCTACCTGTCTAAACCATCCCAGTACTTCCCTTTCCCTAGCCCTCTTGTTATTTTTCTTGTAGCTAGCTTTAGTGTCTTTCGCCTCCATGTGCCTTAATTCTGTCTCCACCTCGTCACAGCATGCCAGATTTAAAGTACCATCTTTAGGCCAACGATTTTTTCCTGGTGTTCTTTTGTGCCACTTGATCACACAGCGTTGGATTCGGTTCCTCCGACTTGGGTGTTACTGCATCACTATCTCTACGAGGGTCAAAACCCCTTTTTCCATCTTTCCTTGGTTGGTTCCCATGAAGCCCTGTATGACTTCGCTAGCTCTTGGAATTTGTGGTTGCTCGTCTGTTTCTTTTGTGCGTATTAACATTAATATTTTCCCTACTGTGATGGCAGTTTTGTATTTCTTTTCTCTCCAGGGGTTATATTCTAATTTATGTGACCCGTCTCCTTGGGTGACTTGGTTAAACAGCCAAATTTTCCTGTCTCCCAATCAGTTTTCTATGCACGACAACAATCTGCAGTCGTGGATTAAATTCCACTCCGTTTTCTAGGTCTTGGAATACCACCTGGCTCAGTGGAAGTGAGGCTACTGGTCCTATCTTATAATTGTCACACAAATACTGCAATAGTGGATCTAATGAAAAAGGAGTCCACAAATCACTCAAAATCGTCTCCCATGGTACGCCTGGAAATTCTTCCTGCACTTGTTTAAAATTTGTGAATTTAGTGATTAGCCAAAGTTCTAGTCAAATCTCTTGCTTGTCCTGCCACTGCTCCTCACCCTCGTTGTCTAGATAGGTTCTTTCTAACCAAAAATGTGTTCTTATACCTTTGGCTTCTGCTGAACCTTCAGTCATGCAATGTTCCTCAGCCCAAATTTCGTCTCCACTACTGTCACATTCTTCCATCTAATTTTAGCAGCCCTCTTAGCTTTTTCTTTTTATTTTACTTTTACCTCTCTATTTTATTATTTTGTTCTTATGTGCCCACTTTTGCTGTTAATGAGCACTCTTCTATTTACCTCCTACTCTTCTCCTTAAGTGTCATTCGTCTGTGTGTTGTTAGTTCTTATGTCTGTATATGTCTGTAATTTTACACTTTGATCGTTGTCACAGTCCTGTCGGCTCCTAGCGACTCCTATTTTCTTACTATCGCAGTCCTTCAAGGCTCCTAGCAATTTTTCTTATCAGCGTTCTGCCCATGCAGATCTGTTCTCTGAGTAGCACCCCTGCTTTTGGGCTGAGATGCTATGAAACTAGCAGCGGTATCCGCAGAAGCTTTAATTTATTATTTCTCTTCTTAACTCACGAGGTTTATTTTCTATTGTACTCTGCACTTCTTACAGTTAGTTGCTATACCTTTGACACACACTCTCTCATTCACTCTTTCCGCACCATGGTCATGCTTATTGCACTAGATTCAGTTGTCCCCAGCAATCATCAATTATGTCTCAATGTTTATATTATCAGTTTATCAATTATCACATCACAATTTAGGTTCTTCAGGAGAGGAAATTGTCAAATACCTTTGACCTGGGCGGCCCCCGGCACTGCACCTCAGACGCACCCGGTTTTAGGCAGAAAAAGGCTCTGCATACCTTATTTGGTGGCCACCTGTACGTCTGGTGCGCAGTCCAGTGCTCCCGGTCTCAGGATCCAACCTCCTCGCCCTCTGACGCTGGCTCACCACTTGATGAAGCAGGATTCGGGGCCTGGAGTTGGGCCTGGTGGCTCCCGACCTCGTCTTCAACTTTCAGATTCAACTTATTTTCTTTTCTATTAACACCTTAGACTCAAGTATTCTGTGGTCAAGGAATCACTGGAGACACGTAGAATCAAGTGCAACTGAGTTTAATGTGCTAGCAGGCGACTACACATACAACTCAATGAGTCAAGCTCCGGAGCAGGACTGAGGTTTCACTTTCTGTGTGCTCTCTTTTATGCTGGTGAAGATTCTGTCTAATCTCCACCTTTTTCTTTAATCCCACCCACCTGAGCCCGAACATAATGGTGTCATGGTTTTTCCCTTTTTCACCGAAGCCAATTTTAACTGTGTAATCTTTTTCCGAACAGCGTGGGAACGATTCATATTTCCAGGCCATATTAGGCTGAGCTGGAATCCCCCAAACTTTCCCACCATTATGTTTGAGCCCAGTCTCACATTATTTTTAAAAAATAATGCACATTAAATCCTAGGTACTTTCCACTTCAGTCTTAAGTGCTCACATGCTATACATAGACAGATGAGTGTGTGTGTGTGTGTGTGTGTGTGTAATATGTAGATACATGAAACAGCAAACCAGTGTGTGACTGGGTGTAAGTGAGCAGAGTACATTGCCTCGACATGTATTTTTAAAGGTCACTTGAGGACAAAGCCGAAGATCAAATTACGTTACACATTACACATTACATTATTACATGGATGGGACACCTGCTCCATTCGAGGTACTTCGAGAGGGCCAGGGGGGCGGTTATTGTTATACATAGAGACGTCGCTTTTGAGCTTGATACATCTGTACTTGACCCTAATGGCCAATATGTCATCGTTTCAGGCAAACTGCAGAATACTCCCATGGTCCTGGCCTCGCTGTATGCTCCAAAATGGGACGATGACAAATTTATATCTAAATTATTTTCCTCCATACCTAACTTAAATGATCAGATCATAATCAGTGGCGATTTTAATTTAGTTCAAGATATAAACCTTGACAAATCATCAAGGACACAAACTTCTTTGTCCAAATCTGCTAAAGTTTTAAAATTCCATGCCGGTCAGCTCGGCTTGGGGGACCCCTGGAGGGCCAAGTTCCCATCCAGTAAAGCTTTCTCTTTCTTTTCAAATGCCCACCGCTCGTACTCCCGGATCGACCTTTTTTTATTGGATAACAAATTGCTACATGACGTTGTCTCCAGTGAATATCATAGCATAGTCATTTCAGATCACACACCAACCACTGTTGATACTAAGTTTTCTAGTTGCAGGCCGCCCTCGAAATACTGGAAATTTAGCTCTTATTTGCTTTCAGAAGCTGGATTCAAATCCTTTCTGACTTCGCAAATTAAGTTCTTTTTTTTAGATCAATGACATGCGGGACATCGGGTCTGATATACTCTGGGAGACTTTCAAGGCCTATCTCCACAGTCAGGTTATCTCCTTCGTTTCCCATCTCAAGAAATCAGAACAAACTAAAATGGCAGAAATCTCAACTGAGATCCGAAACTTAGACACCCAATATGCAGGAAACTCATCAACAGCTTTATATAAGAAACGGCTTCCCCTGCAATCACAATATGACATACTATCCTCCAGCAAAGTTAAGAGGCAGCTACTGCATACTAGACAACGTTTCTTTGAGCAAGGAGATAGAGCAGGTAAATTGCTTGCATATCAGGCTCGCACAACTACCGCGCCCAGATTAATCCCCGGAATAAAATCACCCACAGGCGAGATCAAAACTGATCCCATAGAGATGTGTAATGTTTACTCCGACTTTTATTCAATTCTCTACTCCTCTGAGTCCTCTCCGCAGGACTGGGATGGCTGCAGCCCCTTAGATGACCTTATGTTCTCTCAAATCAACTTAGACAGCTCTAACGATTTGGGTGCACCACTGACCGCAGCAGAGATAACAGAAGCCATTGGGTCCCTGCAAACTGGTAAATCTCCCGGCCCTGACGGGTACACTACGGAGTTTTATAAAACTTTTGCCGACTTGCTTACTCCAATCCTGGCTAGAGTGTTTAACGACGCCTTCCAGAAAGGCCAACTCCCACCTACCTTGACAGAGGCCTCAATTTCTCTTGTTAAAGAAAGACAAAGATCCACTGTTGTGTGGCAGTTATAGACCCATATCCTTACTAAATGTAGATTTTAAAATAATGGCTAAGGTTCTTGCTACTCGTCTCCAGAGAGTGATACCTGACCATATTCATCCAGACCAATCTGGCTTTATCCCTGGTAGACATTCCTTTTTAACACCAGACGGTTATTCAATATTATTTACATTCCTACTACAGACTCCCCCGAAATCATTCTTTCTTTAGACACCGAAAAAGCGTTTGACCGGGTGGAGTGGAGGTACATGTTTTACGCTCTTAATAGGTTTGGTTTCAGCGCAAATTTTATTTCCTGGATTCAGTTACTTTAATCATCCCCGGTTGCTTCGGTTAATGTTAACGGAATTAGATCCAACCCGTTTCCGCTCTCACGGGGTAATAGACAAGGCTGCCCTTTGTTTCCCTCTCTATTTGTGCTCACCGTAGAACCATTGGCCATCTGGCTCCGTAACGAAGATTGGTTTAAGGACATCACGCGCCAAGAATTAACCCATAAGCTGTCGTTATATGCAGATGACCTCCTGCTTTATATTTCTGACCCCTCAAATTCTCTTCCTGTAATTCTAAACATTTTAGAGGTATTTAAGAAGATCTCCGGTTACAAGCTTAACCTTCAAAAAAGCGAATATTTTCCAGTTAATGATCTTGCCAATGCTCTTCCTCAAAATATTTTTCCCTTTAAGAAAGTTCTGGAAGGATTCAAATATTTGGGAATTTTTATAAGTAAATCCTTTACAGAACTCGCGGCCAAAAACTTTGATCCCTCAGTTGAGCGTTGTAAAGAAGACTTGGCTAGATGGTCCTCCCTGCCTCTCTCCCTAATGGGACGTGTCAACTTGATTGAAATGGTCACACTACCGCAGCTTCTATATATCTTTCAGCAAATTCCAGTATTTATACACAAATCGTTTTTTCTCACTCTTGACAAGCTAATCAACTCATTCCTGTGGTGCAATAAAAGGGCTCGTATTAGGAAGGAGGTTCTCCAACTCCCCAAGGCCGAGGGCGGCCTTGGCGTTGCCAAGCTTCCGTCAGTATTACTGGGCATGTAATATTAATAAACTCCTTTTTTGGAACCCAAAATCTATACAGGGTGAGCGACCTCAATGGGCCCAAATGGAGATATCCTCGTCTAACCTCTCGCTGTGGTCAGTGGTGTGCTCCCAATTACCCCTGCCACTCAGGGTCTCCACGAATCCAATTGTGACTAACACGTCAAAAATCTGGAGTCAGTTCAGGAAGCATTTGGCTTACACGTCTCATCAGGTCTCACTCCCATTTACTGCAATCATTGTTTCCTCCCCTCCTGCTCAGATCCAACATTTCATGACTGGCATGAGAAGGGTCTGCAGTCCATCAGTGGCCTATATATCGATGGGATTTTTCCCCAGTTTTCTGACTTAGCTGTCAAATTTAATCTCCCAAACTCCCATCGGTTTTGTTAATTTCAGATTAAGCATTTTGTTCAAAAACAATACCCTCAATTCCCCAACCAGCCCCCAAATTCTATCTTAGACCTGTTTCTATCTCTGGAGACAGACTCTAAGAGATTAATCTCTATTATATATGACAAGATCTCTGCGGTGAATCCAACCCGGCTGGACTTCCTCCGAGCTGTGTGGGGTCAGGACCTTGGGACTGATATTACTGATAATCAGTGGGATTGTATGGTAGATCTGGTACACAAGTCCTCTATACGTGCAAGACACTGTTTACTGCAGTGTAATATCCTGCACAGGAGCCACTACACCAATGCAAGATTAGCAAAGATTTACCCAGATAGATCTGACTCCTGTAACAGATGTAAACAATCACCAGCAGACCACATACATATGCTCTGGTCATGCCCTAAACTGTCTTTGTTTTGGTTGGAGTTATTTAACATACTTGGGAAGGTCTTGGGCGGCACAATCGACCCCGACCCCCTTACTGCCCTTTTCGGAGTCCTGCAAAACTCTGACATGCCTAGCACTTCAAAACAAGTCATAGCTTTTACAACTTTACTTGCTAGAAGGCTCATTCTCATGCTCCCTCCTACGCACAATAGATGGATACATGAAATCTTTTATATTTAGGGCCCGAGCACCTAGTTTTTTTAAAATATTTTGTTTATTTGGGTTTATCAAGTTTAATAGACAAACAGACAAACACAAGCTGGCAGTACAATACAAAAAATAAAAACAAAACACAAAACATGACATTACAAAATACTTCAACAAAAACACTTTAACAATAACATGGACATCTAATCGTGATAGTGAGGTATTTTACAATATACGAATAAGAAATAACCAAAAACAGTTAGTTTACCTTTAAAGACATCAACAAGGGTTTTCACTTCAGTAGAGAGAACCTATGAGTCTTCATTCAATCGTGTGTGAAGGTATATTTTCCATGTAATTGATAAAAGGTTGCCATATTTTATGGAAGACTTGAATTTTGTTTCTTAGCAAGTAGGTCGTCTTTTCCAAGGGCATGCAATTGTTCACTTCTGATAGCCACAGTTTAAGTGGCAGAGGCTGGTCAGATTTCCATTTTGTTGTTATACATTTTTTGGCTATGGCCAATAAGATTTCTGTGAGCTTAATGGAGTGACGATTTGTTAATAGAGTCTTTGAAAGGTTGCCTAAGAGGCAAACCTCCGGGTTAACTGGAAAGACACTGAAAGACACTGCCAGGTAGAATGTAGAAAAGTGCCTTCCTCTGAACCACATCTGAAACAGAGGGGTGAAATAGTGGATTTGAATCTATGCAATTTAGAGGGGGAGAGATATGTCTGATTCAAGTAATTAAACTGGGTTAATCTATATCTGGAATTTAATGTACATGTAACACCGTTTTTCCCTCCACAATTCTGAGTTAATTTCCAAGCCCAAATCTGTTTTCCATTTATGTCTGGATTTTTCCGGGTTAGAAATTGAAATAAAGGGTAACAGTGTCTCATAAACCTTTGACATGGTTTTGATCATTGGTTGGCCGTAGTGAAAAAGAAGTTCGATAGGCGACGTCTTGGGTATTTCCCATTGATTCTGACGGCTAATCCTAACAAAATTCCTTAATTGTAGGTACTTGAAAAAATCTTCATCTGACAAGTTATATTTTTGTTTTAATTGTTGAAAGGACATGAATATACCATCTTTATTGTAGACATGTTTTAAGTAAGTGATTCCCTTTTCGGGCCAAGACTCAAAATGTCTATTCTGGTATAAAATGGGAATAAGCCTATTTTCCCATAAAGGAGTCTCAGGAGATAGGGTGCCTATATATCCCATCATCTTGTGTATTCTGGACCAAATTTGAACTGAGTGGGCGATAAAAGGAATACTGGTCATAGACCGAATTGACTTTCCATCCCATTTATATAAAATGTCAGAGGGGGTGGACTCCTTCACTTCAAGTCTTTCAATGTTCACCCATGAATTTGTAGGGTCTCCATCAAACAATTGGGCCAAGAATCTTGATTGTGCAGCCAAATAATACAATCTAAAACTGGGGAGTTTCAATCCTCCTTTTGAATAGTCTAGGGTGAGTTGGTTTAGAGTAACCCTTGGGGATTTATTTCGCCAGATAAATCGTCTGATTAACTTGTCCAGGGATGAAAAAAAATCGGAGGGAATGTGAATTGGGAGGGACTGAAATATGTACAAAAATTTTGGCAGGACATTCATCTTAATGATACTGATTCGGCCTAATAAAGTCAGAGGTAGGTTCATCCACTTATTAAAATCCTCTTCCACTTTCTTCAGTAGATTCAAGACATTCAATTTATATAATTTTTTCAGGTCCTTATCAACCGATATGCCTAGGTATTTAAGCCCATCTGTTGACCATTTAAAAGGAAATTTGCATTGGATGGTGTCATAATCAAAATTTGATAAGGGTAAAACCTCACTCTTCTCCAAATTGATCTTATACCCAGAGAAGGAGCTGTACAAATTTAGCAAATCTACTAAGTGTGAAAATGAGTTTTCAGCGTTTAAGAAAAGAATGATATTGTCAGCAAAAAGTGACAGTTTGTGTGTGGAGGGTCCAATTTTAAATCCACATATCCTAGGCTCCACTCTGATGGCCTCGGCTAAGGGTTCTAAGGCGATTGCAAAGAGAGCCGGGCTGAGTGGACATCCTTGTCTATTGCCTCTAAAAATGGGGAAGTAATCTGAATTAATGCCATTTACTGCAATTTTAGCTTTAGGAGATCTATACAATGATTTAATTAAATCAACAAAATGAATGTCGAAGCCAAACTTCTCAAGGACCTTAAAGAGGAAAGGCCACTCAAGCCGATCAAAGGCCTTCTTTGCGTCTAAGGAGAGTGCAATGCTAGGTGTGTTATTCTTCTGGGCAAAATGAATGATATTTAATAAGCGTCTTATGTTATTAGAGGAGAGCCTTTTTATAATAAATCCACTTTGATCAGGATTAATAAGAGACGGTAGGATGGTTTCTAACCTCTTGGAAATCATTTTAGTAACGAGTTTATAGTCGGTATTCAGGAGGGAGATTGGTCTATAGGAGGCGCACTTTAACGGATCTTTTCCTGATTTATGAATTACTGATATAATGGCATGGGAGAAAGATTCAGGAAATTGTCTTTTTTCTCTGGCTAATTCTAGGACATCCAGTAATAGCGGCATTAGTAGATCTTTGAATTCTTTTAAATATTCCAGAGGGAAACCATCCTCTCCTGGAGATTTATTGGAGGGCAATGACTTAATGGCTTCAGCTAGTTCAGATAAAGAGAAAGGCCTGCTGATAGCTGTCTTCATTGGATAAACATGGGAGACTGAGTGGAGAAAGAAAAGAGTCTATAACTGACATGTCATCATTTGGTTGCGCAGTATATAAATCACTGTAGTAATTATCAAATGCCTCATTGATTTCTGCTGGGTTACATGAGATTTTCCCCTCACATATTTCTAGCTCATTTACCGTCCTTCCGCTCTCTTCTGTCTTTAATTGCCATGCTAGTACTTTACCAGGTTTTTCACCCAATTCATAAAATTTTTGCTTGGATCTTAAAATTGATTTTTCAGCTTGATATGTATTTAAATTATTATATTTGAGTTTTTTATTTACCAATGATCTATACAGATCTTTGGATGGTGTCTTTTGATAATTTTTTTCAAATGCATGAATTTCTTGCTCTAGAGCGTCCAATTCAGAGGAATGTTTTTTTTAAAGTCCTTTTGTGTATGAAATTATTTGCCCCCTTAAATAGGCCTTGAGGGCATCCCAAAAAATAAAACTGTTTGGGGCTGAGTTTTTATTTGTTTCCTTAAAAAAATGTATTTGTTCTCTAATATAAGAGCAAAAGTCAGGTCGCTTTAAGAGTGTTGGGTTGAGCCTCCATCTGTACGTTGATTTCACCTTATTGGGAATGGAGATTTGGGTTGAGCCTCCATCTGTACGTTGATTTCACCTTATTGGGAATGGAGATGGATAAACATAATGGGGAGTGGTCGCTTAATAAGCGAGGCATATATCAAATGTCTAACACCCTATGGTACACGTGAGAGGAGGCAAGGAAGTTATCGATACGAGTGTGTGTGCCATGAGGGTGGGAGTAAAAGGAATAATCCCTCTCAGTCAGGTGGAGCTTCCTCCAAACATCAATCAAATTGAAGTCTTTCATATACGAAATAGTTAGTTTTGCTGCTTTGGTGAGAGATTGTGTCTTATGGATACATGAAATCTTATATTGCATCAAACTTGAGAGGATTAGATTCTCCCGTCGGGTTCCTTGAAAGCTTTCAACAAAACTTGGCAACCTTTTATTGACCACATTTATTCACTCAGCATCAATGAAGAACCTGATAATTAATTAAACATACTATGAACAGAGTGCCCCCCGCCCCCCGAGTGTGTGCATATGTAATGTCTGTGTCTGGGATAGGGTATGGGTTGGGATTATTATCATTTATTTACTTTTTTTTTTTTAATTTATTTTCCTGCTGGGATCTGTGTTTATCCAACTCTGACATACCGATTGCACAATGACAATACTCTGAGTCGTTTTGTTCTGTTTTGTTTCATGTTGTTCTGTTTTGGATTCTATTCCTAAAAATCACAGACCACTACAAGTATCATTTGTAAACCTGTATTATTCCACCTGTGAAACCTCAATAAATAAAGTTTGGAAAAAACAAAAAACAATGTTTAAAGTGTAACAATAGTGCAACTGCTTACAGTCTTCACAAAACAACATAATAACAAATGTATGCAGAAAATGCAGTTACTTAAAAATATTTTACTGTCTAAGGCTGCTGCATTACAAAACGTAAAAAAGTGAACTAAAACAAAACATTAGTGTAAACAGTCCCACATATCATACGGAGAATCCGTACCTCTTATTGTATGGACACTTTGGACTGTGTGAACAATCTTGCCATTCTCACATTACAAAATAGAGGTAGGTGTGTGTCTGTGTGTCTCGCATTGTATGAATGCATGAATGTATTAACATTTGTGTGCAGGACTTCTACAGATTCTTTGCAAGGAACACAAGCTTATTAACCATTTCTGGTTTCAGACAGGACCTCTCACAACTTACAATATTGCCCCCTGTACTGAAGAGTCTCTCTGAGGGAGAGCTGGTGGCCGGCATGCACAAATATTTTCTTGCCATGTTGCTGAGCCAGGGAAAGTTGATTTTGTGGGTTTTCCACCACAGAAGGGGGTCCTCTTCATTGTCAAGTGTGGAAGACAGTAGATAGCTGTTCAACTCAGCATCTATGGCAGCAGTGAGATCAACTGTACGGGGTCACCAATAAAACTCTTGGCAGACTCCAACATGTTCAAAACTCAGCTGCCAGGGTTCTCACTCGCACTAAACCTTGGCAGCACATCACCCCCACTCTCAAACAACTGCACTGGCTTCCTGTTAAGTTCCGGATCACTGGCACTGGCAGTGGAGCTTTTAAAGAAGCTTGCCAACGACTTCTTTGTCTTTTTGGTGGGTGGGGGTGGAACTTCTTCTCTGATGCACTCAGGAGCATTCTAGAATGAAATAGACAAAAAGAGAAGAAAGAAATTTCATTAGTTTTATGTTGAAATATTATAATACAACATCATAATATAACAATGATTGTCACTGCATGAAGACCACAATGTTCAGCTCAGTGTAAACTTAAACATTTACTGAAATCTAAGATAATACAATTATATAGAATGAACAGTTTTCTATTTAATCCATTCTAACCATTATATTTACCTTGAGTTCCATCGTCATCATCTCTGACACCAGTCTGGCTTTGTTGATGGAGACGCTGTTTTCACTGATGTACTGTGTCTTGTATCTTGGGTCTAAGAAGGATGCCACATCCAGGAGCTCTTGTGTGTCTCTATCTTCATACTTGCTGTTCATGTACTCCAACATTTTCTTTTTTAAGGAATTCGTCAAGTCAGTGTCATCCTCCTTTGGTGTCAAGAGGGTTGTGTTGAAAAGGCTCAGTACTGGCTTGAGGTGTGAGACACTTACATAATCTTCCCCTGACAGAGCATCAGTGAACTCAAGCAGTGGTCTCAGTGCCTTGCTGACCGATTCCAGTAGATCCAGGTCTTGATACCCTAGAATTAGGTGCCGTGTGTTTCTGTCATCTGAGAGGACCTCTGCCAGTGCTTTCTGCTGCTCCAGGATCCTGTCAATCATGAGAAGCTTGGACCCCCATCAAGTTTGACACTCAGTTATGAGACCATGGACTGGAAGGCTGAGACACTTCTCGGCTTGCTCCAGTGCTACCCTCTTCTTCCAACTGTGTGAGAAGTGGCACACTAACTTTTTGCAGACACCTGTTGCATGGCTGATCTGGTTGTCGCCTTTCACCGCATTTTCTGGAGAAAATATGTACAAAATAAAACAAATATATTACAATATAACTAAATAACCACATATTGTTTCCTCTCTCTCTCTCTCTCTCTCTCTCTCTCTCTCTCTCTCTCTCTCTCTCTCTCTCTGAAGGAGAGAAGGAGAGTTCTAAACAAATCTATTAAAAATAAACATAGAAAAACGTACCTATAGCCAGGTGTAACCTGTGCCCAAAGCACTGTAGCCGTGTCCAGCTGTTCACTTCCAGCGCCTTTATCATGTTTGATGCATTGTCAGTGGTCACGCAAACCTGCTGGTCCTCCTGCAAGCCCCAGTCCGCTAATGCATAGAATACATATATCCCCAAATCGCAGACATTCTTTTGACCCCTCACTTTCTCCTTTGTGTCTCAAATGTACCTTAACTCATTGCCTGTGGACATGTCATAAACTCCAGAAATATTGGTCTGATATTCTATGTGAAATGGAAAAAATATTTGTAAAGATTTAGAAATGGACCCATTGTCTTTGATTTTAGGTCTCCCAAGTAGGAATGTAACTACTGTAGCTAGCAAAAGGTTGTATAACATTCTTACATTTGCTGCTTGAAAAAATATATTATTACAGTGGACTAGTGATAAAGGCCCTTCTGTCAATGGTTGGTGCAAAGTTATATTTGAGTTGGTCCCTTTGGAATGTCTTACCAGTATCCTACATGCCAAAATAGATCAGTTCTACAACATCTGGCAGCCCTATTTGAATGATCTTGGACCTGATCTTTCCTCCATTATCTTACAAGGACTCTTAAACTTTTGTGATTTCCCTGCAACAGGGACTGTTTTCTGTAACCTCCTTTGTTTGTTGATCTGAGCTGTTTTGTTTTTTTTTGTTTGCTTGTTTTGTATGTGTATGTGTTCGTATTAATGTTGTCAAGAATGTTTATTATTGCCATTGTTTTTGTTGAAAATGAGAAAACCAAATAAATATATTGTTCCAAAAAAAAAAAAAAATAGGTGAGTGTTAACTAAAAGTAAGACTTCCTCAAAGGGATAGTGCACCCAAAAATGAAAATTCAGCCATTATCTACTCACCCATATGCCGAGGGAGGCTCAGGTGAAGTTTTAGAGTCCTCAAGCAACACAACTCCACCTAATGGAGGCTTACGGCGCCCCAGATTCAAACGTCCAAAAACACATAATTGAAACCACAAAATATCTCCATACTGCTCGTCCGTATTGGTCCAAGTGTCCTGAAGCCCCGACATAAAAAGTTGTTTGGAAAAATGTCATTTGAACTCTGTTTTTAGCCTCATTGTAGCCTGCAGCTCTAACTGCCTCTCTGTGCACCGCGCTCAAGTGTGCACAGTTGCGCGCGAGACCAGCGAAAGCATGTGAACACACATGAACCATGTCTCACGGTCTTGCGCACACACGTGAGCTTTTTATATTATATATTTGTTTTATATTATATTTGTTTTAACGTTTTAACATTTTAACTTGAGAGTTGTACCAAGGAGCTAACCTTCTTTGCTTTGTTAACTTCTTTTTAAGAGGTGCTACAGAGTGGAGTGTTGTTCACAGCGAGCCTACGGCGCTATCGATAAGATGATCAATTCGGGAGAGTTTAAAGTCGGTACGGGAAACCTCTGTTACTGAAGGACATGGTATTAAATTTAATGATGAAGGAATCGTTTCCTTAAATTTTGCAACAGCACTATCTGATGAACATCTAGTATAGTAACTTGCTGAGTGGCGTGTAATCGAGTAAAAAGAAATTAAAAGTTATTAAATAACTTGTCCATACCCATTGGTAGCATTGTTACCTTCTACCTATGCCAATCCTCAATGCCTATGTGCAGTTTCACATAGATTGACCACGTCAGTGAGTAGAAAAACGAGGGACAGACAGAATGACACACTGACAGTTTCCGTGATTATGTACAGCATACCATACCATGACTTAGTCATACCAAAAATTAGAAAACAAAACAAACATTTGGCCACAGGGGGAGCCACAGCGATCGGTCGCATTTTAGCCATTTTTAAGCATTTTTCTGTTGTTATAGCGCCACCCAGTTGCCAATTACAGTTAAATTTCTCCAGTCACCTTGAGGCGTCCTGTTCTACATATCTACCAAGCAGAGGTAGCCTGGAAATCTAGACCCAAATCTAGAAAGATTTAGGGTCTGGCCATGAGTAATGAAAATGGCCCAACTCGAGGGGCGGCACCAAGCATGCATTTGTAAATATCACTGCATGCAATTGGATAACACTACGACCAATCAGAACAATACACGGGGTGACGTATACACTTAGCGACCAGCGGAGCTAACTGGTAGATTAGACTCTTGCCATATCTGGTCGGCAAAACAGCAAAAACATCCTTCTTGCAAAGGAAAGACTCGAGCGGCGTCTTCTGTTCCTCTTTTAGAGAAAAAGCCAAGTCTAACTCGTTCATTGTAGCGGCCAAAGCCATTTCAAACAACTGGTGTTCATCCGTAGCCATCTTGCAATGTTTACTGACTGATTCCGGACTTGGTCGTTGCAGCGCTGTCGTCATCTGTTTAGCTCGCCTCTGGCCCGCCTATATCAGATACACCGATGTGATTGGTGCAGCTCGGTTTCATGGGCATAGGTAATGAGTATCATTACTGATTGCCAGAGTGACTCGCTGAGCAAATTCAAATTGTGCTCTCGCGAGAACTCTGGATTTCCAGGGTAAAGCAGAGGTGGAAAAAGTACTGAAAAATTCTACTCAAGTAAAAGTACCTTTACTTTGATGAAATTCTACTTAAGTACAAGTAAAGCTACCCTTCTAAAAATCTACTCAAGTAAAAGTAAATAGTAATTTGTTTAAAATGTACTTAAAGTAGAAGTTACTTAGTTACTTCCAACAACTTGGAGGGGGTCACTCATATGCAGTGCAAAAATGGTCCAGGGGTCATAAATCCAATCCGAAAACTGATTATTTTTCTATGATGAACCATAGAATTCAATTCAATTTAGGGCTGCACAATATCATTAGAGCATCACCATCGCAATGTGTTCTTGTGCAATAGTCACATTGTATAGTATAAGTTCATCATATCAATATAATATTAGTCAAAGGCAATATGCCATACTTATTTTGCTGGTTAATACTTTAGGTTGTGAAGTTCTCAATTTCCATGACAGTTTGATTGTAAAATGTATATTTCATGCAAATACAGCCTTTCCAAATCCCAAATGATGACTTCTTTCCAAATAGAGCTATTCAAGTTATTGCAATACACTGTATATTGCAATACATATCGCAGTATACAAAATTGTCGTCACATTGTCAGTTTTGTCAAATATTGCGCAGCCCTCATTCATTTTGACTCACCAACACAACTGTTAGACCGATGATACACAGTGCAACTTTTTGAGCAATGTTGTTGGGCATTATTCTCAGGGATGCAAACAGGTGTATGGTCAAAAAAGAGAGAGCTTGTCGAAGTGAAATTCTCAATATTAAAATACACTAACACTAATTTGGAAGAATACTGTGTATTCCAAAACAGAACAAATCCATTGAGCAACAGTGTTTCCTCTATATGCAACTAGCAGCAGTGGTGCTCCGCTGCTGAAATATGACCGCTGCTGCTGATTTATTTTTCCGCTGCTGAAATATGACCGCTGCTGCTGATTTATTTTTCTTTTTGTTTTTGTCTTAGCTCTTTAGAAACTACCGTTATATTATTTGGCGATACGGACGCCTCATATCCAGGTCAATTCACACACTTGTGTGTAAAGCATATAAGAGGAGAGGGGAGGAGAGGAGAAGAGAGGAGAGGGCTCCGTCTTATCTTTTCATAAGCTAAAGTTGTATTATTTTGAGCAACAGACGCTTCATATAATAACATATACTAGACTTGCACCATTTATTCAGAATCAGGCCGGTTTTCACGTGATCGGCCATGACCTGCGACCAGCCGGTCTGTCGAAAATATGCCGATTTAAAACACCAGTCAACTTCCCCTCGCGCCGCATGATTGACATTGCATAATATCAGCAGCACACATACACACCATCATCGGCGGACACTCGGGGTCGAGTATGTCTGTCCTCCTTCTTGGTCCTTATGGGTCTTCAGGTGGGCGAAGAGGCCGATCCTGGATCCGCATATTTTGGGGCAGTGTGGGCATGGGTGGGCAGTGGCAATTGTGGGTTTGGGTGGAACCTTTTTGGTGGAAGCAATCTGCTTTCTGCATCTGCGCTTGTCTTCTGCAGCACTATGGAGATCGTCATTATACTGTGCAGCTCCATCTCGGACAAGTTGTCTCTAGGCCGCTCTGTTTGTTGTTGTGGCCTCCCAGGTCTTAAGGCCTATGTGGCACTTCTTGAGGTTTGCTTTGATGTTATCTTTGTAACTTTTCTTTGGGCCTCCTGGGGCACGCTTTCCTTGAACAAGCTGTGAGTCACGTGGCCAGTCCATTTGAGCTGGTGTTGGGCGATGATGACAGTGATGGTGGAGATGCCAGCCTCCTCCAGGACGCTGGAGTTGGTCCGTCGATCCTCCCAGGTTATCCTGAGGATTCTCCGGAGGTACCTCTGATGGAAGGCCTCAAGTGCTCTCAAGTGCCTGCTGTATGTGGTCCAGGCGTCTGACCCATACAGGAGAGTGGGGAGCTGTACCGCTTTGTGGACCAGAATTTTGGTCTTTGACTGGAGGTCGCGGTTCTCAAAGACCCTTTTTTTCAGTCTTGAGTATGCCCCACTGGCACAGCTAAGACGGTGGTGTACCTCTTCATCAATGGTGGCTTTAGATGACAGGAGGCTGCCATGGTATGGGAAGTGGTCCACATTTTCCAACCTGGTGTTGTCAATGGAGATGTTTGGGGGAGTGCTGCTGTTTGGTGGTGGCTGATGGAGGATTTGAGTCTTTTTTAAGTTGATGGCCAGACCAAGCTGTTTGTACGCTTTCGCGAAAGAAGTCAAGGTGCACTGTAGGTCCTCTTCTGAGAGGGCTGCAATAGCATTATCGTCTGCATACTGCAGCTCCATGATGGATACGGTGGTGGTTCGACCTTTAGCCCTGAATCTGTTGATGTTCAGAAGTCCGTCAGTCCTGTACATAATTTCAACTCCCTGTGGCAGCTGGTTCCCTGTGAGATGGAGGATGACTGCGATGAAGATGGAGAACAGTGATGGAGCAGTGACGCATCCCTGCTTAACTCCTGTGTCAACCCGAAAGGGTTCCGTTTCGTCTCCAAAGCCAGTCAGTACAGCGGCAGACATGTTGTCGTGCAGCAGCCGCAGCACTCGGATGTATTTTTCTGGGCAGCCAGTTTTTTCCAGGACCAGCCAGAGGGCCTGACGGTTGACTGAGTCAAAGGCTTTGATGAGGTCTATGAAGGCCATGTATAGAGGTTGATTCTGTTCCCGGCACTTTTCTTGCAACTGACGAGCAACGAAGATCATATCCGTAGTGCCTCTGTTTGGGCGGAATCCACTCTGAGACTCAGGAAGGGTGCTTTCTGACAGGGGGGTGAGTCTGTTGGCCAACACCCGAGCTAATGCCTTCCCTATTGTGGCGAAACTTAGGCGAAGTAATATAGAGAAGATTGTCAACAACGCCACCTGGGGGAGTTTCACCCCCCGGAAATTATTGAACTTAACCCCTCCAAGGGACACAAGAATAAGGCACTCAGGTTCAACTAAACACTGGCAGAGATGAGAATCCACAAAAGTACAAAACTTTATTTTTAACAATACTAAAAGAGCAATGACCAGAAATTTACTGTGTGTGGGGGAGAGCCTAAGGAGCGAGGCCGGGGGCTTACCGCGGAGGACAGACCAACAAAGGAGCGGGGACGGGTCCACAAAAAAATAAAGAACACAACACACCACACGTGAAGACAAAATAAACCAAACAAAACCAAAGCACAGCAAAAAGGGGTGAGTGAGGGAGGACACCACCACCAAGAGGTCCGCCTGCCTCCGGCTTGCACCCCGACACCACCACCAAGAGGTCCGCNAAGAGTCTAATATAAATTACCCAAGAGTTGGAAGACATGCATATGAATAGCTTGTAAGTCGACCAACCCCCCAGAAAACAAACAAACCTCAAAACAAAACGGAAAAAAGGAATAAAGAATCAAAAGAAGATATAATACTGCTTACTGTAAATTAAATCAAATAAACAAAACAGCATGGGGTATAAATGAAACCACTAGAACGTGGCTGCCAAATATAGTCCACTTGTCAATGAGAGGAGAATAAAAAAAAAAAGACACCAGGTAATATTGTAAACAGAAAGCTCTGAAAAGTCTGGTGCAATCCGAACCATCCAGTCATAAATGACTCGGAATAGATACACTCTGCACTCAACAAAATCCAAAAGTCACTGGAGACAGAACAGCAGCAAGCGCCAGGAGGTGGAGGCTGATGGCTTGTAAAAAAAAACAGGAGGCACTACACCGTGGCACACTATGATGGAAAGGAGGGAAATACCGCGGTAATTCCCACAGTCTGCCTTTTCACCCTTCTTAAAGAGTGACAGTTGGTGGTCAGTCCAGCATTCATCAGCACTGATCATTGCTCTCGTGCTGAGCATATCATGGCGGTCTTGGGAGCGGACAATGACATAATAAATTAGATGCCAGCGTTTCGAGCGGGGATGCATCCAAGATGTCTTGAACTTGTTCTTTTGATGGAAAAGTGTGTTAGGGATGGCCAGGTCATATTCGGAGCACTTCGTTAACAGCAGTAAGCCATTGAAGTTAGTGTTTCCAACCCCTTCTCTCCCCAGTGTGCCTCTCCATAGATCGTGGTTTCGCCCTACTCTAGCATTAAAGTCTCCAAGAAGGATTAGCTTATCCTCCTTGGGGACTTTAGATTATAATACATTAATTAATACATTAATTATAATACATTTTAATAATAATAATAATAATACATTTTATTTAAAAAGCGCTTTTCAAAGTTCTCAAAGTCACTTTACAGAGACAGTTCAAACACATCAAATAAAACATCAACAATCAACAATTATCAGCAAAGACATCGAAGACAAAGAGGAATAGTAATGGGAGTGAAAAAACAAGGAAATAAGTAAATGAATAAAAGTAGCTAAACATTAAAAGCAGAACGGAACAGGTGAGTTTTGAGTAGTGATTTGAATGATGGGAGGTCAGTGCAGTCACGGATGAGTTTTGGGAGGGAGTTCCAGAGGGTGGGGGCAGCAACAGAGAAGGCTCTGTCCCCCCAGGTTCTGTGCTTGGTCTTGGGGACGGTGAGAAGGTTGGCATTGGAAGAGCGGAGGCTGCAGGAAGGGGTGTAAGGGTGGAGCAGGTCTGTGAGGTAAGAGGGGGCCTGGTTGTGGAGAGCTTTATGGGTGAGTAGGAGGAGTTTGAAGTGGATGCGTTGTGGAACAGGGAGCCAGTGGAGGTTCTGAAGGACAGGGGTGATGTGGTCGCGGGAGCGGGTGTGAGTGAGGAGGCGGGCGGCAGAGTTTTGGATATATTGGAGTTTATTGAGGAGTTTGGAGGTTGTGCCATAAAGGATGCTATTGCAGTAGTCAAGGCGGGATGTAATGAAGGCGTGGATCAGGGCTTCGGCAGCATTGCGAGAGAGTGAGGGGCGGAGGCGAGAAATGTTTTTAAGGTGAAAGAAGGCTGTTTTAGTGACTTGTTTGATGTGTTGGTCGAAGGAGAGGTTGCTGTCGAAGATGATACCAAGGTTGCGGCAGTGAGGGGAGGGGGACAGGGTGGAGTTGTCGATGGTGAGGTGGAAGTCTTTGGCTGTTTGGGTGAGGGAATTTGGACCAATTAGGATCATGTCTGATTTGTCACAGTTGAGTTTAAGAAAGTTTGCTTGCATCCAGGATTTAATTTCGGAGAGACAGTTCGACAGGGTGGAGTGGGTTGAATGGGTGATGGATTTAGTGGAGATGTATAGCTGGATATCGTCAGCGTAGCAGTGAAAACAGAGACCATGACGACGGATGATTTGACCAAGGGGGAGGAGGTAGAGGATGAAGAGGAGAGGACCAAGCACCGAACCCTGGGGGACGCCTTGGGACAGAGGGGCAGTTGAGGAGGAGCAGTTGTTGATGAAGATGAATTGTTTTCTGTCAGTGAGATAGGAATGTAGCCAGGTGAGGACATTGTCAGTGATGTTGAGGAGGGTTTGCAGGCGGGAGAGTAGGATGGAGTGGTTGATGGTGTCAAAGGCGGCGGTGAGATCAAGGAGGATAAGGATGGAGAGTAGGCCGGAGTCTGAGGAGAGGAGGAGGTCGTTTGTGACTTTAAGGAGGGCAGTTTCGGTGCTGTGTTGTGTGCGGAATCCAGATTGAAATTGTTCGAAGAGGTCATTATTGTTAAGGTGGGATTTGATTTGTGAGGCGACGACACGTTCAAGGATTTTTGAGAGGAATGGGAGGTTGGAAATGGGCCGGAAATTGCTCATGATGTCAGGGTTGAGACCAGGTTTTTTAATGATGGGGGTGACTGCAGCCAGTTTGAGAGAAGGAGGGGCAGAGGCAGAGCTGAGGGAGGAGTTGACAATTTTGGAGACAAGCGGGGAGATGGTGGGGAAGCAGTGCTTAACAATGGCGGATGGGATGGGATCTAGCATGCAGGTGGAAGTTTTCATGGTTGAAATGATTTTAGACAGCTCAGCTGGGGAGACAGGTGCGAATTTGGAGAGGGGCAGGGTGATAAGATGGGTGGAGGGGGGTGAGGAGGGTGGGGGGGTGTGGGGGGTGGTTAGAGAACTGTGGATGGTGTCAATTTTGGTTTGGAAAAATGAGAGGAAGGAATTGCATTTTTCAATGGTGAATGAGTTTGAAATATTGTCACTGGGATTAAGGAGTTTGTTTACGGTGGAAAAAAGAGCCTTTTGGTTATTAGAGCTGGTGTGAATGAGGTTGGAGTAGTAGGTAGAGCGGGCAGTATTGAGGGCGGCTTTGTACTGTCGGAGGTGGTCTGTGTAGGCTTGGCGATGAACTGTTAAACCGGTCTTTTTATGCAGTCTTTCGAGCTGACGCTTGTGGGATTTCATTTGGTGGAGTTCGGGGGTGTACCAGGGGGCTGAGTGTGTGAATGAGACAGATTTGGTTTTGATGGGGGCCAGTTGATCGAGACAGGAGGAGAGAGTGTTGTTGTAGTAGTTGACAAGCTCATTGGGGTCATCAGACAGCGGGGGAGGGAAGGTAGACAGAGTGCTGGAAAGAGAAGCTGAGAAATCTTGAGGGGAGATGGATCTGAGGTTTCTGAATGATATTATGCGTTTGTCCTTGGGGAGGGGGGTGGGGAGATGAATGTCCAAGATGATAGCCAAGTGGTCGGAGATGTGGAGATTGATGCTGGAGAGTTGTTGGATGGTGAGACCGGTGGAGCAGACTAAGTCCAAAGTGTGGCCATGATTGTGAGTGGGGAAGTTGACATGTTGAGTGAGATTGAGGCAGTCCAGTAGATCAAGAAATTCAGAGGCATGTTTGCAGTTAATGTTGTCAATGTGGTAGTTGAAGTCGCCGAGGAGAAGAACAGAAGGTGAGATGGCTGAGAGCTGTGTGACAAAATCAGAGAAATCAGAGAGGAAAGATGGATTGGGCTTGGGAGGGCGGTAAATAACAGCAGTGACCAGGGGAGCGGGGCCGGGGAGTTTAAAAGCAATGTGTTCAAACGACTGAAAGGAGGGAGTGGATATGATGGTGATTCTTAGGTCTCTCTTATGGACTGAGGCCACGCCGCCGCCTCTTCCAGTGAGACGGGGCTGGTCAATATACGTGTATCCGGAGGGGGTGGCTTGGTTGAGTGAAAAATAGTCCAGATGTTTGTGCCAGGTTTCCGTGATGCAGAGGAAGTCTAGGTTGTTGTCAGTAATGAATTCATTTAAGATGAGTGCTTTGTTGTTGAGTGAACGGATGTTTAGCAGTGCCAGTTTGAGGAAATGCTGCTGTGCGATTGGCTGTGAGGAATGGGGGAGTTGGCGGAGGTTGGGGTTGGACCGTTTGACGTGTTTTATTGAGAGGTTACATTTGTTCACAGAGTTGGACCTGTTATAGGGACGGAGGGGTCTGACTGAGATGATAGACTGAATGGGGAGAGCAGCAGCAGGTGGGGACAGTGACAGAGCAGCAGCAGGAGGGGACAGTGACAGCTCGGGCCTGTAGGAGGAGCTGTGGCAGGAGGAGGTACCCAGAGATGACACCAGAGAGCAAGACGGTGTGTGGGTAAACATCAGTCAGTCACGTGGGTAGCTTTGCACAGCGTGCTGTAAATTGGCAGCTAACATTTGGCTGCCCAGCCTATTGGGATGAAAACCGTCGCTTTTTAAAAAGGACTGTCGGCCCCAGAATAAATTAAAATTGTCAATGAAGCCCACATTGCGTGTCCTACAGGCAGATAGGAGCCATGTGTGGAGGGAAAGGATTCTGCTGAAGATTTCCACTCCGCAGCCGAGAGGGGAGAGCGGCCCGCTGATGAATACTGATTTTCCACAGGTGTTGAGATACTGAAAAAGTTTGTTGAACTCAGCCTTGGTGATTTCTGACTGTCGGCGGGATGCATCCACGCAACCAACATGGATAATAATTCTGTGGACAGACGGTGGTAGTGAGTGTAGCAGGTCAGGGAGTTTTGCCAAGATAACAGAGACTGTGGCTCCGGGGAAACAGTGTGTTACCGCATTGAAGAAACGGATGTTTCTGGTGATGGAGTCACCAACTATCAGGGTGGTCGGAGGAAAAAGGGGGCGCGGAGATGCTGACAGTGGACTCACTGGGCTGGGTGATGGGAGAGTGGATTTTGAAGAAGACTTAACGGGCGATGGTGAGGTGGAAAGTGATGGACGGGCAGAGAGGCGGACAGGAGCACAGTGCGGTGCCGGTGTAAACTGTGGTAAGGAGAGACGGCGAGACCCGCGGGAAGAGGAGCGCTCAGGGTTTACTGGAGGGGGGATCCGAGTTGGCGGTTTGTTTTTGTTTTTGGACTGCTGGGTGGATGGCGGTGAAGTTGGGGCTTCTCCAGCTAAGAGAGGGAAGTCATGCAGATTGAGGATATTATATCTGTTCTCCAGCTGGATGCTATGATGCTCTGCATGAGGGGGGGGGCATCTCTTGCCGCGAGGAGCAACCAGGGTCCAGGATGCAGGCTCGCATGGAGTGGAGCTGGGCAGGAACTTGGGTTTGGCCCCCTGCTGTATCCAGGTGTCGTCCGGGTTGGTGTTCGGAGAAGGCACAGCAGCGGCTGGACCGGGAGCGGTGACGTCAAACGCCGGGGGAGAGGCAGCATCAGCGACAGGACAGGTGGCAGATGGAGACTCAGATTGTGCAGGACCGAAGATGATGGTATCCATTTGCAGCTCAGCTTCACGGATCTGATGTAGCGAGGATATACGTTGTTCCAGCTCAGTGATCCTGTCGGCGAGGCGGGTGCAGCTGACACAGCCGGGTGGAGAGGTGAGTGGAGCCATAGGTTGAATGTAGTAACTGAGGATAGAGAGAAAAGGGGAGGCCAGTACAAGTGCTAAAAGTGCTTAGTTCAGGCTTGGTGATGTGGGTAGCAGGTAGGGGGTAGAGGCAGCTAGCAGGGAGGGCACGGGGACTTACACGCAGGGGCTCCAACTGGAGCCCACAGCGACGAAGCTGCTTAGCAGAAGTGACTCACAGAAAGCACAGCACAGGGCAGGATATCAGCAGCGGGACTTACCGGCACGGGCCCTACACTTGGGCCCGGTGCGGAGATCAAGCTTCAGGCTGTGGAAGAGGTGTTAAGAAGCATCTTGACACCCGGAGAGTCCTCGGCTGGGTATGCTCCAGCTGGTGGTGGCTAGCAGCCTGGCTAAAAACANCCTACACTTGGGCCCGGTGCGGAGATCAAGCTTCAGGCTGTGGAAGAGGTGTTAAGAAGCATCTTGACACCCGGAGAGTCCTCGGCTGGGTATGCTCCAGCTGGTGGTGGCTAGCAGCCTGGCTAAAAACAAGGCTAGCACTTGTTGGTGCTATGTTGCACAGCTCGGGCGGTCTGGTTAAAATCTTACGTTTTGTCAGGCCGGTGTTTAAAATCCACGGACCGGATAAGACATACACTATTTAAAAAGTAAAGTCTAAAACAAGAGCCGTAAGATGATTGTATTGTATTGTATTGTACTATTATGTCGAAGTCAGCATAGAAGGCCTCCTTTACGTCCTCCTGTGCATCAAGTGTTGGGGCGTAAGCACTAATAACAGTGGCCATCTGACTGCTTGCAAGCATCAGGCGTATGGTCATTAGGCGCTTGCTGATGCCCACAGGAAGTTCATGAAGGTGGTTGACGAGGCTGTTCTTGATAGCAAAACCCACACCTGGATTCACGGCTCATCAACAGGCTTTCCTTTCCAGGAGAAAGTATAGCCACCTTTTTACTCCTTCAGCTGCCCTTCATCAGCCACGCGGATTTCAGAGAGAGCTGCAATGTCAATTCGGAACCTTTTTAGTTCCCTGGAGATGATGGCTGTTCGTCTTTCGGGTCGTTCACTGGCTTGGTTGTCCATGAGGGTCCGCACATTCCAGGTTCCAAAATGTAATTTGTGTTTCTGACCGCATGGTGGTGACCCCTCTGGATGTGGTAAACCAGACAGGGGGAATGAGGCAGGCTATGTTTAGGGTACCTTTTCTAACCCCCTCCCCTCCTCCTTAATAGGGCTGCTCAGTCATGGGTGCAGCTACCGAAAAGCTCTTTCTGCCTCATCCAAGGGCTTAACGATCATCTAACACCCACCACCTGTGTGCCAGGTTGTGGCTAGGGGCTGCCAGACTTCACGATCCTGCCCCCGTCACCTCTCCCCGATCGCCACAGGACTTTGTATCCGGGGTGTGAATAGGATGGGTTCCCTTTCAGGAGGACGCCTGTGCATGGCATCTTTTAATGTGGGGAGACTGATGCGCCTGCAGCCACCACACGGTCCTTGGCAGAGAGGGATCTGGATCCAGTGGCATGGAAACCAAGATGACTGGAGATCGCCCTCTGTTGCAGCCTTCATCCGCCTTCTCAGCCGTTGTGGTGCTTCTCACTACTGCCATCTTCCGCCTGGTCCGCTGTTGAGGTCTTCACTATTTGCCCATGGCTGGGGCTATTTACCCATAGCTGGGGCAGAGGTTGACGGGCAGCAGGGCATGTCCACATACAAGTGGGCCTGCATGCCGTGTCTCTGGGGTCCCCTGCTACTCCGAGATCCCGTACAACTTGGCCTGGAACCACGGGGTACCAATTACCGTGTGTGGCCACAAGGAGGCGTGTATGAGTCTTGGCAGTGGAGAGGCTGTGTACTGGCAGAAGAGGCTTATGCACTCAGCTCCTCTTTTCGCCCCCTGAAACAGGGGGCTAGCCGGCGGCGGTAGCTGAAAGCAGAAAGTAGCAAGTAGAAGCGGCATGCAGCATGCACTAACTACAAGCACTACTTCTAATCCAACACTACTGCACTGAGCGCGTCACACGCCCTGCGCGCACACACACACACACACACACACACACACACACACACACACACACACACACACACAGTGCAGCTCACGGCTTGGGCGATGTGAGGAAGGAGACCTCAGGGACACACTGGTTTGGGTAGAACAACTATGGAGTAAATGATTCTGGCCAGAGAATCAGGGTCGAGGGGATACTTTAATTGTCAATGCAGGAGGTTCACAAGTGTAGCGTGTGTGTGTGTGTGTCGTTCTGAAATAAACAAAAGGAAAAATAGCTTTACACTCAATTCTTACAAATATGCATATACAATCTGTAAACATGGGCGGCTTCTCACCTTAATCATTCATGCACACACATCAAAAGAGAGAAGGAGAAAGTTGTTAATTGTCCATGTTAAACTCGGAGCGGAGCTCTCGCTGCCCCATGGTGCCGCTTGAAACTGACCAGATGCGTGTCCCTGTGCCGAAGATGCACGTGTCCACGTCCGCGTGCTTACTGACAGGAGCGTTCTCACGGAAGCGGCAGCCTGTACAAATGTGCACCAAATATTAATGTTCCATGGCAGCCTGTTCAAATGTGCACCTTTTTTCTCGTTGTTAAAATAAGAATGTCCATAACACTGCATTTTGTAGATGTAAAGCCCTGTGTGAATTTTATGTTTTTTTTCTGTTATAATGTTCTGATAAAGGAAAGATAGAAAATACTGCAATATCTTGTGTGCTGTAAAGTGGTTTGAAAAAAATGAAATCGGAATCAGCCAAAATCGGAATTGGCCGTCCAGGCACTCTGCAAATCGGAAATCGGTATCGGCCCAAAAAATTGTAATCGGTGCAAGTCTAACATATACTATGTAAAATCAGTAGCGGCTCACGGTGAAATTGGGTGGGAGGGCTAATGCATTAGGCCTATGGCCTATACTGATCAATAGTTCAGCTGCAGTAACAGTAACATCACACCGAGATACAGTACCAGGTTACAGCAACAATGCACTACAACAAAACTAGAGAATTAGGGGACTTCCGGTGATGCAAGCACCTGGGTAGCCACACTTTGTTGGAGCTCCGGCACACTATCCTGTTTTAATTATTTCTGTTGGCATTAGTAGTCAAAGCAAAGCGGTTTTTATTACGGTTAATGTCCCTGGATCAGTTTTGGAGCAAAGCTGCCGGGAAAATGCCTCCTAAAACCACCACTAGAAAGAAAGACGCTCCGGCAGCCTCTCCTCCTGTTAGCGATGCTATGCTAGTAGCTGACACTAGCCCTCAATGCACTAGCCTGGAAGCAGACCCGGGCTTGACCAAAGCTCTGGAATTAATGACGAATTAATCGCTCTTATGATGGATGAAAACTTAGAGAAGATGGCACGTGACATCAAAGCCAACATCTCTCGGAGTTTGAAGGAAGTCACCGAATGCGTTAGCGAGGCGGAGCAGAGGATCCTGGTGGTGGAAAACGCTTCAACTGATGCTGAAAAGCATCTGCTAGCTCTGGAAAAGATGGCTAACGAGTTAATGGAGCACCTTCACGACTACGAAAACAGAGGCCGACGCAGAAACCTACAGATCATCGGCCTGCCGGAGAAGTCGGAGGGGACGAACACAACAAAGTTCATGGAGACATGGATACCCCAGATCCTGCAGCTCGACACCAAAGCGGGACGCATTAAGTTGGAGAGCGCACACAGGCTCCCTGGCCCGGAGACGTCCAGGCTTCCTCGCGCTATGATAGTAAGGTTTCGTAACTTCAGCGATCACCAACAGGTGATGGATGCAGCCAGACGACTAAAAGATATCTGACTTGAGGGAGCGAGGATCCACTTTTTCCCGGACTTTGCTGCTGCAACACAGAAGAGGCGACGTGAATACGACCAGGTGAGGAGGAAGCTGCAAAATATCGAGGGGGCTTGCTACGCCATGATCTACCCTGCTTACGGTGAATAACACTGTTAAAACGTTTCACTCTCCAGAGCAAGCCTCTGTGTTTGTTGACTCTCTCTAATGCACAGAAAATATGCAACTGAAACGGGAATGTCATCTTCATTATTTAGGGTGAGGTGCTAGCTAATAGGGCGACTGCTTCACCTAAAAGTGCACTTTGTTTAAGGTATTTTGAGTTGACTCAGGATTCATCTTTAAAAGCACCACATGGATACCCTGGCAATTTGTATCTAACAAGTTACAGTTATTAGAGAAATGCATGTAGTGGTTATTCATGCAATGTTTGCTTACTGCCAGCCAAGCAAAAACAACCGTTTTGCCTTCCTTACTTATTAACAGGGATTTTTCTTTAATTTTACTTTACTATCCTTCTTCCTTTATTTGTTCGTTTATTTTAATCTTTTACTTGCCATCAGGATTTATAACCTACCAAATAGCCCCCCCTCCTTTTTTTTCCATCTCCTCCTTTTGGGGAGTTAATCTACTCTACTTTGGTTTTTCATTAGTGGTAGGGAGACTGATATATTTTCAGTCACTTCAATTTTAATCAACTGTGCCAGCTCAAGTAAAGGTATGCTTTAGGGTTAGCCGAGGGGTCTTGCATCCTGAAGGAGGGTTTGAATTTACTCTCTGTTTGCTCTTAAGTTTAAAGGTCTTGGTATGGTCGGTGAAGGACTTAGTGTTAGTGTTTGTAAATAGTTTTGTTCCAAGGTTGGCCACTGTTTTGTTACAAGTTTACAATGTGCTCAGTCTGACTAGCATATCAGTATACACAACAGCGAGGATTAGCAACAACTTGAGATATGCCAAAGTCTATTTAATTTAGTTATGAGTATTCCTTGTATCAAACTCTGTACTTGGAATGTGCAGGGTATTCATCACCCAGTAAAGAGAAAAAATATTCTCACCTCTCTTAAAAAGGAGTGTGTTGAGGTTGCACTGCTGCAGGAAACCCATCTGGAGGATCAGGAACATCTTACACTTAAACGAGACTGGGTTGGCAAGACATTTTTTTCATCCTACACCTCAAACAGTAGAGGAGTATGTATTCTAATTAATAAGAAATTACCCTTTAAACTTGAATCTTGTGTTAAATACAGTAATGGACGCTATGTTATAATTAAAGGTCTGCTATATGGAAAATATATTTCAATTCTCAACATATACGCTCCACCCAATCACCCTACTGATTTTGTCATGAAGGCATTTTTGGAGTTTGCTGAACTTGAAACTGAATGTTCTATAGTAGGTGGTGATTTTATTTGTCACCTGAATCCACTTATTGATAGACTGCCGGCAGAAACTGGGGCCCCTTCAAAAAGAGCTAGAGCATTAGCAGATACATGTGATGAGTTTGGATTCGTTGACATCTGGAGAACTGTGCATCCTGATTTAAAAGAGTTCACCTTTCTTTCCAATGCTCACAAAACTAGCTCTAGAATAGACTACTTCTTTATCCCTAAGTTAATGTTATCTTCCGTGCTGTCTTGTGAAATAAGAATTATTTCTGTTTCTGATCATAGTCCAGTATTTTTACAATTGCTGTTTAATGAAAAACAGGCTTTTACTAACTCTTGGAGGTTCAACTCACATCTACTCAGTGACCCCAAATTTATTTCATGCTTTAAGTCAGAATTTAAAATCTTTTATAAATAAACAATAAACAAAACTCCAGATATCTCTCCCTCAGTATTGTGGGAAACCTTTGAAGTGTATGCCAGGGGCCTAATTATTTACAAGGAGTAAAAAACGTGAATCGCTGGAAGCCCAAAGGAAATTAGAGGGTGAACTATCCAATCTTGAAAAGACGTATGCTAAATATCCATCTGAGGCTAATATGAAGGCAATGTTGGTCACAAGAGCATCTCTAAATTCTCTTCTTACCCACAGAGCCGAGCAAAGTATCAGGTTCGCTAAACAAAGGCTATGAGTGTGGCAATAAACCGAATAAATACCTTGCAAGACTAGTAAACAGGAAGAGTGACTCTCAGACAATTGCATCTATTAAAGACACAATTGGAGCTGGTAAATTTGACACAAATAGTATTAATAGGGTGTTTAAGGATTTTTATAGTAAGCTCTATATATAATATATATAATACTAGTGAGGAGCCCTCAGGAGTACAGGATCTGGTTGATAAATTCATGTCTAAACTTACTCTACCTAAACTAACAGATGAACAAAGAAAAGAACTAAATAAACCAATTATGAAACAGGAGGTTTTGGAGGCACTGCAGACCCTACAGTCAGGGAAGGCCCCGGGCCCGGACGACCTTAGCTGTGAATTCTATAAAGAATTTAAGTCAGAACTTATGGACACTTTTCTGGAAATGTTAAATGATTCGTTTGTTAAGGGATCTCTACCTAGGTCCCTCACTGAAGCTAATATTAGTCTCATACTTAAAAGGGGAAGCCAGCTGATGAATGTCCATCCTATCGTCCTATTAGCCTTTTAAATGTCGATTTTAAAATACTTTCTAAAATTCTAGCACGACGCCTTGAGAAAGTTCTCCCCACCATTATTAATGTCGATCAGACAGGATTTGTCATTGGTAGGAACTCTTGTAATAATATGAGAAGGCTGTTAAATGTAATTCAGTTATCACATCAGCAAAAACTGGCCAGCATGGTGATAGGTCTAGATGCAGAAAAGGCCTTCGACAGAGTCGAATGGCCTTTCTTTTTTCTGCTCTCGACACTTTCGGCCCAGGAGACACATTTTGCAGCTGGGTTAAACTATTATATAACAGACCACTCGCAGCTGTTCGGATCAATGGGCAGACCTCTTCTTACTTCCCCCTGGGCAGGGGGACAAGGCAAGGGTGCCCGCTGTTCCCACTGCTGTTCGCTATAGTTATAGAGCCCCTGGCGGAAGCTATAAGGAATAGCCCTGATATTACTGGAATCTCTGCTGGTGAAAAAGAGCATTAAATAGCCTTATATGCTGATAATATTTTACTTTTTATAACTAATCCACAGACATCTGTACCAGCTGTTTTGGAAGCAATACATCAATTTAGTGAATTCTCAGGGTACAAAATTAATTTTTCAAAATCTGAGGTCATACCTCTAGGCAACCCTCGTTGCCCCACTCTAAATCTCCATTTAAATTGTCACCCAAAGGTTTCACTTACCTGGGGATCTCAATTACCCTGTCACTAGAAGCACTGTACAAGGCTAATTTTGAGCCTCTTCTAAAACACGTCGTCTAAGACGACTTAGACAGGTGGATATCGCTACCATTATCTATGCTGGGGAGAGTTGCCTTGCTCAAAATGAATATCTTGCAGAGACTCCTTATCACTTTCAAATGGTCCCTATCTTTCTTAATAATAAAATTATTAGGAGGGTGAACGGCTGGTTCAGGACATTTATTTGGAAAAAAAAGAAACCACGATTAAAGATGGCTAAGCTACAGATGTCTGTGGAAAAGGGCAGCTTAGCTGTCCCTAATGTCAGGCTGTATCAGCTGGCTGCACAGCTTCATTACATAGCTGATTGGATTATTGATGACCCAAAATCAGTTTGGCTAGATCTAGAAACAGTTAACGCAGGTAGCACTTTACCAAGTCTGTTATTTGCCCTAGACTCAAAGAAAATAAAGAATGTCACGGTTAATAATATCATAATTAAAACAAGTCTGCAAGCCTGGCAAGCAATAAGAAAGTTGGAAGGTCGTGCAAATACACTGTCTCCCCTGGCTCCCATACACTGTAACATTGATTCTGCCCCAGCTTGCCCAGATGGTGGGTTCAACATCTGGAGAGATAGAGGGATTCTAACCCTGGCGCATTTATTTCATAAAGGAGTGATGTTCCCATTTACAGAAATTGAAAAGAAATATGACCTACCCCCAAATAATTGCTTCAGATTTTTTCAAATTCGTAGCTTAATTCAGGATCAAGCGGCCACGTCTTTGACTGTCAAACTTCAAAAATAGAACGCTTACATCTCAACAGAGGCAAGAAATCAGTCCTTGGCCAGGGGTATGCTGAACTTAACCTTGCTAGTGATATGACTACAGACTATCTGCGACAGGTGTGGAATAATGATCTCAATCTCACAGTGGATGAAACGACATGGGCAGAAATTTGGCAATTGGCGAAGGAGATCTCTATTTGTAACAGAACCAGAGAGACCCAGTTTAGGATATTGCATCGCTTACAGATCACCCCCCAGCGGAGACATAGGATGAATCCGAGTTTGACAGAAATGTGCTCCAAGTGTCATGTGGAGGTGGGGAGTTACAGGCACTGTGTCTGGTTGTGTGTTCATATTAAAGGGCCAGTGTGTAAAATGGTTTGAAAACAGTGACATCAGTGGTCAAATTCTAGATTGCTGGGCTCACTCGCAGATGAGGAAATCCATGTGTTGGATGCTGAGCGGGCGAGAAGAGAGGCTGAATCCTCCGCTCCCATTTTGCTGCACAGAATGGGATTCGGTGCTACCATTGTTGGGGAGATATATCATCAGGAGGAAAAGCGCCGCAGAGAGTGCATCACAAGGAGTGAAGTTGCGTCTTCTTTTCCTCGCAGATGACGGTTCGGGTTCATTCTCTCCTGTTGCGTGGTAAGTGTGGTCCATTCGCAAACTTTATAACTAAAAAAACTTTTCACTACTCTCTATCGACGAACTACTAACACTCTCTGCTGTTTCCTCCTCCTTCTTCCTTCCTTCCGCTGTCTTCGTTGGTTTATTTATACACGCGAAACGCGTTCTCTGGCTGGCTGGATTGTCCACTCGGACTGCCTTACATACATGGCGGCGCAAGATGGCGACCTCTCTAAAGCAAGGCCCTTGCTTGATATATACGTATATAAAAGCATAATTATAAGGCTACGAAAACCAAACGGATTTTATTTTATAGCGATTATACACTTATATAAACATATTAATGGGTAGAATATTTAGATTCAGATTCAGATTTGACAATAAACCATGCCAAATATTACACACTGGCCCTTTAAGGAGTACTGGGGTAAAATTACTGATAAACTCAATTTGATTTTCGATGTCCACCTTGACCCTGGGCCTCAGGCTCTGCTCCTGGGCTTACCCAGCCCTCATATTAAAGGCTCTTATCAAAGAAGGCTGTTCAATATTCTTACATTCGCTGCCCGGACAAATATACTGCTTAAATGGATTGATACTGCACCTCCTACAATTATAGGAAGTGGAGTTTCCTCCTGAGGTCAACCTCCATTTCCCATCCCTGGGCTGACTGCAGGAGATTCTGCCTGGCTTGGCTGTGGGCGACAGGTCTTTGACCCTTTTTCACAAAGGCGATGGTGCTCAGCAGTGGTCTTGCTTTGGCTGGTTGTTTCTTCCTCCTCTCCTGCTCCAGGATGTCTGCAAGCACTGCCAACACCTTGTCATGGCGCCACCTGTATCTCCCCTGTGTCAATGTGGTCTTGCACCCTGACAGAATGTGCGCCATTGTTCCTTTCCCGCCACCCAACCTGCACATTGGGTCCTCCCTCATCCCCCACCTGTGCAAATTGACTGGGGTTGGTAAGGTGTCCCCCCACCTGTGCAAATTGACTGGGGTTGGTAAGGTGTCATACACTGCTAGTAGTAGAAAGGATATACGGAAGGGCTCCAGCCTCCTCAGTTCACTCCATGTGATGGTTCTCTTGGGGAGGTTCCACCTCGTCCAGGTGCCTTGAGTTGCAAGTTCAATGGATTTTGCTCTTCTCCCGTTTCTTCCTCAAGGTTTCGGACTTCATCCTGGGTCATGGTTCTCTTCTCCCTAGGGGTGGACTTTGACCACTGCTGGAAATGTGCTGTACCTAGACCCTGTCTTCCAGTGCAAGGGTTTCTGATGATGTCTTTGGTCCTTACAGAACATTCTGCCTGGTTAATTGCCGTGCTGGTGGCCCACTTACGGCCAGATCTTGTTCTGACTCCTGCTTCCCTGGTGAGTTGGTCGTGAGAGTCCCTGTATGTCAGGGACAGTCTGCACTTGGCGACTTTAAACTCCTCCACCACTTATGACAGGGGAAGCTGGAGCTGGCCCGACCTTATGTAGAGCCACAAGGATGTAAAGCTTGGGGGTATTCCCAACCATCTTCGAAGGTGCTTGTTGAACTTCCTCTCCATCTCTTCAACAGTTGATAGAGGCACCTCATAGACAGTGAGAAGCCACATGAGTCTTGGGAGCAAGCCATGTTGGTAGATCCAGCACTTGTATTTCCCAGGCAGGCCGGACTTGTCAATCCTCTTCATCCACTTCGACTTGTTTTACCGGTGTTGGAGATGCTGTTCTTGTCTGACAGGAAATCATCATACCACTTTCCAAGGCATCTAATTGGGTTCCCCTGGATGTTCAGGATCACTTCCCCTTGAACAAGTAGCTTGAACCTTCCAGTTGTTCTGCCCTTTTGGATCACCAGGCTCCTTGACTTCTTGGGCTTGAAGACTTAGTTGCGGGCCAGCACCAGCTTCCCCTGTCATCAGTAGTTGCGGCATTGTATGGGTTACTTTTAACATCCGTGCTGCTTTTAATCTGTACAGCACTTTGGTCAACCCCGGTTGTTTTAAATGTGCCCTATAAATAAAGTTTGAGTTGAGTTCAGTTGAGTTGAGTTGAAGACCATCTTTGCCCAAGTGGCCATGCGATCCATTTCTGCCAGGACCCATCTTGCCTGCATGTGAATTGGTGTTACCACGGTAAGGTCATCCATGAATGTCCTGATTGCTGGCTGTTTACATCTTGCAATGGTCTTCGGCCCTCTTGACTTTGTACTCGCTGCAGAGATGATCAGGTTCATTCCCATGATGAACAAGATGGGAGAGATTGTGCATCCTGTCACTATCCCCTTCTCCACTGGCTGCCACTTTGTTGTAAACTTGGCGGACTGGAATCGTAGCTTGATATCTCTCAGGTAACTGGTGATCATGCCCTGGATGTTATGTGGGATGTGGTAGTAGTCCAAAGCAACTTGGATCAAGTTATGGGGAATAGACCCATATGTATTTGCAAAGTCAAGCCAGTTGACTGTTAGGCTGCCTTACTTCTCTTTTGCTTATTGGATGAGTTGGCTGAGGACCCCTGTATGCTCCAAGCACCCGGAGAACCCTTCGACACCGCCCTTCTGGATAGAGGTGTTAATATATCCATTCTGGGTCATGAACACGCTCATTCTCTTGGCAAGCACAGAAAAGAAAATCTTTCCCTCCACACTAAGTAGGGAGATAGTTCGGAACTGGCTGATCTGTGTGGATCCCTGTTCTTTGGGCACAAAGCACCCTTCCGCTTTTCTCCAGCTTGTTGGAATGGTTCCCTTGGAACAAATTACCCGCATAAGCTTCCACAGCCTTAGGGCATGTCTTGTATACTTTGTACGGTATACCGCTGGGACCTGGAGCAGAAGATGATCTTGCATGCTTGACTACCTCTTGAACCTCTCTCCATGATGGACACTCTGTGCTGAGGGATGTGGTAGGTGGGTCGATGTTAGTAAGCCCATGATCTCCTTCTAGGGCATCGAAGGGTCACTGAATGTCTCCTCTTTGGAACTTGTTAGAGTCCCAGACCCTGCCTCCCCAAGAAGTGATTTGGTGAAGCTTTTTTTTGTTGTTGTTTTTTTGTGATTAATCAAGATGGTGATGCACACAGTTGCAGCAGCTCAGTGTTCTTTCAGTTGGTGCTTTGTATGGCTTTTTGGATACGTGTTGTTTTGTGTCCTGAGTACTTTATGTCAGGCGAACAACATATACAGCCGGCACGATCTCCTTAAGATAGGAGTTTGTTACGAGCGGAGCATTACAACCAAGTTTCCCCGCTTACACAAGATACCGGCGGACATAGCACGGCGCCCCGGCTCCCTGTGGATTACCATCCCTGCAGGGAGGAGGCGAAGGCGGCGCAGAGAGAGGAGGCAAAAGCGGGGCTGCAGGGCTGGTGCATTAGCCAGGCTACGGAGGCAGCCACTCAAACCTCCGCTTCCCAGCCTGTTTCTCACGAACGCCAGATCCCTCGCCAATAAGATGGATGAGCTGAGGCTACAGATTGCAGCCAATAACACCGTGAAGGATAGCTGTATTCTGCTGATCACGGAGACCTGGCTTCATCCACTTATCCCGGACTCTGCGACTGAACTAACAGGCTACACCACATAGCGACGTGACAGGACAGAGAGCTCCGGTAAGAGCAGAGGAGGGGGGCTGTGTGTGTACGTGAATAACAGTTGGTGTACTAATACAGTGACTGTAGACAGCCACTGCTCCCCGGACTTGGAGTATGTGACTGTGAAATGCAGGCCTATTTACCTCCCTAGAGAGTTTACTGTCGTCATGGTAACAGCTGTTTACATCCCACCGGACGCTAATGCTAAAGCGGCTTGCAGTCATTTGTATAGCAGCATTAGCAGCCAGCAGAGCACACATCCTGACGCTGTACACATTATAGCAGGGGACTTCAATCATGCAGACTTGAAAGCAGTGCTCCCTAAATTCCACCAACATGTTGAGTGTGCTACTAGAGGAAATAACACACTGGACAAGGTCTACTCCAACATCAAGCTGGGCTACAGGGCTAAACCACTACCTCACCTGGGCCAGTCTGACCATATGTCTCTGCTGTTAATTCCTGCATATGCCCCTCTCAGGAAAACTGCACCCACCATCACAAAAACTGTAACGACTTGGCCTGACGGAGCCTCTCATCAGCTGCAGGACTGCTTCGACAGGACCAACTGGGATGTGTTTGTACATCAAGACCTGGAGGTGTTCACAGACAGTGTACTGTGTTACATTAAATATTGAATAGACACTGTTACCGTGGACAAACGAATCCGGGTATACCCCAACCAGAAGCCCTGGATGACCCGGGAGGTCCAGCGGCTGCTGAAAGAGAGGAACACCGCCTTCAGGTCTGGAGACCAGGCCCTCTACTGTGCGGCTCGGGCTGACCTGAAGAGAGGCATCAAAGGGGCCAAGTCGGACTATAGGAGGAGGATTGAGGAACATCTGGAAAGTAACAACAGCAGGCAGGTGTGGCAGGGAGTCCAACAGCTTACCAACTACAGGTCCACCTTGGAAGCTGCTGAGGGTGATGCCTCGTTGGCAGAGGAGCTGAACATTTTCATGCATGAGGTGAGGCACACACTGCGGGCCGTGGACCCGAGGAAGGCTGCTGGACCCGATGGTGTCTCTGGACGTGTACTGAAGGACTGCACGGATCAGCTGGCTGGAGTTGTCATGAGGATTTTCAACCAGTCCCTGGCCCAGTCCACTGTCCCACCCTGCCTGAAGTCCTCCACCATCGTCCCCCTGCCCAAGAAACCTCACTTCTCCAGCCTCAACGACTACTAGCCAGTCGCTCTCACCCCGGTGGTGATGAAATGCTTTGAAAAGCTGGTCCGGGGTCACATCACATCACTCCTACCAAAATGTTTGGACTCACACCAGTTTGCATACAGGGCTAATAGATCCACAGAGGATGCCGTAGCTACAGCCCTCCATGCTGCACTGTCCCACCTGGAGCAGCACGGGAGCTACGTACGGATGTTCTTTATGGACTATAGCTCTGCATTCAATACCATCCTTCCTCACAAACTGGTGAACAAACTGGAGGATCTGGGCATTCCACACCCCACCTGCATGTGGATCAACAGCTTCCTTACTGGTCGCAACCAGAGGGTGAGAGTGGGCCATCACACATCTACAGCCCTCAGCCTCAGCACCGGCTCGCCATAGGACTGCGTGTTGAGCCCCTTGCTGTACACTCTCTACACGCATGACTGCACCCCTGCTCACCACAACAACGTCACAGTGAAGTTCGTGGACGACACTACGGTGGTGGGGCCCATCTCTGGGGGGGAAGAGTCTGCCTACAGAGACGAGGTTGAACATCTAGCAGTGTGGTGCAGAGACGCCTGCTCCTCAACACATCAAAGACCAAGGAGCTGGTGATCGACTACAGGAGGAAAAAAACTGACATCCCACCACTCATCATCAGCGGGGACTGTGTGGAGAGGGTGTCGGACTTCCGCTTCCTGGGTTTCCACATCGAGGAAGGCCTGACCTGGAGTGTGAACAGCTCGGAGGTGCTGAAAAAGGCCCAACAGAGACTACACTTCCTGAGGGTGCTCAGGAAGAATAACATCACACAGAGACTGCTGGTGTCCTTCTACCGGTGCTCCATAGAGAGCATACTAACATACTGTGTATGCGTGTGGTTCACCAGCTGCACAGCAGCCCAGAGGAAAGTGGTCCAGAGGGTCATTAACACGGCCCAGAAAATCGGCGGTTGCCACCTCCCCTCACTGGACGACCTTCACAGTGCTCGCTGTGTCAAAAGAGCGCAGAACATTGTAAAGGACCCTTCTCACCCTGGACACTCCATGTTCGAACTGCTGCCATCAGGCAGACGATACAGGCCAATCAAATCAAGAACAAACAGACTCAAAAACAGTTTCTATCCAACAGCAATAACCACCCTCAATGCCATAAAAAACAATCTTTAACACAACACATATATACAATGACGGGATCGTGCAATGACAGAATGAATGGTTGTGTGTGTTTGTGTTTGTTTTTGTATTTATTACTGTAGTGTTTGTGGTTGTTTTTGTATTTATTACTGTAGCGTTAGCTTTTTTTTAATGGTGATGCACTGGCTGTTTGACACTTTTTAATTTCATTGTACATGTCACATGTTACAATGACAATAAAGGACTATTCTGTTCTAGGGGTCCTTTATAAACTGGGCTCGTGCAGCTTCCTGCTTCTTCCGCAACTGTTTGAACCTCTCAGCTCTTCTTATTCTGATGAGCTGCTCGCAGAGGCTGGCTGTCAGCTCTTTAACCCTATGGGCCCTAGGCGTTTTTGGGGTATTTTTACTGCCTTTACTTTTAAGCTCATATCACAGTCATTATAAAGGCTACATACACGTGCTATATCTTGT
>NC_065516.1:965398-986860 GCF_006386435.1 Epinephelus moara | reverse complement strand
GAAAGAAACATGCAATATTTACATCTAAGTCATAGAAAAATACTGTGCAATAGTGCAATGATGTCCTCCAAGATAATATTTGCCACTTTGTTTGCAGTAAACAAAGTTTGTTGTTGTTTTTCAGTTTCAGTTATATATTGGGGGGACACATGTCCCCCTCAATGTATATGGTGACTACGGCCCTGTCATGCATGCATAATTAGGCTACAGTTGTCTGGGTGAACAAAGGTGAAGAGGCTGGTCTTGTCATACAAAGTTTGAAGGAGTGTCAACTGGACAATATGGAGATATTTGCATCTTGAAAGCCGGACTACAAATGTGGATAGACAGGGAGAAACACACGCAAGCCTAAGACGTGGTAAGATACGATATTCCTCACTATATGAAGTGACTGATAACGTACAATGGGTTGTAAAGAAATTCGTCAGGTTTTTATTTTGTAGACAATTAATCTGGATTTATAGCATGATGGGATGACAGCACAATGATGTGTGTGGTATCACTGGAAAGCTCTGCTCCTGCACTTTAATGTGATATGCGTGGCATAGCCTGCATTCGCGAGTAATCCATCCAAGAGTAACGTGTGTGCAAAGCTGTATGAAAGCTCTGTTGTACATAATTTTAGTGTAACTTTATCATTGTTTTTCGTTGTGAAAACATTGGACTACCAACAAGTGGAAAGCTAGAATTCCGCTGTTTCACGTGATATGCGTGGCTTCTCGCTATGACGCACGGTTGCAGAGAAAATCAATAGAGAAGAACAGGTGTGAATTTGGACGCACTATGCGTTGTTCGGGTCCATAGGGTTAATTCCTTCCTTTTCTCCTGTGCTTGCCAGTTTGAATTGCTTCCTCAGGGTCCTGATCTCCTTCCTAAGTTGTTTGATCTTTCTTTCTCTTCTGTTGTCCTGCTTTTCTGGTCTGGCTTTGTTCTCTTTCCTTGGCACTGTTCCAAACCGTTCTTTTGCCACATTGAAGGTGATGGCTGTCAGTGAATCCACCTTCCTTTCTGCTGATCCTGCTTGAACCGCTCCAAGCACCTTGTCCAGATCTTCATCTAACATGGACCACTCCTTTCCATCACTCATCTTGGGCCACTTGATTCTTTCCCTCGTTGGCTGGGGTGGGCTTTCTGGAATGGCGTTGGAGGCTCTCCTTGTGTGATCTTGGGGGATTGCCGGCACTGAGAGATCACTAGAACTATGGTGTGCTTCCTGCCTAGGGTTCTCCTGCGTCTCACCAGACGGTTCGTCTGAGTGGTGTGCCTGCATCTGTCCTTGTCCACACGTGGACTTGCTCTGGTGTATTTTGAGCCCTTTTGCGCCTTTGTAGATCCTTCCACAAATGCATTTCACTTCCGGTGCCTCCCTGGTCAAGGTGGTTTGTCTGAGCCTTCTCTGCGTCTGTGTCACTGTCCTTGCCGTTGCCACTGAATCTGTCCTGTTGAGCCTCTCATCCCCCCCGCCTCTCGGGAAAGGCGACTCCAGGTCTGTTAGTTTGGGGGTGAAACCCGGAAGAGAGGCTCACTGTGGGTGAGTCCAAGTAATTACCACTATGGGAAACGGACGATTTGACGAATACTGGAAGTTGAACTGGAGTCTTTATGGAGCAGGCAGGCAGAGTTCTTTTTTTTTTTTTAAGATTATTTTTTCGGGCTTTTTGCCATTAATGCACAGGATAGAGTGAAATGGGGGAGAGAGAGAGAGCGGGGGGTGACATGCAGCAAATGGTTCCAAGCCGGAGTTGAACCTGCGACTGCTGCGGCGAGGCATCGCCATTGTACATGGGGCGCCAGCACTATTCACTGCGCTACCAATGCCCCAGGCAGGTGAGTAATTTCTGATTACGTGGGCATAATAACCCTTAATACACATGTAGCAGCATAGATGTGCCATCAATGCTATTTAGTGCCACTGCTTGTGTTTAGCGCCACTGGTGGCCGTCATGAGGTGGGCCGGTATAAAAGCGGCCCTCCTCCACCGGCTCTTCCTTTTGCGCTCCTGTCGTCACTGGTGCGTCACTTCCAGGCCCAAGGTTGTTTGGCCCAACAGGTATGGCTGCCCGCTGCTTCACCACGTTGGTCACCTGGTTCTCTCCGTGTTTTGTAGGGCGACTGCTTGCGTGCTGCTCCGGGTTCCCCTTATGTGCTGCAGTGTATTTTTCGTTTGGTAAGTATCCTCCCTCTCGGCGTTGTGGTTGATGCTGTCTGACGGCTAACGCTAGTGTGGTCCCAGGTAAACGCCGACGGCGGCCAGTGTCCTCTCTCCCTCCCTCCTCCTGTGCGAGTGAGTGTATGTGTCCCCATGTTTGGTCATAAACAGGTATGTGTGTTTTAGTGTAGCAAGCAACCGCAGTATTTCCTGGTAAATGTAGCAACACTAACAGTATTTTTCCCATGATTAGGAGTAATTGCAATCAGCTTATTGTGGTCGTTGCTGCTTTGTTCTACCGATGCTCTGTCTCCACGCTGCTTTGTCTCGTTGCTGCTTTGTGCCGCTGCTTGGTGTTTGCGCCACTTTGCTCTGCTCTGGCGGGTGTAGGCTATTGTGTCCACTGCTACCAGGCTTCCGCGGCTCACACTGTGTCCCAGAGCAGCTCCACCAAAGATGCTTATCAACTCTATGTGTTTTAACCGGGGCCCTGTCCCCCTTGTGTGCAAGGGCGAAAATCCCATTTCATAGTTGGGGGGGACAATAAACAGTAAAATTTTAGAGAATAATAACAGGGGGGGGGGGCAAGGAGAAAAAGTTGTAGCCTGTTTTTTATACAGCATCTTTTACCGCAGTTTGACACTTTAATCTTTTCTCTATCTCTCCAACAGGCAGGCATAGGACCTTTCTTAGCACTGGCTGAGTCCACCTGCACATGTCCAGATTTAAAACAAAATGATTGAAATCAAATTAACATGTACACAACGACAACAGTCAGGTGCGCCGTGCTGTCCAAGGTGCTGAGTGTGTCTGGAGCAGAGCAGGTCTCTGTCTCCCCGTGCGCAGTAGTGTGAATATTTATGCTATTAAGTAAACGGAGAAAACATGTCTCTCATTGTTTAATAGCAGCAAAACAATAAGGCTTCATTCATCAAAGACCGAAACTCGATCTCTCTCCTTCTCTCCCTCTTTTTCATCTGGCTCAGGTGTGTGGAATGGATCCTTCGTCTCTGGCTGGCTGCAGGAGCAAACCGTTTTGTTTGTTTTTTTCGTTTTTTTACCGGCAGTGAGATAAACATTTCCTGCAATTAAACTGGTGAACTGGTTTATAAACAGTGTGCTGTGAGATCTGCCGCTGCGCACCTCAAAACCGTGCGTAATAATCGCGCGTAATGGCCGCTCCTCGTCAGTTAAACTGCACGTCTGTCATGTTTGTCTCACTGACAGGTGGAGAGCCTACAGATATTAACTACGAGCCGCTCCGTCACTGACTGCTCTTGTCCTGTCCTCTCCCTCTTCTTTCTCTCCTGTCCTCTCTGACTATCACTAAACTCTGGCTTTTGAACAATGCAGGAGAAATGTTGCAGACAGTTTATATTATCAGCCTGGGCCTGGGGCTTGTTGTAACAGTAAATGGGATGTGTTGTAACTTGTGTAAGTTAAACTGTATCTGTGTGAGTGTACATCTTACCCCGCGATGCGCGATGTGGGCAGCCGGGTCCAGCCACACGCTGCAACTGCTGCCAAGTACTAACGGCTGCTAGCCCCGCCCGTTGGAAAGAGTGTGGGATATACCACTACTAGGAATGGGAGGGGGGGACTAAATCTTTTAAGATTTAAATAACACATTATTGCGCGATTACAATGAGCACCGCTTACATTGTGCTTTCAATAAATACTACTGCATTGTTAAAAAATTATTAATTGTGTCTCAAATTATTCTAGTGGGGTACAGCTTTATTGAAGGGGGAGTCATGTCCCCCCTGTCCCCCCCGGGATTTCCGCCCCTGCTTGTGTGAATGAGTGTGTGAAAGTGTTAGATTATTTTGGAGTAATTTTGTAATTGTTTTTTTGAATTGATTACTTATTTAGTTCTATTTTGTTTAATTTGAAAGCTTATGTACTTTGGTTGAATTTGTTTTGTTTTGTTTATTTTTCTCTTACTACTATGAGTTAATAGTGGGCAGTTATTGATATTGGTTGTCTTAAGTTTGTTATTTTCACTACTGTTATAATTTTGTTAACTTCTGAGATGATTTTGTTTTTCTTTTATTTTGTTGGTTTGTTGTTTGCCCACTAATTTGTTTATTTCTCTTTTCAGTTGTTGGAGACCGGTGGTGGCGGTGCTGGTGTCCTGGTGGTGGTATCCCCTCTGTCTCGTCTGCTGTGTCCTGGGAAGCGGGTTTTACTTCACTGAGTGTGTGCTGCGTATGCCGGGCGATTTGGTTGATTCTTTATTTTGGTGGATCCCCCCCCTGCACTAGCCATTGTCCATCCACTCGGCTCCAGCCCCTTATTCGATTTCCTTTTCTTTCTTTCTGTGCGAATGACGAAAACTTATTTTTAAAAATAACTATTTAAAAATAAAATTGTATTTTTCTACAACCTTTGAACCACGTCTCATGCACCTTAATGAGTAAGCTTACCTGTGTGCCTTTTACTCCAAATTAATTCTCTGGGTGAAATTCCCAGGGTGGCGTTGTCGGTTCTTTTTCTTGTTTTTTTTTTTTTTGGTCAGATTATTTAGCTTAATTTCTTTTCACTTTATCCTCGCCACACACATAATGTTATTAACTCCTACAACAGTAAATACCTTTTACCTAACCTGATATAAAGTGTGTGCTGCATGTGTGAGCATTTTTGATGATTGCCTCAGTCCAGTCCTTTCAACTTATCACATTTAACCATAGTTGTGTTTGTTTTTGTTGATGGGTAGTGGCAGCAGGTATGTGCTAAAACTTAAGTTCTGAGCCATGACTCCTTCTATTCTGGCTCCAAATAACAAAACAAGACAACCGCAACTGTTACTGCCAAATTAAATTTTGGCAGTAACAGTTAAAAAAACATAAAAACAAAACGGCTTCATGGAAGCTGAATCATTCCAAATTGGCCAACATGAGCAGCGACAAACATTAAACTAATTTTAGTGAGTGGGTAGCAGTGATAAAGTCGTAGCAGTGGGAAAGTGCCTGCTGACGTGAGGTTAAAAGACCGTAATGACTGTAATGTAGATTTTGAGGGGAGTTTACATATTTACAACATGTGCAACCTTCTATATCGAATTGACACCATACCTACAGCATAACTCCACAGAGACACATACCTTACACCATAGCGTGACAAGCACCTCTCCAGAAATGTAACAAGGAAATGCCAACAAAGACCACCTGTGTATTTTTGTTAGCTGAAAATCATTTACCTTGGAGGAAACAAAACTTTTAACTTTTATTCCACAGAAAAGAAACAATAAGTTGTGAAGACAAAGTCTCCACAAAATAGCATTGGAAGTCCTGGATGTTATGTCGGCTTCAGATGAGCAGAGGAAAACTCCACTGGCTGCTAGACTAATTTATATAATGTAAAATGTCATAGGCTTGTGTATTTGTGGGGGAAAATGTTTAGTTTAAGGCAATTTGTAACCTTACGAGCTATAATGAAGCTGATTTGTGTTCTTGTGTTTGATATTGTCTCTGTTAAGCCATGTTTAATGTGTGGCTTGAATCAATCAGCACTTTACAGAAACCCCACTGCCAACTAGTGTTGTGGAGGTATAACTGCAGAGTGACATGGAGACACCACTGCACATGTATAAATGCTCACAACAGCGTAGGCTCTGCGTGGAGTCAACACACAGCTATACAGCAGTCTTTGTGGGATCTGTATTGTCAGAAATGGAATATAATAATTATGTTTTCTTTAGTGTATAACCACCTGTTAATAAGAATCATTGTGTTATCCTTACTGTGAGGGAGCTGAAAAACATCCTACTGACTAGGGTGAGAAAAGATACACATGCACATTGACTGTAGAGTTACATCACACAGACAACTGCAGGAAGTTCTTTTTTATGATGTACCTTAAAATCCCTACTAATCACTCTCTTTCCAAGGTCTACTTCCTGGCTTTTTTTCCATGGAATGCACAGGTAAGAATGCAGCCACGGATCCAGCAGGTGTCAATTACCTTGTTAGGTTGGACCAAGTAGTCAGGGAAGGCTGGTTAAGTTTAGCTTTGGTTTGATGTTTCTCAAATGTTTAATATATTTTGTCTGTGTTATGTATTAGTCACTGATATGTTTAATATAAAACTACTGGTAAGCTTACATTGAAAATAGATGTTGTAAAGTTAGTGGAGCACTGTCTGTGGGCCCTTCACTATGTAATGGTGTTCGTAAAGTCCGGAGCGGTATGGGCCGCGGGGAGGCAGTTAAGTGAGTGAGAAACGGGGTCAGGTTGTGTGTTTTACCTCTGTTGTACCTGTGAATTTGCCTTTGTTACCCATCAGCTGCTACATGTTTGGTGAGACACTTGGAACTGTATGTAATGTGTTGAAGATGACAAATAAAAATCAGAGCGCTGAAAGAAAATCTCTGCTGGACTAATGTGGCTCATTTCTCCGTCATGCTATACACCTCAGTGCTGCTGGGTTCATCCTATTTGTTATGGTTCTCCAACTCTAAAACCTTACAGTTACCTCAGAATGAGCCATTTATATCTACACAGGGAGCAGGTCCTCATCTATGGAGATCGCCATGTTGCACCGCTGTGTTTCTACAGTAGCCCAGAATGGACCAACTAAACACTGGCTTAAGATAGGGACATTGGTGTTTTCCTACAGGCCACTGTAGTTAGCAGCCCCTCTGCAAGAAACAGTGTCATAAAAGCACTTATTTGTAACATGAAACTGCTTTATTCAGTGTTTTTATTGATTTAACTCAGCTGGTCAGTTTGTTTTGGTTAGGAAGGATAATTTATTTCAGCTCCTGAACATTGAAGGAATTCTATCCAGGTGAAGTTTCAGCTGGTTACAATGTGCAGTCCTCACTGCTAGACACCACTAAATCCCCCTAAATCTGACACACTGGACCTTCAAAGATTTAAGACACTGCCACGTTCCTTTTAGTCTGTTGCTCGGTCACTAGCTACAGTTGAAGGTTGTTTACTTTGAAGAAATGTCTATTACATGTTGTAGACAAGTACAATTTCAGACATCATTTACGCTTTAAACAGGTCACTAAGTCAGGGCTTGAAGCAAGAAAAAATCCTGTGCCTGAAATGTTTTTAGAGGGCATGAAGGGGAGGGGGTGCCTGCAGCGCTAGGGGGGCCCGGGGGCATGCAGTCAGATAGGTTAACATGGGTGCCGATTGAAAACATCTTTTGCACAGCAGCAATCTTTGTCAATCGTCCTCGGAAGAGGACCGTCTATAATTTTGCGCCCTCCTCAAGCCATGCCCACCTCCATTTATTTTTCACCCTCTCTCCAATTCTGCTGTATTAACACCAGGTTTAATATATTTTACTTCCATCTCTCTGCCCTGCTCTACTGTACTTCAATGCTACTTAGCTCTCTTTCTCTACTCTACTGGTAGACTACCACATCCACCTGTTGCACAAAACGCACACGGCAGTGTTTCCCCTAGGATGGAGTTGTAGCAGCGGAGGTGAAGCACACACAAGAAAAATAACTTTCACATGCGTGAAACTTTTTTGTATGCTTGCAAAGCACAGCCTGCTGGGATGTTTCTATGTATCTACTGGCACCAGAAGGGCTCTTTAGGACTAAGTACATACAGTACATGTGTGCACAGTATGAGCAGGTGAAATGTCTGTCTAGCTTACATATGAGGTGTCTCAAGATTTAGGAACATACAATTTTATTGAATATAATAAAAGTAAAAAGTCACTTGACATGCTGCTGTTTTGTGCTATGACCTATTTAAGTGCTGGAAGTTGTTATTTACGTGACAACGCCTGAGCGCAACACTAGCTCCGCTCCAACAGTGCCGTGCTGCGCTGCTGTGCGAGCAGCGTGTTTGTCTGTGCTTAACAGCAGTCTGTTGATGGTTATTTACACACTGTCCATAACAATAACTTTGTCAGCTGACAAACTGCACCGGGCTCGGGGTCAGGTCTGGTCAGGAAAATGCGGCCCAAGCCGCGCTCTAGCCTGCTCACCTGTGTGTGTGGCGGTACTCCGCCGTGAGCGATACAGAGAGCAGAGGAGAATTGTTAACGTGTGACCATGTAGAGACAGAAATGACACGATGACATAACATGATAAATAGTATATTGTTATATGAAGCGTCCGTCGCGCAAAATAATATAACTTAAGTTTATGAAGAGAGAAGACGGAGCCCTCTCCTCTCCTCTTACATGCTTTACTTTACTCACAAGTGTGTGAATTGACCTGGATATGAAGCGTCGGTAGCGCCAAATAATAACTGTTAAAGCGCTAAAACGGGAAAAAAAAAATCAGCAGCAGCGGTCATATTTCAGCAGTGGTGCGCCGCTGCTAGTTGCACATAGGGGAAACACTGCATGGCATGCTGTTTTCTCTGGCAGTCAAGCTAACACAAGCTAATCATTCAAACGCAGTTCAATTGTCCATTTCTGTTGCACACACATTCACGCACACTCATCTGGATATCATGGTGTAACATACACCTAAACAACATGTGCTTGGAAGTAGTGTGTGTTGAAACCCTGTTCGTGTGTGTGTGTGTGTGTGTGTGTGTGTGTGCTGTTTTTAGACCCTCCCCACTCAGCTCTTATTGGCGTTTGATAACACTATACTATTGGTGGAACTACCCATGTGCTTCGCTGAAAATCCGAAGATGATTCGTTAAATGTTAACTTATGCCAAGGTGTTGCCACAGAAAAAAAAAAAAAAAAATACTAGCATAGCTGTCAAGTCTCCCGTTTTGGCCGGGAAACTACCGTATTTTACCCCTCTTTCCCGCCGTCCTCCCGTATTAGTATTTTCCGGTAAATCTCCCGTATTATAATATAATAATAAAAAAAAACAAAAACATTCCTGTGCCTCTCCAAACTGAACTCTGTCACTAGCCTTGCGAGAACTGCCACCTGCAGTAGCCTGGGTGGCAGTTGTCGCGAGGTTAATGTCGACAGAGGGTCTGGTTGACAAGTGGTTATTTTAGATTTCCTGTAGCCTACACCCAGGGACGGGTTTTGCTATGGGCAATGTGGGCGACCGCCCAGGGCGCAATCTATGTGAGGGCGCACGAGCGCCCTCCAAAAAAAAAAAAAATAAATAAAAAAAATAAATAACTCGCCAGTTTTCTAGACTACCACTCATTTCCACGTCAAGTTAGTGTAGTGGGCGCTGGGGCGCCCCTATTATCACGTTTCAACCAAAGGAACGGCAAATCCTGGCGGTTGTGGGTTGAACGGGGGGCACAGACAGGAATACAGTTGAGGCTCATAGTGCTCTGCGGCGCAAAATAACGGCTTACCGGCGCCACAACGCACTGTAGGGACTGTTCTTTACTTATGGAGGGACTGTCAGGGGAGGAGGGTGGCTGGTTGACTTTTATTTTATTTTTGTATTTGTATTTTTTTATTGTTTTGTATTGTTTGAAAAACTTCCCTTATTTTCAAATCCAAAACTTGACAGGTATGTACTAGAAATGTCCGTCAAGCCAGAAATCCGGCGCCATGCCGGAGTACTTTAAGTCCTGCATATATCTGCATTTTCAGCTATGCTTTGCAACTAACTTCAGGTTTCAGCATTGACACGGATGCAGGAAATGCACTTTATAGTTAATAAATGAACCCTTCATCTTCTTTATTGGCTCCATCAACATGAGACAATCACTTGGAACTCAACTTTAACATAACATTATTTTAAATAAAATTTGACAAACGACATCACAAAACTTTTCTTGTTGCCGTCAAACGGTTTCTAAACAAAAATCACTTTAAGCAGCTGTCTTTTTAAAAAAAAAAAAAGTTTCTTTGGTTCAACAAAAGAAAATGTCACAACAACTAATGATTTAATTAAAACAAAACAAAACAATATTTATCTATTCAGAGGGAAAAATCTTAAACAGCAGTCTTTAAAGTTTTAACCAATTATAGTTTCAAATATAATCTGGACATGAATATCTGTCACGTGACAACAGAAAATCTTTTTACACTTTTTACCTGATGTGGAGTAACAAGCTTGTTGAAACCATCGAACAGCTGCATTATTGCTGATAATTAAAACTGTCTGATGAAGAGTGGCGTTGTTATTTTGGAGGTGAAGTTCGTTTGATGCCTCAGCTTTGGCACTGTACTGTCTTTAACTTCATGAGTGAAATAACTGCAGAAAACAACACATGTATTGCTTTTAAACAGAGGGTAAGTAAAGCACCCTGACTATGTGTGTGGGTGCGTTGTCACACAGCATGTGAGGGCCCTCGGCTCAGGTATGACTTCATGGTGGCGATGAGCTCGCTCTCCTCCTCCAGCGTCAGATCGAGGTAATCCTCCTCGTGACGAGAGATGTCCTCTAACACCTCATTCACCAACTCGTTGTCCGCTGGAAACGAAACCAGGAAATGATAATTAATTCTAAGAAGTTGAAGCCTGAATGACTGAAACTGTTGTTTTTGTGTGAACATGTTTTTCTTCAGGAATGTTTTCGCAAATTCCTGTGAGATGGTACATAATAGTCACATGAAATTTTCACCAATGGTTGGAAGTTGTGTGCAAATGCTGCCTAAGAAATATGCAAATCAGCCAGATGCATCAATGGCCTATGATTAAGGCCCAAAAATTTAATTCTTGAAAGGCCGAGCCCCTCACACCATAAGTAGGATGAACTTGGAATTCAATACACAAGTACAGCTCCATGTGCTCCTCAAAAAAAGAAAAAACATCCAGGAACCATTAAGGTCCACTGGACTGGATTTTCTGCATTTTTAAATCTTTGAAAAATGTATTTTTGACATCTCCTCCTAAACTGTAGGTCTGATTCACAGAAAATTTTCTGTGGAACATTATTTGACCAAGCCGATCAGTAATTTTCAAAAGCTTGTTGATATCTTCGTGGGTTTTGAAGATATTGACCAATGAAATTTAGAGGGGGCGTGCTCAGCACATAAACAGACCTAACCCCATAACTGTTGAGCCAATCATGACAAAAACTTGCAGGAAATGTCCACAGAAGTACCTGAAACATACCCTGAAAGTCTCATTCAAGTCAAACTCTAAGGGGTGCCACAAATGTCAAAAAATTGGTGTGGCACAACACAAATTAGACTACAAATCAGATATTGTCCAATCTTTACAAAACTTGCAGGATATGTTAAATTCTAATGTTGAACCTAATTTGAACATTTTTTTTTGCCCCCGATACCAGTCCTTTAATATCTAGGAGCTGCCGATACCAAATTCTGATCCAATATTTACACTTTCTTACATAATACAGCAGCACAGTGCACACTATATGTTTGACAACTGAATAACTCTGTAGTGCATTAAGGAAAAAATCCTTGCATCCAAGCTGCTTCAATTTTTATTTATTTTAAATTAACTAAACAAGTCTTAAATGACAAACACTCCATTTAATCTTTATGCCCTTGTCTCCAGGGAATGCCTCTGACCCTTTAAGAGAGTATTCTCTACGTGGATTCGGTTACATTAATAAAAAACTCTTATGTGTTTTTCATTCCTGGTGCTTTTGTTGCACTTTGTAGTGGTGTGGTGAGTGTGGTTATTGTGGGTTCTGTGCCGCTGACCGTCTCTTCTCCCCCTCTGAATAAACACCATAAACGCACAAGACTTTCACACTGGGCTGAAATGAAATGAATGCTCAGAATTTTGGTAAAAAAACATAAATAAACAGTCTCATATAGGCCTGTCACGATAACAAATTATGCTGGGCGATTAATTGTGTCAAAAATTATTGTGATAAGCGATAATATTGCCTAATATTGTGCTTTTAAGACCATTTTTATTAATGTTGTAATTTTGTTGTTTTTAGACCATTTTTTAAACTTATATAATGATAATAAAGGCATAATGATGCAAGTACACCCTTTTAAAGAGAAATAAACATTTATTTAACAGGAATATTTAGGAATGCAAAAAAAAAGAAAATATACATATCCGAAATAAATAAATAAATAAAGACCTTACAAATACAAAAAAATAGACTCTCAGTCTCTCACTCTCAGGTGTGCAGTTAAGTTGGTCATATTCACTCTTTTTGTTGAGATGGTTTTAGAACAAACCCGGCATACTGGCTCGTCCAAATTACTGGGCTCCCCTCTGTCATTGGTTTTAAATCCAAAATACTCCCTCACAGGGGCCATGATATTTGGTTTAGGAACAAGTTCCATGTCTTTTTCTTACGCTCAACTCTTGTTTTTCTCCGCCTGGTCCCCCCCTCACGAAGATCGCACTGTGTGTATGTAGCCCATAGCCCCGCCTCCCCCACAGAGACAAAGACACTCGATGACAAGAGCTTGCCCTCCGTTCATTACCAGGCATGAAAATGGGTCAGGGGTGAAAAAGGTGAGAAGGATACGAGACCCGGCAACTGCTAGGGGGTCCCAAGGTTATGCTCCTCGATTGTTTTTTTGGTGGATAAATGAGCTTCCAAATGCTCATATCTGATTTCTTTTAGATTTACTCTAGTGGTGGTCACATGCAGAATTAACAAGATTGCACAAAAGCAAAAGTATGAATGTACAATTAAGTGCAAATAAAGTATCTTTACATGTTCACATGTGCTGTATAAGAGACAAGACTAAAAAGGTTTTCCTCTGGCTAAAATGTAATGCATAGTAGGCTATGCCTTCACATTGCACCTGTCATATTTCATCCTCCGTCTCATCATGACTGGGGTTAGTGTGTCCCTCAGCTTCATTGTCCTTGGGACTGGGAGCACCACTTAACGTTAATTGCGTGCACCCACAGGAAAAAAAGCAAGCATATATTTTCTTTTAGTACAGGTTTAAATTATAACAACTTAATGCAATACCTAGTAGGCTAACTGGCCTCTTGAAACAGACACCTAGAAGAAATACACAATTTGCCAAATCCAAACTTACACATTACACACTCACCAAAGTTAGCTAACGTTAATACCTGCTATGATGGCACTGTCGGCTCCAGCTCCATCTCCGTGGTTAGCAACACCAGCAGCCTCAGCCCGTCAACCAATGCCGCGGCCCAACAGGTCGGTTATTTTGAAGCACTTTGCTGCCTCTTCTTGTAAAGAGTGTAAGTTTTTTGACTGCGGCTGAGCCAATCAGATTTCAAGAAAAATGAGAGCCTCTTTCGTATTGGAAGAGGCCGCTCCTATCTCCTCCTTCAAGCATCAAAACACAAGATTGACACCTACGATCCCTCTGAATATCTCACAGCATACAAACAACATGGGAGGGACGCGCACTGCAGCACAGCCAGGGGCGCCGCCAGGGATTTTGGGCACATGAAAAGAATTTTTACTGGGCCCCTTACACAGCCGGCCAGGAGGTCGGCGAAATTTTTTTATACTATTTTACATAAAACTATGCATTTTGATGGTATTTTTGACTATCATTCCCATATTTGTGAAAAAAGAACAATCTCTTCCTCCACTTCCACATTCCTCCCTGACAAACTTTAAGAGGATCCTGGACCTGGCTCTGTAGAGTGTACGTGACATACATAAATTATATAGTATTTCTTATAATGTAGCCTAACTATTGTAATAGCATCATAGTCACTGTTTTGTTTTACTTAAAGGTGCTTTCAGTGATTTGACCAAAAATAACAAAAGAAAATGCGATTTTCACTAACAATGCCCCACTGCTCACTGTCTCCCTCTTGTAGGTCTAATTTATCTCCAAAACTGTAGACTCACAGGTGGTGGCATTGGATTTGGGGTGAAAAAATACATATACGAGGCTATATGGTCGTTAATCTATTGAATCTTCTGATATCCAGAATATGTAAACATTTCTCTGACTGCATTGAGAGCAGTCACCCAGTCTGCTGCACACCACAAATTCTCCTCTGTTCCTAGTGCAATTCTTCCATTTCAGTGATAGCTGAATTTTAACAAAACAAAAAAGTTAATAATAGATAATAATAGATTCATCCTTTATATCTTTTGTGTGTATTGTTTTTTGTTCTCATCTTACATTTGAGTCTATAATAAAGTTTATCATTATTATTAATTCAACACACAGCTGCTCACCTCCTTCCTCGTGTGGGGTTACTGGTTCAGGGGCAGGTGGAGTTGGGGGCTGACAGACAGCTGCTGCTGCTGCTGCACTTGACGTATCTGTTCTAGGGCTGACCCAAAAAATTCGAAGCTTTGAAGCTTCGAAGCTTCATTCGATGGCACGGGATTGGATTGTGAATTTTTTTTTTGGAATATTCGGCCATTTTTTTCTCCCTTTTTTGGGGGGACCTTGAATGCAACACCATCTCCGACAAGGAAATAGAAAGCCTGACGTGCAATGAATGGAGACCAATTATCCTGCTTGAAAACAGACAACTAAATTCTTTCAACAATGTGACTCAAAGTAATGATAAAATAGATTTTATTAATGTAAAATAATATGCTGATGGTGACATTTTCCACCGGTCCGCTGCGCTCTGAGTCTGGTGTCTGTGACACATGCTGCTCTGAGTCGCGCATCTGTCTGCTTGCGCTGCAGTGCGCGCCGAGGGTTTTAATTTTTAGTGTTAAATCAAAAGTTAAACACTACTTATCAGCAACTAGAAGTGTTTTTTCGTCTGTGAATATTTTTATCTTAATTCTAGGGTTGCAAGAAACTACCTTTTCGCCATAATTTGTAAGTTATTAACTTTTTTGGACTTTCTTTTTTTTTTTTTGCTCAGCGCACCCCCCCCCCTCCAGAGTTTTCTTCAGAAATATGAGCTAACATGGGGAGAAAAGTGAGCTAGCTTATAGACCACGGACAAAGTTAATATTCCATAACGTTCCACCACATGAACCACTAACAAACCCACCTTGCTTTTTGAAATACTGGGAGACATACTGTCGACCCTTTGCTTCTTTCTCCTCTGTTAGCTTCCTTTCTTTACGTTTTTGGCTACCTGATTTTTGAGGCATATTGCCGTCTCCGCCTCCTTACCTGCTGTCTGTGACAAATTACGGCGCACTGCAGCTGATCCAGTCGGACTGAACCATTTTATGTAAATGGAGGGGGGGGGGGGGGGGGGGTGTTCATGTTTCCAAAACAAATAAAGTTATTGTTAACAGTACATTGTAAATAAAATACATTTGTGATTATAAGTTAGTTCATAACTTAGTGTCATATTATTTTTTGTCAGTATTATAGTTTTATTAGGGGCCTCTCTGGGCCCCTCTTAATCATGGGCCCCTAGAATCCTTCTCCTTTTCCCCCCCCTTTTCGGCGCCCCAGCTGACAGCTAGCAACTAGCTTGACATTCACTAGTCTCATCGGGCCAGCCACACCGGCCCATTTGGTGACTGGCCAATCCTCCATTGAACGAGACTGACAACTTCTCACATGAAATGCCCGTGCGCATATGTTCGCTACATCTTTTTTCTGTGGCTTCGCTCCACAGCCCACAAGTAAAACCACCTGCAGGTGATCTTGATCTGATCTTTAAGATCAGACCACGACATCCCAAGTTGGACCACATGTGTAAAATTATTTTGACATCGGCTGATAAAGAGCACCACCAGTTCCAAACAAGTTTTGCAAAATGTGTCCATAAATCAATGGTGGTTTGTCCAAACCTCTTTTTCTCTCCGATTTCTAAGTGGATTTATGGATGTTTCTTCTGGATGAAGTCACACTGAACAATATCCTGCTGAATGTCTATTACATACCATAATATCCTGTCTGGTCACCATGGTTACAATGTCCTGAATGATGCATTATATGACAGACCTGTCACCTTTGCGTCCTACCTGTGGAGTTGGAGGAGGTGCTGGGCTCCTCAGAGGAGGGTGAGGAGGAAGAGGAGGTGGAGGGCGGGGACACAGACAGGAGCTCCGGGGAGAGGACTCCCTGGTTGTCCAGCAGCAGCTGAGTCGCTGATTGGACATCTCCACCTGTTAGTCTCAGAGCTGCTTCAGAGACACCCCGCTCAAAACCCAGATACAACAGCTGCACAGACACACAGAGGGAGGAGTTTGTCACGCCCTCTCAGGCTTTAACACACTACAGGGGTGTCGGTTTGACCTTTGACTTTTAGGATACAAAATGTCATCACTTCATTAGTTCATCCTATTAGACACTTTTGTCACAGTAAGCGTATGAATTCTTGAGTTATGGCAAAAACATGTTTTGTGAGGTCACAGTGACCTTGACTGTCCAACACCAAAATCAAATCAGTTTATTGCTGAGTCCAAGTGGACATTAAAGCTATAGTTGGTAATGTTGGAGAGCTAGCAAGATTTGAAAGTGGCACCTCCTCTAAGCCCCCCCCCCTCCCCCTCCCCTCAGTGCTCCGTCCAAAGCCATGCCCCCACAAACTTGAACACGCATCCTGCAGTACACTGACAGAGAAGCTAATGTTAGCATTGGGCTAATACGAGCTACAAAAGTGGCTAAGTTGGCTAACGTTACATATTTCTTGAAAATACCAAATCCCCCCGAAGCAAAACAAATAATTACCTGTCCAACGGAAAGACAGCAACCTCTGCATCACTTTTCAGGCCCTTTAGCTCCCTCAGTTGTCTCCACCATTCAAAAGCTGCTGTTGACTCTGGTTTGTCCTCTCGCTTTATCTAAAGCCTTTTTCGTCGCAGCCTTTTCTGCCTCCGACTTTCTTTTCTTAGCCTGTTTAGCGGGGCGAGCCGTTACAAGTAGGGATGTCCCGATCCAGCTTTTTCACTTCCGATCCGATACCGATATTACAGCCTTGAGTTTTGGCCGATACCGATCTGATCCAAGCGTGTATTATACATAGTTACTTATTTTGTTGTCAGTCATGTTAGAAAAGGTTTGATCAAGCAATATTACTCTAACAAGAACAACTACTTAATCGGGATAGTTAGAATGATCCACAACAGTTGGTATGAGAAACTGACCTGTTTATTGTTAACAGGGTTAAATAAACAAACTTTAAACTTGAACATTAACATTAAATAAAAAATATAGCTGGTTTGCTTTGGCTGCTTTGGCCCCCTAATAAATANTACCCTTCCTACCCTTCCCTCCGTGTGTGTCTGCATGCTGGCCTGGTGGATTGATAGTAAGTGCTGGAGCGGATCACTGGAATGGACTGCTTGAATCGCGGAGCGCTGGGCTGGCCGGAAAACCTGGATCAAAGTCCGATCTGATGCCGATGCACGTTTTTTGCTAATATTGGCGGCCGATACCGATCCGAATATCAGATCGGGACATCCCTAGTTACAAGTAATGCTGGAAGTGGTACTTTTGGCTGCATTTTCTCTGCCATTGTTCAGCAAACTTATTCTCCTGCTAACTCATATTTCTGCTGAGGAGTGTGCTGAATATTTCCGGCAATGGTGACACGTGATGAGTGCACGCAGGGAGGAGGGAGGAAGGGACAGACGGGGGCTTGGTTAGGACGAGACATGAAGGCATCTGATTGGTTCTTTACACTCGCACCGAAAGGCAGGGATTGGTCAGAGTTTTTACAGGCCTGCAGCTGCCACAAAGGTCAGATTTTATTCGTTCCTTTTTCTGAACACATTATGTATTGATTACTCTCAGGATGGAAGGACCATTTCACCCAGTATAACAAAAAGTGTTTCTGAACAGGATTACCAACTATAGCTTTAATGCCAAATTTGCAGAAGTTTCCTCAAGGTGTTTTTGAGATAGATGCTCACAAACATCAAACAAATGCAGGGTCACAGTGACCTTTGACCACCAAAATCTAATCAGCTAATCCTTGACTCAAAGTGGACATTTGTGTCAAATTTTAAAAAAAAACCCATAAAGAGGTTCCTAAGATATCACAATCACGATCACGAGAATACAACAAAGAGGTTCACAGTGACCTAGACTTTTCACTACCAAAAATTAATCAGTTCATCCTTGACTAAAAGTGGACATTTGTGCCAACTTTGAAAATATTCCATTAAGGGGTTCTTGAGGTATCGCGTTCGTGAGAATGAGGCAGACGAGGTCACAGTGGCCTTTGACCTATGACCACCAATATCTAATCAGTTCATGGTTGACTCCAAGTGGACAATTGTGCCAAATTTGTAAAAATGCCCTCCAGGCATTCAAAATATCGCGTTCACAAGAATGGGATGATCATCTGCAAAGGTCCAGATGATTCCATACAGTAACATATTGACTCCATAACACATTTTTAACATCTACAAATATCGTTGTATTTTGTTGTTACCTTTCAAAAGAGACTAAAACCACCCCTGTACTCCTGATCTCAGAGTACTGTGGGTCTGCCTTGGAGAGGTGTTGTAGATTCATTTTACAGGAGTGGTAAGTAGGTTCTAGGAGTAGGAGTATCTTTACCTGCTCCACCTTCTCCGGATCGACTACCCCCTCTGTGTTGTTATTGGTCGCCTGGGCAACTTGACTAGAGTCCTGGAGGATCTTAAGACAACACAAAACAAGTTCAACAACTTAAACTTTCACCACTTACTGGAGTCTTTCAGAGCTTTGACGACAGCTGAGCCATCTCCATCTGCTGAGGAAGACTCTCTGCCTTTTTCTCAGTAGTAAAAAAAGTATTCAGATCCTTTACTGCAGTAAAAGTACAGGTACTGACTTCGTAAGCTTTGTTCATGTCTCCGTCAGCGAGGTGCAGAGCTCTGGCAGCATCCCTCCTGGAGTATCCCATCTCTGTGAGAGTGGAGATGTCCTCCATCCTCTTGCTCCTCTTCTGCCTCTCCCTCTGCTTCAGCTCCTCTCGCTCCTGATCAACACAACACTTATTATTCTTATTATCAGGCCCACACAGAATCTGTAGATTATTCAAACTGTTTTCAGCGGTGATCCAAAATGAAAATCTGTGGAATTCTGCAAAAAAAAATTATTTTTTGCTCATAATGTAACAGACAACGTTCACTTATGATACTTATTGTTGTTGAACAAAAATAACCTCACACAATACATTAAAATCTAAAATTACCTCAAGTAGGCTAAAAGAAGTACTTAGAAGATTTTAGTAGAAACTCTGAATCCAAAATTTGATTTAATCATGATTACTTTAAGAAAATTAAACATTTGTTGGAAAAATCAAAATCAAATCAACAAAATGTGGGACACATGGACATTGAAATGGTAGGTTCCATATAACAGCAGATCAAAGAGGGACATCAGACAGCCAGGATTGTCACCTAGCTGCTAAATGACACTTGGGGAGCAGTCGGGCGGAGAACAAAAGAGTCCCTCAGAAGGACACTCCCTGCTGTGTGTGAAGGCAACATGTGGTATCCCAATTTGCTTGCTATCAAAATGGAACAGGAAAATAAAATAAGACAAAGGACAACTAAATTCCAGTGATGGATCAACTGAACATACTTTCTGGACTCAGTGTGGACACAATTACCAACTCAGCATAACACTAACAACTAACAGCCTTCCCTTCCCCCTACAAACTAAGAAACTGTCTTGAAGAAACTGTAGATTTAGCTTAACACAGTCTCATGTCTTTTGTCTCTTGTTGTTTGAATGTTTGCTATGTGTAAATGTACTACAGGTGGTTTAGACTAATCTAGAACGTTTGTAATGTGTGTTAAAATTTGATCATCCATATCTCCACAACCACTAATAGGAAACATAAAATGTTTGGTGCCATTCTGATCCCTTGAACGCCAGATTTATAAATGATCTCCCATGAGATACTGAGGTTGGTTAATTTTTGGACCAAAAACCCATTCTGTTTTCTCCTACCTCGGACCAATCTCAACAGCTTCATCTCCGCAGCTCCAACTTGGACTCAGGCCTCTCTAAAGCAGCAACTGCAGCTCACAGGAATTGCAAGTATAACTTCTTTTCTGCTAACCGGGTGAATGTCAGAAAACGAGACCAAACCTCGGTCCTGAATTCCCCGCCACAACTGCTGTTATCTGGGAAGGTCACTAGTTCCTTGGTTTCTGTTGCACATGTTTGCTGTTAACTCCAGTTTGCATTCGTCTTAATTGTTTTGTCATAAGTGTATTAGTGTAGTGTTGTGTTTTTCCGTTTGTAATAAATGTTCTGTGTAGAAAAGTCAGTCTTTTTGTTTTCTATAGCTTGCATTCAGTCACTTTACGCCTCTGAGCCTGTTGTGTTTTACTGCTTAAATTTAATTATTCCCTAAAGGTCATGATTCTAGCATCACAGTTACTTTGGCTAATCACCAATAGAAATTGTGTTAGTGTTGTTAACTCTGAAGCTATCTTGGTGGACAAATAGTTAAAGTTGGGTTTTCATTGCAATGCTGATTTGTGCTGAATTATAAGTTTCAAATAAGAGCTAATTTTTCTTACACTTCTCACCACACCACTAACTTTGATTTTAATGCTAACTGAATACAACACACAATTGTCACACACATGCACAGGAGGTGGAGAAGACAGTAACAACATTCTGAGTATTACAAGCAACATCTATATTCTGAAAATCTGCGGAGAATCTGTGGAGTTCAGTGGGCGCAGATACCGTATGGGCCTGGTTATAATCAATAACCATTTGGTCTGAAGGATAAATAAAAGATAAGTCCAACTTTATGTCTTCCAGTGACGTGTCCTTTGTCTGATCAACAGTCCAACAGCCATCAGTTTACTGAGAAATGTTTAGGTGAAATCTTCAAATGGACCTTTTCAAGTCCATTTGTGCACCAGCCTTGCCTCACAGCAAACTGTACAACTCATTTGATGTCACTGACATGCCACTGTAAGTATTAAATCAATGTAAAAACAAGTTTTTGGCTGTATTTTGAAAAATCAATCAATGAGACCTATATACGTTTCCACTCATGGAAACCCATAATGAATGGTCAGCATGAGCCTTTAATGGGGTCAGTGGGCCAGAATATGTGTGATACACTGGACTGACACATATTTAAGGGTGTTGATGGAGACATGAATGCTGGTCCCTTTAAACTTACAAGTAACATCAGGAGACTTCAGACTCAGAATCAGAATGCCTCTTGTGTCATAGTATCATTAAAAAACACAACGAAATTAGGAGTGTTACTCCTGTAAGGTGCTGAAAGTTAAAACCACATCCTCCATACATTCAACCTTATACTAATAAATCATAGACAATAAATATCTGTAACAGATAAAAAACTGCACATAGGACTGCAAATATGTCACTTCTCTCCCCTGACCATATAAACTCTACAGACTCCATGTTTTACGACTAATGTGGACTGACAGAAGCACAGGGGCTCAGGATTACTTAATTCTAGTGGCTTTATGTGACCAGACAAAGGTTTTGAGATCAAAAACAGCGAAGGAAAGACACAATCTGTAGTTGTAAATGTAAAAAGGAGGTTTTGTTTGTCTATTTGTTTGCTGATCTGTGCCATCAGTACGAGCTGTGCAGTGTTGTTTGATATATATATTGACATACATATATATATATATATATATACACACACAC
>NC_065516.1:953428-963272 GCF_006386435.1 Epinephelus moara | reverse complement strand
GTGTGTGGAGTCTTGCTGCTATTTTAATTTCAATGTTAGACATTTTAAAGATTTCTTGTGTTGATTTATTTTCTATTTATTAGGGGGCCAAAGCAGCCAAAGCAAACCAGCTATATTTTTTATTTAATGTTAATGTTCAAGTTTAAAGTTTGTTTATTTAACCCTGTTAACAATAAACAGGTCAGTTTCTCATACCAACTGTTGTGGATCATTCTAACTATCCCGATTNTTTTTTATTTAATGTTAATGTTCAAGTTTAAAGTTTGTTTATTTAACCCTGTTAACAATAAACAGGTCAGTTTCTCATACCAACTGTTGTGGATCATTCTAACTATCCCGATTAAGTAGTTGTTCTTGTTAGAGTAATATTGCTTGATCAAACCTTTTCTAACATGACTGACAACAAAATAAGTAACTATGTATAATACACGCTTGGATCGGATTGGTATCGGTATCGGCCAAAACTCAAGGCTGTAACATCAGTATCTGATCGGAAGTGAAAAAGCTGGATCGGGACATCCGTAATATATATATATATATATATATATATATATATATATATATACATATATATATATTAGGGCTGTAGTCAACCGTGAGAAAAAAAAAAATCTTGCACGTTATTTTTATTTCTGCGGTGGTGTGTCTGTGTCACTCTGCAGTTACACCTCCAAAACACGTGTCTGTGTCACTCTGCAGTTACACCTCCAAAACACTAGCTGGCGGTGGAGGACTGTGTTAAGTGCTGTAAATTTTAGCTCAAATCAAACTTTATTTATATTGTTGATTCAAAACACATATTAAACATGGCTTAATAGAGACAATTTCAAACACAAGTATGCAAATTGGCTTCACTATAAATCGCAGAACTTACAGACAAACACTTGTTTTTATCTGGACACATTTCCCCCACCAATACAACATGCAAACGTTATTAGCATAAGTCTATGGCATTTTACATTGTATAAATTAGCCTAGCATCTAGCGATCTTTTCCTCTTCTCATATAAAACCAGGGACAACAGCATGGTACATAATTTGGCTCCATTACAACCCACACCATTCACCGACAAAACAACTGTCTTATACAATATGCTATCGTTATTAGTGCCAGCCTATGGTATTTTACATGGTATACATTAGCCTAGTGACGAGCGGAGATTTCCTCTGCTCATATGAAGCCAGGATAAATCCCGAAGTATAAATCCCTGAAAGACAGATCACACACATGACTTAAAATGCTATTTTAGTGGAGGCTTTACTGTCTTCACAATTTACTGTTTCTAATCTGTGAAATAAAAGTAAATACAAGCTTTGTTTCCACTGAGGGAAATGGTTTCAGCTTACAGAAAGAGACAGGAGGTCTGCGTCACCGCGACGCTGAGCATGAGGGTGAGCGAGTTCAACTTTCTGTCAACAACGGGGGTGTTTTGAAAACATTCCCATTTTCACAGGTAACTTAGCCTGTACCCCCCGCCACAGGAAATAATGGATTAATCCTGGAAAGCTGTTGATGTAGCACTTTCCTCCTTATGAAAGTAACACGGCGATTATTCGTCCAATGAGAATTTGGTCGGATGAGAGCATAGCAACCAAATAATTGACTAGTCGACCAGGAGACTACAGCCCTAATATATATACACACACATATATATATATATATATATATACATATACATATATATATATATATGTGTGTGTGTAGGTGAACAATGGCTGCAGGTGGAGTTACCTGAATTAGCCTCAGATCAATCACATCAAACACATCACACACATCAAATCCACATGAGTGACTTTTAAACACATGCTTCAATGAAAGAGATACTACTTAAAAAAATCTATCATTTTATACAAAAGAGTTAAAATGGTCAATGCTACAAATTCAGTTAGATTAGACTGCTTAAATAATTCTTCCTTCTTTTACATGTCATACCATCTTGTGTTTTCTTTTTTATGTGTCTGAATCTTTAAATATTTGGTTACAGAAATGTGTGTGTGTGTGTGTGTGTGTGTGTGTGTGTGTGTGTGTGTGTGTGTGTGTGTGTTACCTGTCTCTGGTTGCAGATGTGGATGGCAGCCTCCTGCAGGTCTCCCTGACAGGCTCGGAGGCCAAGTCGAGCTTCTCTCTCAGTGAAACCAAGAGCCATCAGCTGAGCCATTTTCTCTGAGTCCGGACACAGACGGCTGTACAGAGACTCTACCTGAAACACACACATCACAGACACACACACACACACACACACACATTTACATATCACAACACGTTTCATTGCTAGGAAACAGAAATAGAACCAGAGCGTGACAGATGAATGAAGAGAAACTTCATCAATCTAACAATAAAAAAACCTCATGGCACCAGATAGTAAAATGGTCTGTATTAATCCTGTCAAATATTTCCTTTATTTTAAACCACAACCTGATTTATTTTGCTGTGATGAGATTATATGAGGTGAAAGGCAGCAGCCTGTGATGTGGGCTGTTTAAAACACCTGTGCATATAATTTTTGAACACATTATGAATGAAAGAAGCTGCCAAGATCAAAATTAAATAAATGAAGACTCAACAAATAAATTAATATGCCATTAAATTGTAGCCTGGAAATCCAGACTCAAATCTAGAAAGACTTTGAGTCTGGCCCTCACCCATACACCCTTCCTACCCAAGGGGCGGCACTTGCTGTATCCCGTTGGCAAAATGGCAAAAACATCCTTCCTGGAAACTAAGGCTTCTAGGGCAATACATAAAGAAATGTTTAAAAAATGATACATAAATAAATAAATAAATTTGGGGAATTAAAGAGGGTGGAAACAATAAATAAATAAATGTAAATATTCATAAATAAGTTTTAAACAAATTTAAGATAAATTTAAAAAATACATCCAAAAATGAATAAATGAATTAATTAAATGAATAAAAATGAATAAATAAAGACAGCAAATCAATTAAAATAACAATAATTGCATTATGCAGAAGAAATGCATAGTGCAATGTGTAAAGAAATAAAAAACAAATAAATAAGATGGGGGTAATAAATATGGGGAAAAGCGCAGAGGAAAAATTATAAATATATTAATAATTGAAAAATTTGTAAATTGATTCAAAGCAATAAAAATAAATAAATATAAAAAATACTAAACTTGCACCGATTAATCGGCAGTGCTCGGAATTGGGTTTTCACGTGATCGGCTATGACCTGCGACCGGCCGGTCAGTCTAAAATATGCAGATTCAAAGCACCGGTCAAATTCCCGGCACGCCGCATGATTGCCATCGTGTAACATCAGCAGCGCACACGCACATGTGCAACTCACGGCTTGGGCGATGTGAGGAAGGGGACCTCAGGGACACACTGGTTTGGGTAGGACAACTGTGGAGTAAATGATTCCGGACAGAGAATCAGGTTTGAGAGAATACTTTAATTTTCAATGCAGGAGGTTCACAACAAGTGTGTATGTGTGTGGTTCTGAAATAAACCAAAGGAAAAATAGCTTTACACTCAATTCTTACAAATATGGCTTCTCACCTTAATCATTCACGCACACACATCAAAAGAGAGAAGGAGAAAGTTGTTAATTGTCCGTGTTAAACTGAACTGTGGAGCTCTCACTGCTGCACTGTTCCACTTGAAACTGACGAGGCACGTGTCCACGTGCCGAAGATGCGCGTCCGCGTGCCGTAGATGCGCGTCCGCGTCCTCAGTGCTAAGGGCTTTCGTACAGGCGAACTACACCATGTCGGTTGTATGGAATTTTTGTCTATTCAAGAAATTACTCACAAATGCTATACACAAAGAAATATTATTTTATTTATCTATGTTTTTATCTATGAATGCCTTTTTTACTTATTTATTTTAATACTGTACCTGAAGTTATATTTGAGCAAAAAGGAAAATCGGGATTGGCCTTCCAAACACTCTGCAAATCCGAAATCGGGATCGGCCCAAAAAATTGTAATCCGTGCAAGTCTAAAAAATACATCAACAAAAAAAAAAAAAAAAAAAAAAATTAAATCTGTCTTGTAACTTGAAATTATAATTTCAAAAACATATTATATCAAATTTATAAAAATAAATACATATAGACTTAATGAATAAATTAACCTAACATCAATTGCATAATTAAGTGGAAATGCATAGTGAGATGTATAAAGAAAATAATACAGAAATAAAACAGCTTGGGGAAATAAAAAGAGGGGGAAATGCAAAGGGAAAACCACACACACACACACACACACACACACACANTATATATATATATATATATATATATATATATATATATACATATATATATATACATATATACACATACATACATACATATCCATTAAATAGGGAAGTAAATAAATAGGGGAATAATACAAAGACAAATTAATAAAGAAGCAAATTAAAAATGTTAACACCAGTCTATGCCACACTTAATTAATTAACTAATGCCTACATATATATCTTTTTATATTTTTTGTTTTATTTCGTGGCACAGTAATTCAGCCCTTTATTTCTTGATTGACTGATTGATTTTAGCAGCCTCTGTCCTTCACAATTAACAGACCACATATAACATGTTAATCAGTGAGCTCTAGAGGAGCTGGTAGGTGGATGTTGTTCTTTTGGACAGAGACAGGCTAGCTGTGTCCCTCTGTTTCCAGTTTTTATGCTATGCTATGCTAACATAAACAGAAGCTCATATTAACTGCACAGACACAAGGGTGGTATCAACCTGAACGTCTGACTCTCAGAGAGGAAGAATGTTGAACTATTCCTTTAACTAAAAATCAGGTGAGAAGTAATTCTGGTTGAAGAGAAACAAACAAACAAACTTTGGACAGTTGGCGTTGAGCCTGATCGTCGTTTCCTTCGATGTAGGAGAGGAGACTTTGGAGGAGGTACAGCCGCAGAAACAACACCTCCTCTCTGCCCGTGTTACCCTGGCAACACACACACACACACACACACACACACACACACACAGAGTTAATAATCAAATACATTTAAAAAATAATAAATAATAAACTTGACTTTGTCAATAATGGATGATGCCTGAAGAAAACAAAAACCCTGATGTTTACCACGTTGACACTTTTAAACTAATAATATTTAAGTTTGCATAGAGTATGCTTATATATGGTAAATGTGTTAATATAGTGGAGTGAAGAGTGTGATGTATTAAAACAATCTTATTTTGTTTTTAAGAGAGCACAGGAAAGAAAGATAAAAGCAACAGGCAAAAACATTTTGTCTGTTCCAGTTTAAATATACTTCATATCAGTTTATAAATATGGTTTGGAGGACAGAAACTGCCAAAATCAAAAATAAATATAGAGAAATAAATAAGTTAGGGGAAATAAATAGGGGACAAATGCAAAGGCAAAATAAAAGATAAATGCATTTAAAAATAAATACTTAAATAAATAAATAAACAGGAAAATTAAAAAGGAAAGTAAATAATTACAGTAATTAACACAAAGGTAAATAAATGAAGAGGCAAATTAAAACTAATTGTTTTAACTAAGAAATTAAAAGTTAAAATTTTGGAATATGTGGGGTCTTTAACCAACTGAGGGAGTTTATTTTGAAAGATTTCATTAAAACTTTTAAAACGGTTTATTTTGAAATATTAGGGTGATGTCATGACATGTAGAGTACGAAAGTTGCCAAAATAAAAATGAAATTTTGAAAATATTTAATTACCTCTGTATCATTTCCCCTATTGATTTTTTTTTGTCTAATTTTCCCTTTTATTTATTTTTGTATTTATTTGCGGACATCTTTACTTGTTTTTGTATTTTTTTCTAAAATCTAGTTCCTCTTCATTTTTAAAAACCTAATTAATTAATTAATTAATGTATTATTTTGTCTTTGCCTTTTTACCTGTTTTTATTTCTCCAAACTTATTTATTCCCGTGTTTCTATTTTTGATTTAGGCAGCCACTGACCTCTACACTTACACCGTGTCTTAGTTGGATGCGATGCGAGTGAGCACCAGCGACACTTAGTTTGACTGCATTTTCTATTGGACTGTCCTAACTGCTCGCAAGTGCTGCAGCGCAATGAGCCATGCCATTTTGAATGAAACTTTTGTCAGATGCCACATTTCTATTTTATTCCTGTCGCTTGTGTTGAAAGCGCCACAATGGATGAGAAATGGCTGGTTCACATGGCTGAGATGAGGAGTCATCTGCATGAAACTACATCATTTCACTACAAAAACCTACATAAGTTGGCATCTGGCTGGAGGGAGATCACCAGGAAGATTAACATTTCTGGTAAGAATAGCATGGGATGCTCAGCAGAGCTAGCCTGTTTTATAGAGTGGAGATGGTGGTACGATATAGTCTGGTAGCTACAACGATACCTACATACCTACCTACGTTACCTGTGATAGTATTGTTGTGAATATGAATAATGAGGCAGTACATACTCACCCATCTTTTCAGTGGTTACTCTGAGACCAGAGCTGATAGGTTTTCGTTTACATGACATGAGATCTGCATATAACCGATCCAGACTGACAGCATCCAACGTAATGGAATGTGGCAAGATAGTCAGATGCTCGCTTGCTGTTAGGACACGGTGTTAAACATATTATATGACATGCCGAGGCTGTGAGGAGGAGGATGCCGCTGTGATCGCAACTCTGACGAGGCGGTGCAAGATCCAAGATGGCAGCCCCCAGCTGCTAGACTGCTGGACTACACAACCAACTCTCTCGGAATCACAACTTTTCTCCCCTCGTTTTTTTTTTCTTTTTCTATTTTTCCTTCGCAAAACCGGACAATATTAACACTCCACCTGGATCACCTCGAGGAATATACAGATGAGTGCTACAACAGACTTTGCATCATGAATAAGGAAAAATCATCCGACACATCCAAAGCCAGAATCTCATCCACTCCAAACGCCAAGAGACTCCGTCTGGACTCACTCTCCAGCCCAGGTACCACTTCATCCTCTTCTCCCAAACCACCATGCTGCACTGAGATAAGCGACATTCTCATTTCAATCGCAAATAAACTCTCCAGAATTGCTCTCACTGAAGTGCTGCACAGAGTGTTACAGGACACTGCGTGAAAGCCTGGAATTCTCACAGTGTCAAATCAACACACTCACAAAAGAAAATAAATCTCTACAACAGTCTGTCAACACACTCACTACCCAGCTTTCCTCCGTTACCACACAGCTCACCTCTGTTACAGCCGACAATAAAGCAATAAAGGAGACTATTCTGGATTTACAATCACGTAGCGTGAGGGACAATCTTGTTTTCACTGGCATCCCTGAACACAACACAGACGACCCCGAAAAATCTGTCAAAAAATGCATGTCCAAACAACTCTCAAGCTACCCATCGATACTGTCAACATCATCCTATTCCACCACGTGCACCAACTAAGACCAAAGAACAACAGCACCTGACCACGTCCAATAATCGCAAAATTTGTGCAATTCAAACAGAAAGAGCTGGTGCAACGACAAAACATGGACTGAATGACCAATACCCAAAAGAAATCATGCACAGATGCAAACAGCTACTCCCGATCCGTAAACAGATGATGATACAAGGGAAAAACTTCAGCATTCATAATGACTCCATAAGAATGGGCTCATCATGTCATCACTCAACTTTGTAACTTGGAACGTCCGTGGGTTTGGCTCACAGGCAAAAAAGATAAAAATATTTAATCACCTGGCTACAATACAAGCAGTTATATGTTTGTTACAAGAAACATACCTTTCTGATTCAGACTTCAAAAAAATTAAATCACTGCAATTTATTCACATATTCTCAGCTAATGACAACACAAAACAAAGAGGGGTATGCATTTTAATGAACAAAAAAATCTGATTTGTTCATCACAAGACATCACAGACTCTGATGGTCGTTTTATAATCATTAACATATCAATCAGCATTAGCCCAGTTACAATCTGCAATGTCCATGGCCCAAACAATGATGACCCATCATTTTTAAATAACATCTTCTCATCCATCTCCAACATTTCAAACTGCCCAGTCATAATAGGAGGTGACTTTAAAGTTACAATGTGTAATTTACGTGGTTGTTTATTAGCAAATATCAACTATTGCTTTCATAAATATATATTTACTAAAGTGTAATGCAATTCACATACAAATGGAAGCTTTCTCATAGGCTTAGAATGATTTCTCTATATATACACAGGCAGGGCGCGGTCTGCTGGAGGCTGCCCTCTTGCGTCGCCATATTTGAATACAGTGGCCGAAAGGGATATACGCGCTTCGCCTTTCGCGTTTACCTAGAACTTGCCGTCACTGGAGACGGTTAAGGTGAAGATCAATCCGGGGCGCTTCTGCGTGAACCTGCTTTGTACTTTTATGATTCTGTCGCACTTTAAATGGAGGACCACACATATGTTTTGCCCCGTAAGAGGGAAACCACGCCACCAAATAAAAGAAAAAGGTCAGATAAGCGAGGACGGGACAAAACGCGAGTGAATATCAGCGTTGCTTATTCCAGGTGGAAAGAACTCCTGAAGGAGAAGGATTTCATAAGGGATGCGGAGGTTGCCCGCTTTCTGCTAGACAGGTAATTCAATCTGATTTTAAAATCATTTTGGCTTCATGTTTGCAACTACTTTTCCCTCTTGTCTAAGTTCGAGTGACGGCTACGTTTACGTGCTAACGTTATCCTAGCCTTGGCTAACGTTATCCCAGAGCTACAGCTAAATGGTTAGCCTAGCCTACAGCCTAATCTATTGATTCCTCTCGCGCTGCTGCGAAGGCTGCCACCCTCTCCTCCTCCTCCTCCTATTCCCTCTGGGTAGCCGAGACACTAACGTTACCTCCTCGCCTGGCCGTTCCGCATCGCCTCTACCCGCCGAGACACTAACGTTACCTCCTCGCCTGGCCGTTCCGCATCGCCTCTACCCCCTCGCCCCCTTCCTCTCTCTGGTCTTCCTCCTTTCCCTCTCCCTCTTCCTCTTCCTCCTCTCCCTGTGTCCTTTGGAAGAACACTCTGGAAACGCATAAACACAGCGTTCCAAATTATTATGCAAATGATATTTTTCTCTGATTTTCCTAAATAGTCGATGCAAATGACAGCATAATTTTCAAGTCATCAACTGTTAAAGTTTAATTCAAATGTTATTGAACAAACCTCCCAATGAAAACAGTATTTTTTTCAAAAATAAAAAACTTAAAATGCACTGTTCCAAATTATTATGCACAACAGAGTTTCAAGACATTTTCTAGGTTGCAAAGAACTGAAAATAGTCATTTGTTGAATCTGCAGGTCATATTTACTGAAATCAAAAGCTATTTCAATCAAAAACATCTTAACAGGTCAAGTTACATTTTAACATAGGACCCCTTATTTGATAGCAGCTTCACAATTCTTGCATCCATTGAACTTGTGAGTTTTTGGAGAGTTTCTGCTTGAATGTCTTTGCAGGATGTCAGAATAGCCTCCCAGAGCTGCTGTTTGGATGTGAACTGCCTCCGACCCTCATAGATCTTTTGCTTGAGGATGCTCCAAAGGTCCTCAATAGGGTTGAGGTCAGGGGAGGATGGGGGCCACACCATGAGTTTCTCTCCTTTTATGCCCATAGCAGCCAATGATGCAGAGGTAGTCCTTGCAGCATGAGATGGTGCATTGTTGTGCATGAAGATGATTTTGTTTCGAAAAGCACGGTTCTTCTTTTTGTACCATGGAAGAAAGTGGTCAGTCAGAAACTCCACATACTTTGCAGAGGTCAGGGACCCTAAAGGGGCCGACCAGCTCTCTCCCCATGATTCTGGCCCAAAACATGACTTCGCCACCTCCTTGCTGACGTCGCAGCCTTGTTGGGACATGGTGGCCATGACATGG
>NC_065516.1:949396-953286 GCF_006386435.1 Epinephelus moara | reverse complement strand
CAGTGAACAAGACTGTTTGAAAATGAGTCTTCATGTATTTCTGGGCCCACTGCAGCCGTTTCTGCCTGTGAGCATTGGTTAGGGGTGGCCGAATAGAAGGTTTATGCATAACTGCAAGCCTCTGGAGGATCCTACACCTTGATGTTCGTGGGACTCCAGAGGCACCAGCAGCTTCAAATACCTGTTTGCTGCTTTGTAATGGCATTTTAGCAGCTGCTCTCTTAATCCGATGTATTTGTCTGGCAGAAACCTTCCTCATTGTGCCTTTATCTGCATGAACCCGTGTGTGCTCTGAATCAGCCACAAATCTCTTAATAGTACGATGATCACGCTTAAGTTTTCGTGAAATATCTAAGGTTTTCATACCTTGTCCAAGGCATTCAACTATTTCACACTTTTCAGCAGCAGAGAAATCCTTTTTCTTTCCCATATTGCTTGAAAATGGTGGTCTGCTTAATAATGTGGAACATCCTTCTTCAGTAGTTTTTCCTTTAATTGGGCTCACCTGGCCAACTAATTATCACAGGTGTCTGATATTGATTTCAGTGATCCAAAGCGCCCTGAGACACAATACCATCCATGAGTTTAATTGAAAAACAAAAAATTTAATCTTTATGACACTTAAATACAATTTGCATAATAATTTGGAACGCGGCGTATTATAATCATACCAACCTATATTTGCCGCACTGTGCCGTGACTATCACATAAAACGTGTTATTTTAGCATTACTGTGCTAATGTTTGCTCGTGTTACCATAACAATTAGAAATAAAACACTCCTAACATGTATCTCACAGATAACCTATATGTCACTGGTAAGCCATAACATATCGTAACATGATTTAGATTCCTAAATAAATATTAATCTCGTCGCTAGATACTCTCTGCTGTCTGCGCAAGGCTTTTTGTCCTACGAGGCCACCGTCACTTACCCGACGGGAGGGGTGAGCGAGTGAGCACTGCAATCTAGAATTTGACCACTGATGTCACTGTTACTCACCATTTTTACACACTGTGGCTTTAACATAGTTATTAATCCAGCAATAGACAGATATACAGTATCTTGGCAGGAACATTTGAGCCATCTGACAACAGTGCTGGGGAAAAACAAGGAAGCTGGCCTGACCATAAATCCAAAAAAATGTGCAGTGGCTAAGCAGGAGACCCAGTACTTGGGCTACATCCTCGGAGGGGGTGTCATCAAGCCAGTGGAAGACAAGGTGGAGGCTATCCAGGCAAGGGAGAGGCCAACCACCCGAAAACAGGTGAAGTCATTTCTGGGTCTTGTGGGCTGGTACCGGTGCTTCATCCAGGATTTCTCATCCAGGGCAGCACCCTTATCTGATCTCACCAGCATGGCAAAAGACAAGTTTGTGTGGGGTGAGGAGCAGGAAAAGGCCTTCCAGGATCTAAGTCAGTGCTGTAGAGCCCAAACTTCAACTTACCATTCACACTTCAGACGGACGTTTCACACCGTGGGATAGGGGGCGTCCTTCTACAAGGAGATCGAGAGGAGAGGAAGCCAGTGGCATTTATCAGCAGAAAACTGTTTCCCAGAGAGACCAGGTACTCTGCGGTGGAGCTGGAGTGTTTGGCCATTAAGTGGGCCATCGACACCTTCAAGTACTACCTGCTTGGGAGGGAGTTCAAATTGGAAACGGACCATAAGGCACTGCAATGGCTGGAGCAGATGAAGGATACCAACAGTCGGATCACTCGTTGGTTCCTGTCCCTTCAAACATATCGGTTCTCCATCCACTATCGGCCAGGGAAGCAGAACATGGTGGCAGACTTCTTGTCTCGCAACATGGTTGGCGAGCCTGCCGAAGGGGGTGAGAGGTGTGAGGGAGCTGGAGAGTATCCCCCTCACTAAGGTGAAAAAACACACATTCATTGACTGTGTAAAGTGGAGTCTAACTGACTGATATAGGAAGTTCATTTCTTGTTATGTTGTGCTTTTGTTTTGGAAAGTCCACTAATCTCTCTCTCTTTGAGGTCTACTTCCGGGGGCGTGGTTTTCATGGAGTGCACACGTGGGACTGCAGCCTCAGGACTTCAGCAGATGTCAATTACCTTGTTAGGCTGTGCCAAGTAGTTAGGAAAGAGAGAGGGGGAGTGGGTAGAGTAGATTTTGGTTAGGTTTTGCTTTTGTTGTTATTTCTTTAGTCTATTAGGTATTTTATGTATCCTGTATTCCGACATAGTCATTTGTATATTGAATATTGGATGTATATATACTGGGTGTAAGAGCAGTGGGGAGTGTTGGTGAGACGGGGTCAGGTTGAGCGTTACCTCTGCTGCTGGAATCTGCTGTTCCTGAAAAGACTGTCTCTGTTATCCACCAGCCTGCTGAATGTTTGGTGAGGAATTGTGGAATCTTTTTGTAACCTTGCTTATGGACTCAAGTAAAAAATATCAGAGCTCTGGAAAAATCCCTGCTTGTCTGGTGCTGTTCATTCCTTCCATATGCTTTAGACCTCAATACCGCTGGTTCTGATCCTGATTGTAGGGGTTCATCACCATCAAAACCTTACACACACATTGACTTCTTACTTACCAGCAGTTCGATTATATCCAATATCTCAGAATCAAAGATTCACCCCATCATCGTTAGTGACCATGCACCTGTAACGTTTACATGGAATAGAGCCACCCTACATAACCCCATCACTAGATGACGCTTCAAGACATCCCTTCTCAGTGATCCCGAGTTTGACAGTCTCATTAAGAGGGAGTGGGCATCCTTCTTAGAGATGAATGATTCCCCAAAGTCATCACCAACTCTTCTATGCAAAACGGTGAAGCATTCCTAAGAGGTCAAATAATTTCCTTCTCGGTTTATAAGAAAACAAAGTAAAAGAACAAGACACTTAACTGGAACATAAAATCAAAGAACTCGAAAACATCTCTGCAAACAACCCAACTGAGACAACCCTAAATTATGTAAGAAAGTATAAATTTCAACTAAATGAGATTTTAAATAAGAAAACCCAATTTTTGGTACATAGACTACGACAAGAACATTTCCACCATAGCAATAAATCGGGCAAATATTTCGTAAATCAAATCAAACACAATTAAGAAAAAACAACAATCTCCGTAATTAAGGACTCAGCAGGAAAACCCACAAATTCACCAGATGAGATAAATAAAATCTTCAGAAATGTTTATGTAAATTCATCAGAAATAAATCCTAATCAAGAGGACATCGAATAATTTCTCAAAAGCATTGCTTTACCACAGCTCAGTAAAGAACAAACTGAAATACTGGGTTCGCCAATAACAGACAAAGAACTCTCTACTGCTCTCAATCATATGCCCAATAACAAAGCACTAGGTTCCTATGGCTTCCCCCTTGAGTTTTATAAACACTTCTGGCTCAACTCCACTTTTCAGCAGAATGATTACTGAAATAAAACAAATTTCAAAATTTCCATCAAACATCCGTCACCAAGCTTCACACTGCACAGGGGGACTAGGCAGGGATGCCCACTCTCTCCCTCTCTATTTACCATTTTCATCAAACCTTTAGCTGCAGCCACTCGTCAACACATCGACATAAAAGGAATCTAAACACTCACCACACACCATAAAACAAGTTACTGTTAATATTACTGTTCTTACAAAACCCTCACTCATCACTGACATAAACAATTAAACTTATTGAATCATTCTCTAATATCTCCAGCTACTCGATTAACTGGAGCAAATCATCTGTCCTTCCATTAAAGTACCAGTGTGTAAAATGGGTTGAAAACAGTGACATCAGTGGTCAAATTCTAGATTGCAGGGCTCACTCGCTCACCCCTCCTGTCGGGTAAATGACGGTGGCCTCGTAGGGACAAAAAGCCTTGCACACGAGTTTTTCAGGAGTAGGTCTATCTAGCG
>NC_065516.1:939475-948856 GCF_006386435.1 Epinephelus moara | reverse complement strand
CTCGGTCTGCCATACATACATGGCGGCGCAAGATGGCGACCTCTCTAAAGCAAGGCCCTTGCTATATATAATATATATATATAAAAGCATAATTATAAGGCTACGAAAACCAAACGAATTTTATTTTATAGCGATTATACACTTATATAAACATATTAATGGGTAGAATATTCAGATTCAGATTTGACAATAAACCATGCCAAATATTACACACTGGCCCTTTAACAGCCTAACAGCTTATCACCAGCAGGTAGCTTCAATTATCACTCTTATTGAGGAGAGCTTCTTAGAGCTTAACATCTCTAAGACTAAGGAGCTGTGCTGCTGCAGGAGAGTGACACCTGGTGACTCCGCCCACACAGTGCAGCCACTGATGATCAAAGGGAAGGATGTGGAGCAGGTGGAGGCGTTCCGGTATTTGGGTATTGAGGTGGACAGGACACTGTCCTTCTCTTTTCATTCTGAACAAATCCACAAAAGGGCACAACAACGGCTCTTTTTGCTAAGGAAACTGAGGAGTTTTAATATGAGCAAAGACATTTTAACAGTTGTCTACAGATGACTCATTGAATCAGTCCTCACTTACAACATCTCCTGGTACACATTTCTTTCTGTAAAGGACAAATCCAAACTGTCATGGGTCATCAAACATGCAAGTAAAGTAACAGGCATCACACAGTCCTCTCTCTCAGACCTCCACACTCAGGCAGTCAGACAGAAAGCCACCACCATCATACACGAACCTTCACATCCGCTCCACAACTCATTTCAACTCCCTCCTTCAGGCCGTAGATACAGGGTCCCTCGAGCAAGAACAAACTTAGTCAAAAAATCATTCATTTCATCCGCCATCAACATCATCAACAACTCACAATGAAATCTTTTAATGTCCTCACTGTATTTATTCTGCATTGATGTTCTATGTTTAAACTGTGTTTTAACTTGTGTTTTATTCTATGTACATTTGTGAGCATGTCAAAGACAAATTTCCATTGCTTCTTGCAAGGGACAATAAACGTTTTCTGATTCTGATTCTGATTCTGAAATGCTTTTGCTACTTGGTGTACAGTAGGTTAAACTGCTCGCTGGGTGGTGTCAGTAAGATGAATTTAATGACTGAATTGTGGAGAATCTAACAAAGCTAAGATGTGCAGTATGTCCATATTGACAAAAATTGAAACATTTCTAAGTGTGATGCACAAGCAAGATGAATTTAACGATTAAATTGCGGAGGAACCAACAGAGCTAACAATGTGTAGCATGTCCATATTGACAAATTTTCAACATGTCTGTGAGTGATGCCCGATCTGAGCAGCTAACTAACGCTAGCTCGAGCGATTAGCCAACAGGCAGCAATCAGACCTGCATTTATTTGTCAAAATGTGTGGCTGTACTCGGAGTTTGATCGTGAATCGGTTTTTATCAAACATTTTATGTCTTAAACGCTGATTTAGACAGCATGCTAGTTCGGCTGATAGCGAATTGTTACTAATAAGCTAAAATGACAGCTGCCTGTATGTAGACTAACTTAGTTTGACACTTATCGTAAAATTGGGCAGATACTTATCAGTGGAGAGGGAACAGGACATGAGGACAGAGGATAGGAGTACAGCAGGACTAACTTACAGTGAGTGATAAAAACTAAACTTCACTCAGTATTGTCATGTCAGGAATATTATTTATATAGTGACGTTGCTGTTGTAAAAATTACTGTTGCTGTTCTGGAAACATTTAATTATATTTGAAATATTCAGTTATCCTGTTCTGAATTTATTCTTTTTAAATTAATATATTTTCCAAAAAGCAATTATTTAGACATGAAAAAAAACTGATAAGAAGTATTGAAAGAAGTAGTAGTATCGATAAAATCTTGCTGATACCCATCCCTAATGTTGACTGGTTTCATTTGGTGCAGTTTCAGATTCTTAATTTTCCTTTGTCTTTTAGAGTACATCACAGCAGGGCCCTGGTGGCCAAGACCTCTCCACTACAGCTAGACTCCAGGATGTAGGATGCCAAAAGGACCCTCCACAAACTGTCTCAGTGGGCACACAGTCTGTAGCATCTCAGAAGATGGTAGTGATCAGCAGACAGCTATACAGGGCTACTCTGAGGGAGCAGCCCGAGAAGCAAAGATACGTAACACAAACATTATATGTGTTTTTGTGTTTGAGACACAGTACCTGGAAATATTTCACAGTACTGAAATGCTGTTTCCCAAAAGCTTCAGAATATATATTTCTGCATCACATTATCACATGCCTTTGACTTTGTTATGCTTCAGAATATATATTTCTGCATCACATTATCACATGCCTTTGACTTTGTTATGATGTCAGAGCAGGAAAAAAATAAATAAAGAAATAATATACATCATATATATATATATATATATATAATATATGATATGATATGATATGATATATTTATTTATTTAAGTGTCATGCACTCAGGGTGCCCAGCCTGCATGGGCTTATAAGACACTCAGCAACAAACAGCCTTGCATGGTGTGTAAACAAATAAACAAACAAAAAACAGAACAATATTACAACTCAGATCAAATATACAGTGTGTTTTTTCTCTTTTCCCAGGCTTTACAAATGAAGTTGGCTGTATGGAATGTTCCTTTTCTAAAACATAATTCAAGTTTTTTGTAATCATCCAAGTAAAAGAAGCCACTGTATAACAAGCTAATTTTCTCAAAAAGTACATGGTAAATTCATCGTACAGAGGACAAAAAACATAAAGTGAATCTCATTTTCAATCTGTTCTAAATCACAGAGCAGGCAAAGTCTCTGTTCCTCAGGTACACCGCTAAACCCGCCTGTCTCTATGGCCAGAGGCAAAGTACCTGAACGCAGCTGAGCACAGAGGGATCTTTGAATTTTGGATATATTTTGTTCAACATATTTTTCTACTGCATATATATTTTTTATAAGACAATAAGTTCTTAATTTGGGCTTATTCCATATTTCTACCAACCATTTTTCTTTATGTTGTTGGAAGAATATGTTTATAATTTCTTGAATATTGCAGCGTAATACATTGTGAAATATAAATGACACATCACAAATGGAAAATAAAGATTTCACCTCACTGGCCCAAGGAGATACTTTTGATGTTTCCCAACTGAAAATCTTTCTGGTCAGCCTATGTTCAGGCATATTTACCAATCTGTTCCATAAACGAAGCATTTCACATTTATGCCTGACATTTGGCGGTTCCCACCCCATGTCTCCACAAATGGCTGCTACTGATGTACGTTTATGGACTCTCAAAAAGGAGTGAATAGCCCAATACTGAACTGTGTTAGATTTGGCCTATTCATTTAAACCCCAGACCCCAGCTGAATAGTCTGAGACAGGACATACACAAGACTTGTACAACTGGGTAAATGACTTGAAACCTAGGTCTCTACAGTTTTTAACTTTGCTCAGTACAGAGCCCAAAGCTCTGCCAGCTGAGTCTGATAGAGTGCCTATAGCTGGTTTGAAGGTCAGATGTTCATCTAATGTCAGTCCAAGATATTAATACTGACTGGCATAGGTCAATGTTTTTGATCCATAATTAAATGCAAATGAACTTCTCTGTACAGCCTGTTTTCTAAAATGTACAATTTGCATATGAGATTGTGACATACATATATGATACAGGATAATCTAGGCGAAGCCAAGGAGAAGATGGGTGAAATTATTTACTCCTCTTGGAATGTTAAAGGAATTAATGAACCAGTCAAAAGGGGTAAGGTGCTGGCACATTTAAAATCTCTTAACTCTGGAATTATATTTTTGCAAGAAACGCATCTAAAAAAAGACTCTCATTTCAGACTCAGATGTAGATGTTTAAGTCAAGTTTTCCATTCTTCCTTCCCATTTAAGACCAGAGGGGTAGCCATGATGATTCGCAAAGGAATTCCTTTTAGGCACCAATCCACCGTCGCTGATAAGGAGGGGAGGTATGTCTTAGTGATGGGAGAATTACATTCTAGGTCTTTGACACTTTTAAGTATTTACAGGACAAATAAGGATGACCCTGAGTTTTTCAGGAAGGTACTAGGGCTGATACCAGATATATCGAATTCTAACTTGATTGTTGGGGGGAATTTTAATTCTGTATTAGACCAATATCTGGATGGATCATCTGCACGAAGCATAGCACCCTCCAATACAAGCAAGCTTCTGAATACATATATTAAAAATATGAATCTGTGTGATTTATGGAGGATTGAGAATCCAACGGGGAGGGAGTACTCTTTTCATTCCCATGTTCATAATGTCTACACTAGAATAGACTATTTTCTGACTGATGGAAAAATGCTGCCATATTCTGGTAATGCCAAGTACCATAATATTATTATATCAGATCACTGTCCAGTTACATTTTCCCTGAGACTATGTGACACACCTCAGCAACAAGGAAGTTGGAGGTTTAACCCACAACTCCTCAGTGATTCTGTGTTTTGTGAATACCTTAAACAGCATATTATTACATTTTTGGACACAAACAATACACCTGAAACTGCACCCACATTACTGTGGGAGACGTTAAAGGCGTACTTAAGAGGATGTATTATTTCATTCCAGGCCTCCAAGAGTAAATGTAGCAAAGTGGAACAATTAAAATTGGAAGATCAAATACAAAAGCTTGATGCAGAAAATACACAATGCCCTTCTATTGAGAAATATAATCAGATATTAATACTTAAATACACACTTAATAAAATACTCTCTGCAAGAATTAGCAAAGCCTTTATGTTAATGAAGCAGAAATCTTTTGAGTTCGGTGATAAACCGCATAAGCTGCTTACAAGACAACTACGCAAATTGGAGAGTGAGCGTACAATCTTTACAGTTAAATCAGATAATGGAGAGTCCTTAACCTCCCATAAGGGTATAAATGAAAGATTTCAGCAGTTTTATGAGCGGTTATATACGTCACAAATGAGGGCAACAGTAGGAGATATGAAGTCATTCCTGGATAAGTGCAAACTCCCAACTTTAAACCAAGCTGACCGTGATTATTTGGGAGCCGAGATTACAAGTGGGGAAATAACAGAAACAATTAAATCTTTGAAAAACGGCAAAACCCCAGGGCCCGATGGGTTTAGCAATGAATTTTATAAGAAATGTAGTGGTCTACTGGTTCCCTTTTTAAATAAAATGTAAGGGCAAGCATTTGACAATGGAGAGCTTCCACATACATTGAATGAAGCAATTATTACTGTAATTCCAAAAAAGGGCAAAGATCTGGAAGAAGTGGGATCCTATAGACCCATTTCTTTGCTAAATACAGATCAAAAAATTCTCACAAAAACTTTAGCTTAAAGGCTTATCCTGTTGATAAGGAAACTAGTACATCCAGATCAGACAGGATTTATTCCTAAAAGACATTCTTTCTTTAATTTGCGGCGCCTATTTAATGTTATGCACTCCCCAAGACATCCTAAAGAGGATCTTGTGGTATTATCCTCAGATGCTGAAAAGGCCTTTGACCAGCTTGAGTGGCCTTACCTGTGTGCGGTCCTTGAAAAATTTTAAATTGGTGATACATTTATTGCTTGGATAAAAACACTATATAACAGTCCCTATGCCAAAATATTGACTAATCAGACACTCTCCCCCAACTTTAAATTGTGTCGGGGAACTAGGCAGGTCTGTACTTTAAGCCCCGTGCTCTTCGCATTAGCGATAGAGCCTCTCACTAAGAGCATTAGGTCACACCTACAAATTCATGGATATAATACAACGTATACTATTAATAAGATCTCCCTTTATGCGGACGATATTATTCTTTTTGTTTCAAAGCCGCATATATCGTGTCTCTGTCTCTGATTGACTTGTTTGGGACCTTTGCTGGCTACAAAGTAAACTGGGAGAAGAGCAAGCTCATGCCAATTCGTATTAGGGATCAGGAATGGCTTCACCAACTCCCCTTTAGGGTAACCAAAGAAAGGTTTACATATGTAGGCATAGTTAATACTAAAAATTATAATTCAATATTTAAGGCTAACTTCGATCCTCTGATAGATAAACTCCAGAATTATATTCAATTCTGGAGGATTCTACCAATTTCTTTATTAGGCAGAACAAATGCCATTAAGATGATATTTCTTCCACAATTGTTATATCTCGTCCAGAACATACCTGTGTTTATTCCAAAAATATTTTTCAAACGTTTAGACTCCATTATTCCTTCATTTGTCTGGGACTATAAAGTGCAGAGAATAGGGAAAGCTCATCATTGTAAATCTAAGATGAGTGGAGGACTAGCTTTGCCAAATTTCACATACTATTACTGGGCCACCAATATCCGCTCCACTTCCTACTGGCTGGATGATACAGCAGTACTACCTGCTGGATTGGAGATGGAGCGAGAGGACTGCTTACCTTTCAGTGCTAGAGCAGTCATTTTATCACCTGTACCACTAAATTAAGTAAATTACAGTAACAATCCAATTATTAGCAATACCATACGCATCTGGAAACAAATTGTTAAACATTTTAAATTAAGAACAATGTCCTTTTTACTACCCATAGCAGCAAATCCCTCTTTTAATCATTCCAACTCAGATAGCGCCTTTCTGACATGGAAGGATAGGGGAATTCTTAACGTTGGAGATCTATACCTGGAAGGGACATTTGCATCCTTCCCACAACTTCAAAAAAACATATTCCCTTCCACAGAACTGGTTTAAATATCTCCGGGCTAGGAATTATGTGAGAACTCATCTGCCTGGCTATGAGAGTGCAGGGCCAGATAAACTAGATGACTGTCTAAAACATCGCACAGGGTCTGACAATATAATTTCTTGCCTGTATGATACACTGCAGAATATGGCCCCAATTACAACTAACATTATTAAAACAAAGTGGTAAGTAGAATTGGGTGTACAGTTATCAGAGTCCATTTAGGATGAGAGTCTGAAATATATACATACATGTTCAATTAACGCACGATATTGTTTAATGCAGTTTAAGATATTGCATAGATTGCATTATTCAAAGACAAAATTACACAGAATATTCCCAGAAATCTCATCCCAGTGTGATAAATGTCATTCAGCAGAAGCAACCTTACTACATAGCTACACCTTATGTCCCAACTCCCAAGACAGCTACTTTGTTTCTGTCTTGTTCATTTTTTTTTTTGTTCCTCACTATATACTTTGGAAGGCGAAGATTACTGAATGGAATGTATAAATTGATAAATGGTTCCCTTCACAGACATGGCATACTGTGAGGCAAATTATTAGTATTATTTTTTTTAGTTTTGTCTTTGTTTGTTTTTTGTTTATTTTTTTGTCTTTGCTCTTTCACAGAAAAAGAAAAAGTAAATGTATGTATCTGGTTGCCATATGCAATGATTATGCCTCAATAAAAATATTTAAACACAATTTGTTGTTTTCTCCTGATTTATCATAAGTCTCCATTTCCAACACCAATCTGAAACACAATTTAACATATTGTGCAGTTCTTGTTTGCATTCTGTTCTGAAGTCATTTAACTGCACACAAGCAGCAGGTGCTCGATAAAGAAACTTAATTACTGTATAAAGTTTACCATTTATTCCTGATTTTATGAGCCTGTACTCCCAACGGTTCTCTATTGACCCAGTCAAATGCCTTCAGAAAATCGATGAAACATGCAAATGTTGGACTGTTTTCTTGAAGTCTTGCTCTGATAATAGAAGTGACCGAGTATATGTGTTCTATAAAGGCCCTTTGTTTCCGGAAACCAATTTGCTCATCTACTAGCCATCCTGACCTTTCTAAATGACCAACTAATCTATCGTTTAGTAGAGCAGAATATACAGTAGTTTATAAACATCAATAATAAGGCTTTTACCTTTGTAGCTAAGTGGTGATTTGGGGTAATTTCTAGATGACTTAGGTTTAGGCTTTATGATAGATTTATATCACTGAACAGGAATGATGCAATGATCAAAACAAAACTGAAATAACTCTAACAGAATTCTAAACAATCTTGGAGACTTCAGGACTTCATAAGAAATCTCATCTATTCCGGTTGATTTCTTTAATTTGGTCTTATCAATGACTGTTTTAACCTCCTCTGTAGTAAAGTTTGCATTCAGATATAAATTACAACAAAAAAAGTCCTTGTTCATTTCATCCTCCAACATTGGCTTTGTGTCCTTAAGAAAATTATCATGGAAGGATGAATGATTACTACCAGAGTCCTTTTCCCATTTCTCTAGTACCACATTGATGTCAGAGCTATACTCGCCAGTTTCTACTTCTACCTCCATGGGTATTTCCATTTTCTTACTAGGGCCCAATTTATTGATTTCATCCCAAAATTTCTGAGGGCAATGTGTTTGTAACCGTTCAATATATAATGAGTGGCCACGATAAAATTTACGTTTAACCTTCTGTAGTGTTTTATCGAAGTTAGCCTGGCAATTATTGAATTGTTTTTTAACTCAGCTCTCTTGTTTTTGACTTCACATTTAAGATAGCTCTTTTCAACTGCTCTTAGGATATTCCAGAGGTTTTGTAAATCCTGATTCCAATAGGGCTTACATGTTCTTTTGAACCCTTTCTGGGATGGCCGACTAAACCCATTTCTACCACCCTTATTTAACTCGTTATATAAACAGTCACAAAAACGTCATACCAGAAATCCACCTCATCTTGATTCCTTTTATGCGACATTGAGCAATGAGCTCCTCTAAAATGTTATTAGATGAACTAGATGCCAGAAAAGATTTAGGTATCTGTCTTGTTAATTTTAATTTTATATACTTTATTAAATTCAATTTTTTCACTCTGTTGTCAATTACACACTCTGTTGTCAATTACACACAGGTCCAAACAGGACCTATACATGCACTAAGTGGAGAGATGTCAGAGTGGGGCTGCCCATGACAGGCGCTCCGAGCAGTTGGGGGGTTCAGTGTCTTGCTCAAGGGCACCTCGGCAGTGCACAGGAGGTGAACTGTCACCTCTCCAGCTACCAGTCCGCGCTCCATATTTTGGTCCGGACGGGGACTTGCTACTGCCGGCCAGTCTGACCATTACCTGTTGTTGGTTAGGGCCCTCATTGTTAGTAAAAAGTGGTCCAGCATGAAATAATAGCACCAGTAGGGAGTGGTCAGGTATGCTGCATCTATCCCCAATTAATAATAAATGAATAATAAATAATAAATAACAATAATAATAATACATTTATTCATAGAGCACTATACATCAAAGTGCTGTACAGGTGAATTTAGTAAAAACATACACAACACTAGTAAAAACACAAACATAATTTAAAACAGGACACCATAAAATAAAAGAATAAAAAAAAGGGTTTATATATAAATATATGTATACATATATATATATATATATATATATATATATATATATATATATACACA
>NC_065516.1:915091-939383 GCF_006386435.1 Epinephelus moara | reverse complement strand
GCGGTACTAGAGTATTCCAAACGGTACTATACTGCATTTGGAAAATACCGGTACTTTTTAAATTGATTCAATTCATTAATTTATTTAATTAATTTATGCACACAAACGCCTTCCTTGTTCCTACTGGAGCACAGATTGCGCAAGTGGTGTGTATGACAACACCTGTATCAACATTCGCAGCTGGCACACGTGAAAAAAGACAAGAGAAAGTCTGCCTCGCAAAGGGAGACATCACAAGACAACACCAACTTGGTGAAACATTTGAGCAAAAAGTACCGAAAAGTATCGAAATTCATATTGGTATCGGTACCGAAACAAAGATTTTGGTATTGTGACAACACTAGTCTCTCCTGATGCCAGCTTCTGGATTCACATTTGCAAAAACATCTACTTCATGACAAAAAATGCCAACTTACAACTCACACAATATAGGACACTTCACTGAACTCACCTCACTGGGCAAAAAATGTTTAAAATGGGGCTCTCGCCGGAAATCTAATCACACTGCACTCAAAATAGCCCGGATAACTACATTCATGCCACCTGGTATTGCAGACACATTCAACACTTCTGGAAAGAAATCACAAACACACTATCCCTGTTCTTGGGCTGCCACATGCCACTATCCCATTCACTCTTCATTCTGGGAGACATATCATCAATCAACCTGAACCAAACAAACAGCAGATTACTTCTCATAGCCCTAACTATCGCCAAGAAAACCATCTTCATGAACTGGAAATCAAGAAATACTACTCACATTGTTCACTGGAAAAACTTACTCATGGATCACATCCCAATAGAAACTGTATACACCTCCTCCCAAAATACAAACATAGACCCCGAACCCATCTAGCAATCCCTCATAGATTTCTTACAAATGTAATTACTTGATCATTCCTTTTTTTTCTTCCTAACTCATTTATTTATATTATTTATTATTTATATTTATGAATTAATTTATTTATGTATTTATTTATGTTTCTGCCTCATTACAGTTATTATTTCGGAAATTGCTATAGTATTACTACTGTTGTTATTTTTTTTTACTGTTATTACCTTTACCATCATTACTATTGCTATCATTGCTGTTATTTTTACTGCGATTATTATCTTTTTATTTTATTTTAATTATTTATTTTTTTGCCTGTCCACAAATCACATTCGGTTCTAATCTGTTTCATATACACATACATTCATAGGGGGGCTATTTTTTTCTTTCTTGCCTCTTCTTTTCTCTTTCCGTTTTAACATTACTCAAACCAATTAATCGACTATCAAAGTAACTGACTGCAGATTAAAGGTGTTGGGGGTGTGCCGCCTTATCCCTGGTGGCTGGGGGTACAATGGTGAGTTCTCCGGAGGAGGTTGGGGACAGGGGAATGAAGTCAGGGTCTACCATGCACTCCCCTCGCTGTAAACTCCTAATACACAGACACCCTCCTTAGGTTCTGGAGGCTGCTTATTTACAGCAGTTGTGTCCACAATGGGCCAGTCCCCTCCTATAAAAGGTCTGGGAGCGACCCACAGCTGGCCCAATCAGTTAAGCGGAGGAGAAGCATGAAAGAAAAAGAGAGGATGAGGAGAAGATGGAAAGGGTGAAAAGAAGGGAGAATGAAGGAAAAAAGAATTTGGAAAAGGAGAAAAGCAAAAGCAAAAGAAAAAAAAAAAACAAAAAAAAAAAACAACCTTGGTTGACCCTGACTTACCCATCCTCCTGACTAATCAGTCCTGTTGACCCGCTTCTGGGGTTTCAGTTGTGCTTCACGCCCGCTGGTCTGGGTGGTGCTTACTCAGTTTCTTTTTATATAAAGAATGGTACACCTTTTGTCCACTATTATAATTACCATTATTTTACGTTTTTTCTTTCTCTCTATTAATTTAATTACTTTTACAATAGTAGTACTTTCTATTATCATTACTGTTATTATTATCACACACACACTCGCATGCACACTGTTATATGTGACAAAACTGACCCCCACTTGTGTTATTCATGTTGCTTTGTAATCTGTTTTTTGTTTCATATCCTGTTCTATGTTCTGTCTCATACCTGTATTGTTCTGTCCTTTGTCTGTACACATCATGGCATCACTTTAACATTTCAAAATAAACAGTTTTGAAAACTGTAATGAACTCTTTCAAAATAAACTCCTTCAGCTGGTTATAAAGGATCCACAAATCTACAAAAAATTGTTCTAATGAGATTATTTGATTGGCTTAAATTTAATCCACATCAATTAAGAATGTTTGTATAATTGATTGAATGTTGACATCACTCATGAATCAGTGTCACTGTCTCAGATTTTCTGTTTCTCTGTGTTTTACATCACAACAAATTGAATCTCTCTGTGGGGCAGATGGAGACATCTGAAGAGGTCAGCTCAGCGATTAGGAACATTTAACTGCATGTCTGTCTCTATGTGAGTTGTCTGACCTTAATCATGAGCAGCCTCTGCTTCTGCTCTCCGTAACACTGCAGGAAACAGTCCTCGGCTCTCTGCAGCCGACTCTTGCCGTCATCCAGACAGGACAGAGCCTCCAGAGCTTGGTAACACCACACGATGTCCAGCTGCAGCACAGCGAAGTTATCCACCGAGTTGAGCAGAGTGGAGCCGACCTTACTGCACACAGAAAAACATGTATCTTAACTCCACGCTCCTCATCTGCAACAAACATGTTTTTACAAGAGGCACTTTTACTTTGAAAGGTGCTCTCATCCTGTCTGACATGAGTCTAGCTTGGTACAAAAAAGATAGATAAACCAACAGAACTGTAGTCAATATTCAAACTGTAATAACTGCCATTATAATTCAAAATGGGATGGGGTGTCGGTGGTTTAGTGGATAGAGCAGCCGCCCCATGTACAAGGTTGTTGCCGTAGCGGCCCGGGTTCGATTACAACCTGTGGCCCTTTGCTGCATGTCATCCCCTCTCTCTCTCTCCCCCTTCACCTTGAGCTTTCCTATCAATTAAAGGCAAAAATGCCCTAAAACATATCTTTAAAAGAAAAAAAATGTAAAGTCTATAAACTCAACATACTGTTTGGAGTAGTTTGCCTTGCGATCCAGCAGAGGGCCTTCTAAAAATCCATTATCAGCTTCACCTGCTGTACGCCCTCCTGTCCTCTCAGTGAACTCAGGTGACACTAAACTTATTCATGTTAAGTTAAATTTACTGGTCCACAATGGAAAATGTGGTTTAAGGTGGTCCAAGGAACATTTTGAGACAATAAAAAAAGATGGTTGCTCATTTATATTATTCCATCACTCAGTGAGTTTGGGATCAGAGCTGCGACACCATCGGAGATTCTGGGTTTATCCCATTATCCCACCTTGACTCCCCTATCCTCTATCTTCAATCACTTGACCTGGAAATCATTCGAGACTCACCATCTTAAAGCATGTCGCAGTTCATTAAATGCATTCTAAGGAGTCGAGGAGAGAGGAGGCTTTTAGTGGAGAGGGAAGTGAGAATATACAAGTGCAGCCTTCACGGAAGTCTTTCAACCATCGACACACCCCTTGGATATTAGTTACTGACTGGACAGCACAGTACTGATCGGACTGATCTGGTACATCAGTGAAGTTTCATACCAGAGTGAAAACAGCTACGAGATTAAACTCAAGTTTGTCACTTATAAGTTTTATATCTTATTTGTTTTCTGTTTCACCATCAAGTTAAAAAACTTGAACAGGACAAGGACCACAAACTACATTCTTCATTTATTAGAAAGATTTTTCCCCTCACGATCTGTTATTTCTGTCATCAACTTAATAATGGATATAATAATGGATACAATCAAAGTCTGAGAGAGTGTGTCTGCCAGCAAGAAACATTTTTACATCTGTGATTGTCATTTCCAGTCAGTCAAACGTGAGGCTGACCACACCTGAGTATCAGGTTGATGAGTTACAGAATTTAATTTTTCTCTGAAACATGATGTTTGTGCAGACACAAAGTCCATTAAAAGTTTCTATAGCTGCTAATAAAACCTATAAAGCCTCCTGATAGTTGATCCATGTGTAATCAGCTGCCGCCATCATCAGAAACAGACGTCACTTCAGGTTACGCTTCAGAGGAAACGATATCTCATTTCTCTAAAGCAGTGGTTCTCAAATGGTGTACCGTGTGTTTAATTTAAAAAACCTCCACAGGGAACCTATCTGTTGCCATATGCATGTGGGAATTATAAGTGTGTGACACATCAATAGCCCTGATTGGCAGCCAGTGTGAGGGATGATAACATTTAAAAGGAGAAAGCCGTGAGTGGGACAATGGATCGCTTTATTGTACTGAGAAAATGACAACAAAGCTCCAGTAAAGATGACCTACCACCAAAAGAAAAGAGAAAAAAACTGTCAGTAGACAGTATCATGAAAGCTACCTGTCTTATTTTTTCTTATTTTTATTGTCTTATGTTGTGGTAGAAGTGGTAACACACATTATAGATGCTATTGTGCACAGATATAAATACAGGTGTGTCTGAGATTTTGGCTTACCCTTTGGTGTGTCTTGAGCACTAAAAGTTTGAAAACCACTGCTCTAAAAGCATATTTCCTTGTTTCTTCTCTCCTTGCATCTCTCCCGTGTCTTACAAAGGTGGAGCTGTGACCCACAGGATTCCCAAAAAAACAGTGACAAGGCCAAAAAGATTACAAAGGGGGTTTGTGCTTCTATACTATATTCTGTAAAAATAAATAAATAAACAAGTAAAAATATTAAAGGATTGGATGGAGGAAATCTTTAATGCATTGGAGAGCAATTAAATTGTAAAGCATATACACTATATTGAAATTAATAACTTTAAAGAAGGTAAAGTGTGCACTGTACAGCTGTGTTATATAGGAAAATAGAAGTATCAGATCGGGACTCAGTATCAGAAGATACTCCACATTAGATGGTTCAGATTAGGGTAAAAAAAAAAAAAAAGACAGAGCTGTTTTAGCTGGTATGTTAGAAGTTAGTTCAGCATTACACTATTCTGAATAGTTAATAAGATATGCAGTTCTGATATATATTAATACAACTTTCTTTGCATGTCATTTCAAATCTGTTCAACCTTGATTTTTGGAAGAAGTAACAGCCCTAATCACAACTGTAAATTACATATAATGTGTTATTCTTTATTCTTATAGACTGAATCACTGTGACATCGCCCTGCAAACAACAATCACTTCCTGGCAGTCAACTGACGACTGATTTGAATTTCAGAGATATATAAAATCTGCAACTCGTTTATTTCTATTGTCATTTTCAGCTGTAAGTGTAACATTTAAAAATATAAAGTTAAACATATCTGACATTTCTGCTATGCTTATTTTATGTTCATGTATCATCTTTGATAAACCAAATCTACCTGCATGGAAGCTAAACAATGTACTGCTGTGGATGGGGACGCAGTAAAATATATTTTAGCAACATAAAAAAATCAATAGTCTTTAAGTGTACCCTATATTTGGAATATTTCCTCCGCTTTATTTTACACATTACCTGATGGAGGCAGCAGTAAACCAGCAACTCAGTGTTCTGCTAAGTAAAATGACTGGTATTTGTCAGTAGAGTCTGGTGGCTTTAGAAAAGGCTATCTGACAGCAAGGTAACACCGTGAAAATATTCTAAATATAATGTACCATTTGAGGCAGCATTTACTCAGTGCCATTTCATTTTTTGTTTGTGATGCTGGGTGTTTTCTACCTGCAAGTTATTGTAAACAAACACTGTGATTCAGTCCATTCCTGGTGTGAAGGTGTGATGTCAGAGTGTGACGACAGTACCTGAACAGCTGGTCAGCCTGCAGCAGGTGACACAGAGCGTTGTCAAACTGCTTCTTCTTCATCAGAGAGCGACCTTTCTCATGGAAACCCATGGCCAGGATCAGAGCCTGAACACACACACACACACACACACACACACACACACATATACATACATACATACATACATACATACATACATACATACATACACACACACACACACAAATTAGAGAAAAGTTTCTATCCATCGCTGTAGTGTGAACCAGTGGTGTAGTGGAGGGTATACTCAAGTATATGGGGTGTACCAACTTCTTTTTCTATCCAGTTACAGTATACCCACCTATCAGCTAAAAAGTCACTGTAATATATAGGAGAGTATGCCCACTTCCTCATCAGAAACCTACCTATCTACCTAGTACTACACCTACCTCATCAATTACCACTACACCACTGGTGTGAACATATGTGTAACGTAAACAAACAGCTGATTGGTGCAAAAGAAAAAGAAGAGGTGATTCAAAAGGCTCCAGTCACAGTCTTGAACGTCATCATTTATTCACTTTGCCTCTGCTTTCATCCTCACAACTACTGTTCACATTGGCCCTCGTTTATCAATCTAAAAACCAGCACAGATCATGTGTGAATCCTGAAATGTTCTTACCTCGCCAATCATAGCTTAGGAATGATCAAGCATTGTGGCAGCTGAAAAAACTCATTTAAATTTCCCAATATATTCTGGGTTTGGAGGCCTTGCCCCTAGAGTTTATGACATGGAGAGGTGTAATACAGCCAAGAAGAGAAAATTCTCTGAACTAGAAATGGAAATGCTGACATCTCAGGTCCAATTTAACCAACTGGTTCTATTTATCATCCTGAAAAGTTTCATCAAAGGAGGTCTGAAAAACGCATTATGAAAAGAAATCACTGCTGCGGTCAACAGTGTTGCAGTGGAAAATCAAACTCCAGCTGAGGTTGAAATATATAATTAATAATCCATGATTTGTACAGAACTATAGCCTAGGTATATTAACACTACTGGCCTATATATTACATAATAGTGATATAGTTACACTTAGAGTGGCATGCAAGAGTTTGGGCAGCCCTGGTCGAAATTTTGTTTACTGTGAGTAAAGTAAGTAGAAGATGACTTGGATTCCAAAAGGCATGCAGTTTAAGATGAAACATTTCTTAAATATTTTAAGCAAGATTACTTTATAATTTAGATTTTTTACAGTTTCAAAATGACAAAAAGGGAAACTCAAAAGTTTGAGCACCCTGCATGGTCAGTGCTTAGCAGCGCCTCCTTTGGTAAGTATCACAGCTTCTGAACACTTTTTGTAACCAGCTAAGACTCTTTCAGTTCTTGTTTGGGGAATTTTCACCCATTCTTCCTGCAAAAGGCTTCTAGTTGCATGCACTGCTCTGTTGAGGTCTATCCACAGATTGTTGACAATGTTTAGGTCGGGGGACTGTGAGATCCATGGCAAAACTTTCAGCTTGAGCCTCATGAGGTAGTGCAATATGGATTTTGAGGTGTGTTTAGGATCATTGTCCTGTTGTAGAAGCCATCCTCTGTTCATCAAAACCTTTTTTACAGATGGTGTGACCTGACGTGTGATTTGGTCGTAGACTCCGCTCACGTCCACATTGATAAATGTCAAGCTTTTTGTGTAAATGACCATACCCCCCCCCCCCCAGTTTTCTGTCGTATGTTCGTTTTGTAAATGAGGGCCAATATGACTGCAGATGGTTTGTACCTTCTTCAACTTATGGGGGATCTTAAGTGGGTTTCCGCTTTGGTCACCAATCTCCAGGAAAGGCACGGTGTCTTCACTGCCATCTGACAGACACAGAGACATGATGACTCCTGACACATTAACATTGTTTGATCAGACAGACAGACAGACAGACAGACAGACAGACAGACAGACCTCTCTCTGACAGGATCTGGAAACATTTCTGGGTCCTCTGGATGCTCTCATTCTGGTTCTTCTTCTTCTCCTCCTCTTCTTCGTTCAGCTGTTTCCACTCGGCGTCACTCACCTTCAGCACCATCATCTTACTATGGTTCTTCACACCCTGCTGGTCCAGATGCTGGTCTGCACATTAAACACACCGTCCAACTAAACTAACAATGTGGTTCTCATCTAACTGTGATATCAGATGAATCTGTGTGTGTGTGTGTGTGTGTGTGTGTGTGTGTGTGTGTCTGTGTGTCTGTGTGTCTGTGTGTGTGTGTGTATGTGTGTGTGTCTGTGTGTGTGTTTGACCTGCAGGGCATCTGAACTCACCTACACACAAAGTTTTCCCATTGAGGATCAGTTTGATATATTTGAGGCCGTACTCCTCTCCAATCCTACAGCAGAGGAACAAACACACTTAACACATGATGAGTAACAACAATGCAAGTGATCTGTGTCTCACTACCTGTCCACCACCTCCTGAACCAGCACATCCAGTCTCGTCTTCAGCCGGTTCTTTGTCTTTGGATCCTGAAAAAAACCACACACCTGTTATTACTTCCTGTTTTAGTCACAACTTCATCACATACGCATACATCTCTTCACTTTATTTCCTGGCTGTTTGTGACAGAATATGGAAGAGGTTACAGTGTCTCCACCTTCCTGCAGTGTCTGGGCAGCAGCAGCTCAAGCGTGGCCACGTTTGTCTCTCTGAACATCTTGTTTCCTTTCCCTCTGTTCACTGCCTGCACTCTGATCGCCTCCAGAGCGCCTCCTACCTCCTGCACCGGCAGACACAGCAGAGGGGCGTAGCGCTCTGCCAGCTCCTGACAATAACAGCAAACACAGAAATATCATATATATTAGGGCTGGGCAATATGGCCTAAAAAAAAAAACCACCGATTTTTTTCACAAAAAATCCGATTCACGATTTAAATCGATTTTTTCCCCTCCTAGTTAAAAAAATCACGATTTAAATCGATTTTTTCCCCTCCTAGTTAAAAAAAATATATATATATATTTGCGGCCTGGTAGCACATACCTGGGGTCCAAAGCTTTCAGCATGTGAATAAACCCCAGCTTTTCCACGGTAGCCTATATATGGGCACCATATCTCTTGCAATATACATGGCGACTGCATCTGTGATCGCTTTCCGCCGGTGTTTCCCCTACCATTATATTGGATCACAACAGAAGTCATTTAAGGTTACCTTTACTATAGAACAGGTCTATACCTTGTCCTTTTATTAAACAAACTAAATACCCTTATGTTACAGGCTGAGCCTGATGTGTGTGGCGTGTGTGTGTGTGTGTGTGTGGAGCTGTGTATGTGTGTAGTTGATGTAGGAGGTATGAGACGTTAGTGCGCCGGGTGTGGTGTGTGACGTCAGACGGATGCGCCCCAGGAAGAAAGTGAGGCATGTGCTATGTTGTTTACATCGAGCAGCCACAGTGAAGAAGCCTACGCAGTTCTGCATGCTGTTTTTGAGTTATTTCCCTCTATGTAAAAGTCAGACACTGATGAGAGAGGCTGTGCATCATCCCTGCAGTGCTGAAAATAAAGTGCCGTTCTTTAACGCAGACGAAGTCCCGTTGTTTATGTGTTGTTGCCACAACGAGCTAACACAAGCTAAAAGAGCTAATGGTCTTCGGAGGTCCCTTTACTACGGTTCGGGGGTCTGCCAGCTTGGCGTTGGTAACACTTATTTATCTTATTTACACAACGGCATGTCATTTGTGTCCCTACACGGTGCACGTCTAAAATCCTCCTCTGCTCTCTGTGTCGTGCACGGCGGACTTCGGCCCTGATGCGCGCGCGCACACACACACGCACACGCACACGCACGCACACACACACACACACACACACACACACAGGTGAGCACAGACACAGACACAGGTGTGCACACAAAAGCGCTGAAGAACTCGTTCCCTTTCTTGAGAAGGAGTTCTTCAGCGCTCGCTGCCATGTTGTTTGTGTATCAAGCGCGCGGGGGGGAGGGGTGAGCCCACTCTGAACTACCGGAGCCCAGCGTGGAGCGGCGGTGGCGGATTTTAAATAGAAACTCGATTTTCATTAAAACAAATCGGCCTAAACTGAAAATTCGAATTAATCGATAAAATCGATTTATCGCCTAGCCCTAATACATATACATATACATATATATATATATATATATGTATGTATATATATATGTATGTATATATATATATATATATATATATACACATATACATACATACATATATATATACATATATATATGAGGAACTGCTAATACCCCTTTTCCACCAAATAAGCTCTGGTTCTTGAACCGGTTCCGTTCCGGATTCTTGGAACCTTGGTACTATCTAGAGAACCAGTCCACCTTTCCACCACTTTTGAATGGAACCATTGTAATTAAGGAGTTATCATTGTTAGAATGACCGTTTCGCAGCTGGATATAACAGAACACTGAGATGACAAGTGGAGGCAGGTTGTTTATTGGAACCACAGCGGCAAACAGACATGGTATGTGAACAGGGCATAAAGATCTGACCAGCAACACAGACAGATTGAAACTGGCGCTTTTTATACTGTGTCACCACACTACTATTCGGTCCCTTCCATGAACTGGTATTTACACATATTTTGTCTCCTTTGTATTTAACATATAGAATATAAATACTACCGCTGTCTACCGCTACTTACATCCCCAAAATACAAATAAACCTAATAACCATTATTAAACATGCACACTGATTTGTTAACACCCCCCTCTCCCATCCTGTCACTTGGTCCCGCCTGGAATGTTCATATTGGTGTTTGTACCTGCAGGGACCTCTTTTACCCGAACACCCTGGTCTTGCGCAAGCGCGCACACGTGAGTGCGGAGCACAGAGAAGCAGTCAGAGCTACAGGCTACAGTGAGGCTAAAAACAGAGTTCATATGACGTTTTTCGAAACAACTTTTTATGTCGGGGCTTCAGGACACTTGGATCACTACGGATGGGCATGTTGGAGATATTTTGCGGTTTCAATTTTGTGTTCTTGGATGTTAGTCTGGGGCGCCATCAGCCATTAGGTGTGCTAGCCGCTCCCCCCGCCGATCTCTGCAAGGGATGTGAGGACTCTAAAACTTCACCAGAGCCTCCCTCGGCATGAGGGTGAGTAGATAGTGGCTGAATTTTCATTTTTGGGTGCACTATCCCTTTAAGTATCAGTGATGTAACCTGCGTCAGTGCTTTTTTGGTAACAGCTGTGGGAGATTCCCTTTGAAAAACATTGGAAAGAACACAGATGGACCTGCCCTTTAAGTACGTTCTTATGCTAATACTTTTAGTTCTCAATGACAGACTTTTACTTGTAATAGATTATTTCTACACTGTGGTTTCAGTACTTTTACTGTAGTAAAACATCAGAGTATTTGTTCCACCTGTGACTGACCTGCATGTGCTGCTGTCCTGGCTGGTTGTTGTCATCAGTGTACGGAGGGTTCCACAGCTGGATCTTCTCCTGCTTCAGCTGGTTTTTCAGCTTTGCCTCCATGTTCTGCTCCGCCATCACCTCTGAAAACAACGACAGAACAATCAGAGGAAGGAGGAGGAGAAGAAAAAGTGAAAGAAGTTGTGGGAGGAATTCCCCCCCTGGAGTTTTGTTTCCTGAGTTCAGTGACTCATTTCTGCTGGAGGAAACTGGAGCAGAGACAAACTCCAACCAACTCAGCTACACTGCTGACATTCTACTCATGAACTGAAGGCTGTGGTTCCCAACCTGAGGGTCAGGGCCCACCCAGAGGTCAAGGGGTCAAAGGAGGAACCCTGCATCATGAGATGCTAAAAAAGCAGAAGTCAGTTAGTCAATCAACTAAAAAAACAGCCAACTATTTAAAAAAAAAAGCCAACTATTCTGATCATTAATTAATCCTACAGTGATTTTTCACACAAAAATGGCAGACAAAATGCTGTTGCCTCTCAAATACGAAGATTCTGCTTTTCTCTGTTTTATATTAAATTGACAATTAAAGACATCTCCTTGGACTTTGAGAAACCAGAATGGTCATTATTACTATTTTTGACATTTTATAGACCAAACGATAATCAATTAATCTTGCAAATCCTGGTCAGGTTAATTGATGATTGCAGCCCTACTCACAAATATTGGTCTCAGAAAGTCCAGCATGGCTTAGTGCTCAAGTCAAAGATTTATAGTCGCACCCTAAAACCTGTTGGTCCTCTATTATTTCCGACTATTCTTAGTATGTTTTAAATCCAAATGTTGTAAAGCGATGTCATGAGAGTTTTCTTGTGTGTTTTACTGTAACTGTCTGTCATGGGACATCATTCATCACAAGCATCAGGCAATTAAGTGGTCTCAACAACATATTGCTTGCTGATTAACTTTAGTTAGCTGTCAATACTAAACTTTAACATTATATGAAACAGAAAAGCGACGGTGGCTAACGTTACTGCACAGTGACGCCGGCTGACATTTAACTAAACATGTAATTAGAGAAATTATGGAGAATATTAGGCGCGGGTAACGCAGCTTGATCTAATTCTAATAACTGGGGTTAGCTAATAGCTAACATCTAGAGGAAGTAAAGTTGAGCTAATGTTAGCTGACGTTAAGATTTGGCAGCTGCTAGCTTCAAAGCTTGTTTCGCTGTGACAACTCTTTCAATACGCCACCAGACGCTGTTAAATCTGTTTTGCAGTTACCTTAATGTCAGAGGACTCGATGACAAAGAGCTCTGCAGTCCGAAATATCCGTTAAACTCCGTTAAACCTCTGTTAACCGTCAACTTCTTCAGCACGATGATGTTGTTTTTGCTTTTTGTCGTTTCTCGGAAGGAGGTGAAAGGAGTGGAGAGGGCTCACTCTGAGGACGTTTCAGGATCCAGTTCGCGTAACGTAAGGTAACGTGGCAAACAGCTCGGCGTCTATATGACAGCCGAGAGTCTTCCTATTTAGACGATCTTCGATCTTCTACGGCGCCGTATAAAGGCCAAAATCCTCATGTAGGCTGTTTTTTAAGTCAGGGAGAGACCAGACAAAGCAACCCATAGTAAAGTAAAATAAATTCAATAATATAAAAGAGAAAAAGGAAAATGAACGAAATTAAACATGACATTGATTAAACAACACATCATAACATTTTAATAAAATGAAATTACATGATATAAAGTAAGATAAAAGAATAAAATGAAATATATCAGAAAAAAATAAAATGTAACATTAATTAAATAACAAAGTCAAAAATATATCAGATAAACAAATGAATAAAATTAAGTAAAACAAAAATTAAGTAATATTAATTAGAAAAAGAAAAAATAAAATAAAATGTCACATTTATTTAATAACAAATGTAAATTCAAATAAAAAACAAATTAATAAGATGATAAACATGAAATAAAGTTGAAGATTAGCATGAAATAAAATAAAAGTTAAGTAAAATACATTCGAAAATTAAAATGAATAAAATGGATTCTAACTGATTGAATAACAAAGTTAAATATACATAAAATAAATGAATAAAACAAAATAACATGAAATTCAATAACATAAAAGTAAAGTTAAAAAATAAAACAGAAAAAAATTAAATAATACATTTAAAAATCAAATTAAATTATGAAATTAAATCAAGAAAATGAACAAATAAAATAAAACACCATGAGATAGAAGTAAAATAATGTGGAAAAAAACAACAAAAATAAGAAAAAGTAAAATTAAATAAAATCAATTAAAAATGAATGAATAAACTAACATGAAATAAAGTTAAGTAAAATAAAAACTAAAGTGAAATAAAATACAATAAGGGATAATGAAACTTAGAGTCTTCATAAGAGAGCAGAAATTTATGTTCAGTACGAAATGAAATTCTGTTAATGTCTGACTGATCATTATTAATGTACATCTGATAATTTTAATGCAAAGTGTCAACTACATAAACACATTTCTTCTCATGAAAGTCTTCCTTGGCTATACAAATTTTTTTAGATACAGGACATTCTTAAATTAAAAGGTATATAGATTATTGATCATCATAACCATGCACCATGCACACTGCTCAGGGTCTTTTCTGTCTTTTTACACCACACCTCTCAGGCAGTGGGCCTATTACCCACCATATCTTTAGTAATTTTTAGCAGATGGTTTGATATTGATCTGTTGTAGCTAAAGGTTTGGATCCGATTCAAGGCAAGGCAAATGCATTTACATAGCTCATTTCATACCTGAAAGCACCCCGAAATGCTTTACAGATCACACAGGTAAAAGCACAGGAAACAAATGATAAAAACAATAACAGCAATCTATCAGAAGCACATAGAATACAAACAAAGGCAAACAGGCAAAAGCATACAGAGTAAAACATAGAATGAAAACTGTGGGGAAAAAAATAAAATTGATTTAAAAGAGAATTAATTAAAGACAATGGCGAAGAGATAAGTCTTTAGCTTGGATTTGAAAGTGCTCATCATTGTTTTAAGTCTTAGCACTTCTGGCAATTCGTTCCACAGCTGAGCAGCACAGGAACTAAAAAAAAGCTTCAACATGTTTCCTTTTTACTCTGGGAATGACCAGTAATCCAGAACCAGCTGATCAGCTGACCTGCGATGTGAGGTTCATACAGGGTCAGGAGAAGTATCATGGACCCAAACTGTTCAGTGATTTATGGGCAAACAATAGAATTATGAAGTTGATTCTGTAATAGACTGATTGCTAATGCAGTGATCAGAGAACAGGAGTTAAGCTGAGCCTTTCTGGTGCTTGTTACAACCCTCACAGCTGCATTTTGAAGCAGCTGAGGCTGTTTGATTGCTGTCTTCGACAGAACTGTAAACAGTGCATTGCAGTAGTCCAGTCTGCTACTGATAAAAGCATGTGCAAATTTCTCTGGATTCTGTTTTGACATCAAGTCTCTGAGTCTTGCAATATTTGTGAGGTGGGCAAACGTTGATTGTGTTTTTGATTTAATCTGACTTCTGAAATTAAGGTCTGAATCCAGGATAACTCAGAGGTTTCTGTCCTGGTTTTTATTTTGCAAGGACAGACTATTAAGGTGGGCACAGGCTTTAAGTCATTCGTCATTGACCCCAAAACCAACAACTTAAATTTTGTCCTCGTTTAGCTGGATGTTAATTTTGTAACATCCAGCTACTAATTTATTTAATGTACTGTCCCAAATAGTCTATTGAACACGCCACCAAAGGTGGTTGAGAACAACAGGGCACAACAACAAGATCCTGTGGGACTTCAGCTTCCAGACTGACAAACAGCTGCTGGCTAACCAACCGGACATAGTGGTGGTTGACAAACACCAGAAGAGGGCAGTGGTGGTAGATGTGGCGATACCAGCTGACAGCAACATCGGAAAGAAGGAACACAAAAAGGTGGAGAAGTATCAAGGGTTGAAAGAACAGCTGGGACAGATGTGAAAGGTCAAAGTTGACATGGTCACTGTGGTAGTAGGAGCACTTGGGGCAGTGACCCCTAAACTGGGAGAGTGGCTCCGGCAGATTCCAGGAACAACATCTGAAGCCTCAGTCCAGAATTGTGCAGTCCTAGGATCAGCTAAGATACTGCGCACAACCCTCAAATTCAAATATATATATATACATATATATATATATATATATATATATATATATATATATATACACATACATATGTATGTATTTTTTGTTTTTCGAGACCAAGGTGGCCAAGGCCTGTGGCGGGGGGCATCTTGACAGCTGTACTTTTAGATATGGTCCCTCCCTCTATTAAATATGAAAGGAGGCCCCCAAATGCTTGAGCTTTACATTGCTGACTTTTACAATCAGAACTAGACTCACAAGTCAGTCTTTAGACGCTTTGCTTAACTAAAGACTGTAAAGTAAACAGTAAATCCGCAGGGCGGTCCTTTGGTGGCTTGCTGAACTCTTGTACTTGTAAACATAGTCCGACTGCGTTAAAAGTTTTAAACAAAGTCGCTGTAAGTCCTTCATTTCCACAATCTTGTGGACTGAGCACACGTTTGATAAAACGGAGTTAAATCTCTCGGCATCCATTTTCAAGCTCTCTGTGTGTTTGTTTCCTTGCGGACGAGAAAAGGGGGAGTGCACATTTCCGGGAGGGCGTGTCCTTTTAAAAAATGCAAGAGGCGTTGCTTTGTTGCCGGCCGTTTTCTCCAGTGTATTAAACACACTTTAGAAAGGAGTGTCCCCAGACTATCAGAAGGCGGAGATCTCTGATTGTCTGGTGGCGAGACTAAATCAGAACAGACATGTCCTGTGATTTTCAGCCTTTATGATTATATTTACCCTTTACAGCAGGCACATCTTGACAGCTGAGAATATTACTGTCACGTATTGTCCCCCCTCTATTAAATATGAAAGGAGGCTGAAAATCTCAGGACATGTCTGTTATGATGATACAAATCAGCGGTCCCGAAATGTGTTTCTCTTCTAAAATTCAGATTCTACATCTCGGAGGCGATGTTTTTCCACATACGGGCTTCCTTTGCAGGGCTGCCAATTTTTCAAAAAACCTTGGAGTGAGATTCAGCGGGGCTGACCACAATTTCGTTGTTTAAGCCGACACATAAAATGTTTGTTTGTCAACTGATTTGGTAGATGCGATCCTGGATTTTTGGGGCGCCTGCTGGAGATGGATAGGGCCTAATACCTTACATGCAAATACCATACAGAGAGAGACAATGGTGGTATAGTGGGGGTCTGGGGGTCCTCTACCAGAAAATTTTGGATGTGGTAGATTTGATTTCCTGCATTCTGGTGGGTTTAGGGGTAGCATTCTGGAGATGGGCAAAACCTACATTCATTCAAAGCCACCCTGACTTGCCGGGCCTTCACAAGTGAACCTGCATTCACCTCAGAGTGACTGAACTAGTTAAAACCAGAAACTAGGACTTGTCTATGTGGCATATAGCCTATTACTTTATAGACACAAGCCCCATTTTGGATTTAAAGCAAAATTCATGGTTGAAATGGTTGAATATATTCTGATTAAGATCCAGCTAAAATATTATTTTGAGAATAATAATATATTTTGTGTATTATTGTAGTCTAAAGAGCATTTCATGATAAATCTTAAGACTATGCAAATCTAAAAGTGCCTAGACCTAGTGTCATTTTTGACATTTAAAAAGCTCTGGTCCACTTTCTCCTCCTTGACCCTGCTCTTTCTATTGTGGCAATAAAGATTAAAAAAAATATGTGCAAAGCAAAATTTTGAAATAGTATTAGGAATAGTAGTAGTGAAATTGCTGTGAAAATTAACCTCAAAGTCAAGTTTATGCTATAGATATTTTCTCTCAGCCAGTTACAAGCGCAATGAATGCGCGCCGCTTTGGGTTGTGAGCGCGCATGACGCGCATCTACATTGAAAGTAATGGGTTTGTGCATGCAAAAGATGCTACATCTGAACGCCCCCATGCACACACACACACTTTAACCAAGGCAGCGGCCAAAATCAGCCAGGCGGCCCGTCTTTGTCTTAGATAGGCTGGGAAAACCCTGATGAACCCTGATATATATGTATACACATTTTTAAAATGAGATAGTCTAAAACTTGGTGCAGGTGGGGTGGCAAGGCATTTTTTAGCGGTGGCAGCCGCCACCCTATGCCACCCCAGTAGATCCACCCCTGCAGTAAGGTCCAGTAACACAAGAAAAGATACTTTACAAGAATCTTTGCTAAGATGAATGTCATTTAAAACCTTTATAAGAGCAGTCTCTGTGCTGTGATGGGGCCTGAATCCAGACTGGGAAATGACCACCTCTGTTGCAAATTAACATAACTCAAATCCAATTTTGTCACTGATGACATAATGACATTTATTGACTGCTATTTGTCAATATCAGCCATATTTTCATTATTTCCCATTAGTTTTTGATGATAAATGAACACTGAAGAGAAAAGGGACACCATAACACGGACTGGCTGCTCGACGTGGACTCGATGAGACTCTCAGAAGGACGAGTACATCCCCAGCCTCCGGGCAGCCTCAGAGATCCTTGGGGTCTTCCTATTGGGAAACGGGTGGTGGACCTCGGCAGAGGACCCCACCCCTCCTACACTAAACTGCCTGGCAAACCTGAGGGCTGGGGCCGAAAACTTCCTGGAGCCCCTCCAAGCGGACGAGGTGCTGCCAGTCTGTGGGACGACGTTACCGGTTGTTCTATCAGCAGACTGGTGCTCCTTCAAGTCCTCATGCAGGCTGGTGATGGAGCTGCTCGGGGAGTAGCTGATGGAGGCGACGGGGGTGGAGCTTTCATCAGAGCCGGTGGCTGAAAACTCCCGAGGATCACTGAAGGAGCCAGCAGAACTCTCCTCTTTGGATCCATCTCTGGAATGTTGCTCTGCAGCGTCGAGTGAACCAGAGACATGAAGTTGGACAGGATCCATATTCTCTGTGTCTACTCTTGACGTGTCAGAGGGAACTTCTTCTTTGGTGCTGCAGATGGAGCTACAGGGAGAATCAGATGTCAAGTCCACAAAGAGTTTTCTGCTGACAGACTCACAGGAAGACGATGAATGTCTGTGAAACAAAGACAACATGGAGGAAACTGTCAGTCAAGATATCTTCTGTCTTATTTCTTCTTTTCAGCTGTGGGTTAAATGTAAACTTCATAGATCCATGAGACACATGGAGCATACATTAATTAACCTTACCCGGACCTCCTGAGACCCCAGCTTTTGTTTGGTATGCATTTTAATTTCTCCTTGCTATTTAAGATTAGGAGGACCTGAATAGTACATAAAAACTAAACATCTTCTTTGGAACAGTAAGTAGTTTTGTAAAAAAAAAAAAAAAAAAAAGATGTATAATGCTAGCGATTAGCTAACGTTAGGTATGAAGTATTACATAGAAAGAGAGGCAGTTAAGGTTAGGATAAGGGTAATGGCAGGCTACAGCTCGTTACTTATACTAATGCTAAGTTAGCTATTAGCTAATGTTGGCTATGAAGTATTACGTTAAAGGAGAGGTGGTTAAGGTTAGGGTAAGAATTATGTAAATTATGTTGATGGTAAGTTTGCTCTTAGCTGACATTACATCTTGTTACTTATGCAGTGAGTCACGTCTTCATGTATTATGAATTATAAAGTGGATTTTTGCTACATTTAGCCTCATATTTATTCACTACATTGTAGCACTGAAGCAGGGTTCAGATAACTGTCGTGTTGGTGGGTTTGTCTTGTTCTAGTGGTGTGCATGGTTTGTAGGGATGTGTCGTGTATGCTACAAACAAAATTGTGTCTGCAGCTATGTCTCGACTGACTGGGAGGAACTGTTGGTGTTTGTTGTTTCCGGGGAAGAAGCTATGAGCTGCTGTGCGGTGACACGGAGACAGCAGTGCCGGTGGAGGCCCAGGTGGACGTGCCAGGGGTCGCAGGTTGTAGGGTCAGGGTTAAAGGTTACAGCTGGCGGTGGCGAGCTGCTGTTTGGTTCCCACGGTGACGTCAAACCTTGAGGGACAGGGATGATGCTGACAGCCTCGGACAGTTCTTCCGATACTGAGAGGGAGAATTTCATAAAATATGATCACGTTTAAAGACAGAGAGAGAGATTAAACTTAGGGAATGCCATTTAAGTTAATGTTACATAAATAAGAATGTCTGTGAAATAGATAAATATCTCTCTAAAATAAATATGTCAATAAAAATAAAAAAGTCTACTAAATAAATAATGACATCTTTGAAAAAATAAATATGTCTGTGAAATAAATAAATAATAAATAAAGAGGTTTATGAAAAAAATATATGTCTATTAAATCCATAAATGTGGTCAATGAAATTAAGACGTTTAAGATGCTCATGAAATAAATAAATGACAAACGGTGTATGAAATGAATAATTATTATTAAAATAAATTTGTCTGTGAAATAAATCATTGAGGTCTACTAAGTGAATAACTATGTCTGTAAAATAAATTTGTCTACTAAATAAATAAAGACATCTATGAAAAAACCAACAATTATTAAATAAAAAATGTATTACATAAATAAATATGTTTATGAAATAAAGATAAACACAAAATAAATAAATGCAATATATGAAATAATGTCTATGCCTCTATCAAAATGCAAATGTCTATGAAAATAATAAATATAATAATGAAATAATAAATAATAAATAAAATTCTCTCCATTAAACTAAACTTTTTCACCACAAATTCGCACATTTTCTTCTACTCTCTAAAACTTTATTTTCCCAGCACGATGCATGAGTCACGTGTCTCTGCAGGTAAACAAACACAAGCTTCCGCTAACCTGTCCTAAACAGGAGCACCTGAGTGTGTCTCTTTTGTGTCTCTCTGGTGCACCTGTACTGTTCTCTGAGCAGAGAGATGTCCATGCTCCTTCTGCTGTCCTCCTCTTCCTCCTCTTGCTGCAGTCTCATGAGCCGCTCCTTCTTCCTGACACCTGCAGGAGACACGTGCACACAATGACCTTTGACCTGCACACACCTGCACGCCCACAGCTCCATGACAACACCAGGGACCAACAAGTAAACACATGACTTTGTTTTATCTGCTGTGAGTTTGATTTATACAACTTTAAATAATTATACATCAAGAAAAAAACATGATATAAAATTTATTACATTTTAGATTTTTATTGAATTTTTATTATTATACTTTTTGACTTGTTTTTGTAAAACATTTAGACATTTCTGTTTTTGGTTAGTAAATGCCATCAAATGGTTCCTTGTTTTGTATTTTATGATAATTATTTTCTATAAAACAAAATGAATTAAAAATGTTAAAAATAATAACTAGTTGAAGTTATATATTATTAAATAATATATTTGATAATAAGATGCTGCAGCTGCAGTATTATGAAGTGTTAAAGAGAGCTATTAATAAGAGATATTAACAATTAATGTTATAAATAATATGAAAAAAACAAATGTGCACAATGCCAGAAATGCACAGCGTTGAGTGTCATGTTTGTTGCTATCACTGCACTGTGTGTATTCAGTATGAGGGCTACAGCATTATACTGGTTTCAAGGTAAACCATGATATGAAAACTGATGGTTATCATTGTTATGTCAAAAGGGAGACTTTTTGCACATACTTCCATAAAAAATGTTTTCAAGTTTCAGTTATAGAAATGAAACATTTGTTCAACCAAAAACAACCTTTCTGTTTTAGGGTCATTCTGACTGATAATAATAAAAATTCCAATCTGTGATGTCGTGATATTGTGATAGTTATCATACTGTGCCCATATTTTTTTCATATCATAATCTCATACCATAACATTACGTCCTAACTTTAGTCTTTGTTCTCATTGGTTTTATTTTATTCTATTTCATATTCAATATCTTTATATTTTGTCTATTTAGTTATTGCACATAATCAGGGGTGGGTTGTAACCTGTTACAAGCAACACACATACATTTTTTTTTTTTTTTCCTGAGGAATGAGTACTTTTCATGTTTCTTTTTTAAACTATGCTACTGCTCTCTACTCAAATATATTTTTGAAACAGTAATCCCCTTGATCATCACTACTACATTACAAGTCTACTCCAACAGCAGGGATTGAGTGTAGAGCATGCAAGGAGCACCTCTGCTACAGATGACAGAGCTATTCACACATAAAGTGTAATTGAAGGTGTTTTCTTAAGCGAGTGAAGAAAAACACCCTCCTGACGTTATGAAAATGAAAGTGGCTGCAGACACACACACACACACACACACACACACACAGAGCCACCGACAGCTGCAGCTAAAGGTGAATTCACCCACGAATGTGTCTCAAATCGCATACTTCCGTTAGTACACTTCAGTGTAGTACACTATCTGCAGTGGCACTAAATTCAGTAAGGTAGTGTTGTCTCAAATCATGCACGCTGTTTTGCACTTACCTAAAGTGACGACAGCTTCTTCTTTTTTTTAACCGCCTCTTCTTCCTTATCATCTTCTTTTTAAACAGCAAATTGCAAACGGACGATGCAGCATTATCGCCAACATTTGACTGCTATCTCTGCCCACACATAAACCAAACTGATGCCACATTGCTGCAGTAGCTAGGAGCAAGTTAGCTAGCTAGTACTTGCATTATTGTTGACAGTACTGAATCATTACAGACCCAACAAACATGACTGACTGCTTCTATTCAACAACAGTAGCCTACTGGTACCCAGTGCAAAAAACATGTATAACTAACAGGCTCCTTGTTGTCCCCAGCCACCATGTCAAGATTTTCTGCTTTGTCACAAAGATGGCGATCGTTGAGGGTGAGAAGTGTCTATTTTGACTGCACCAGTAGTACACTGCATTTTCCTGTACTATGCAGCGTGAATGCACTCAGCGCACTTGTGCACTCAAAATATTAAGTGGTTAGAACAGAAGTATGTGATTTGAGACACACTGCAAGTCACAAAGGTAAGGTTGGTAAGTATAATAACATTAACTTATCTTGTAGCTAGTGGTCTGTTGGCCTTTGTATTCATTCATCATCATCAAAAGGGGTTAGGGTTATTTTTGTATTATTTTTTCAGTATTTTGCACAGGCCTGGCTACTCTAAAAACAACTTTTGAAGAATTTATTTTACATTTGCTTGAGTAGGTTTCTCAAATGATAATTTTCATTCAACTGTTACTTGAGTCATTTTAGGAGAGTAATTATACTTTTACTTGAGTGTAGAGTTTTTAGTACTCTGCTCCAAAATACTACTTTAAAAGCCCTGCATTTAAAATGTATTCTACGAGGTAAAATATGTAGTAAAATATACACAAAGTTTGATTTATCACTGGATGAATTTGTTTTATTTCTAATGATCACAACTGATTTGACAATCTGTGGAATGATTTCAATCTGTGAGATTTTACCCGGGACTGAAAGAATGAAGTTAAATATTTGACACATTTAGAAACTTTTACTGCAGTTTTGTTTTTGTTTTTTTAATCATAAAGGAACAGTAATAATAAAACAGAGCTGCCAACATGTTGTTTTCTAACAATCATGTTACAGTCATGTTAATGGAACACTATCCCTGCTAAGGTACATCATGACTGAGTCCCACAGAAGGTGTGTGTGATGTGTGTGTTATTTTACCGTCCAGCAGCTCTCCGCTGGGACTCACACAGCAGCAGCAGGAGCAGGACATCCTGTTGGCCTCAGCAGAAAAACACCTGCTGCAGATGTTTTATTGTTTGATGTTTTATTCCCCCGTCAGTGGAGCCAGCATGCACCTCCTGCAGCATGGGGACTTATGGTACGTATAAAACCCCTTCAGGAAGCTCAGACAATCCAAACCTGCTCCTTAAATCCATCAAATCCAGGTCCAGATTTTGTGAAAACTGCAAAATAAAAAACGTTAAATAATGAGTGTTGAGCAGTGGAAGGAGGAATGATGTCTGTGCTGTGTTACCTGGTGAGGCAGGAAGCTGGACTGATGTAAGCACACATACACACATTTTATGCTCTGACTTTGATTCATGTGTAAACAGTGAAGGACAAAGTGTTGACCTTTCTGTTCACACAATTACATGAGCGTGTTTGACATGAGTGAAGAACAAACGCTGTGTTCATTACTATTCAGAGTGAAGTGATGTTAAACAGGATTATGTAACAGTGAGAGAGCAGATTCGAGGCAGCAGTTTGTTTAATATCACTGACTGTTTGAGCTGTGTTGAAGGAAACTAACTACCAGCCCACAGTTACCCTGCTGAAATGTTGTTGTCACTTAGTGGTGGACTCAGCCTGTGTGATTAATAGAGACCAGCGGTGCGTAGAAAGTTTAGTCGTATGTAGCACAGCCTCTATAGCACTGCATCAGGTTTTCTCCACTGAAAGTTTGCCCTAATGTCTGAATGTCGAGTGAATGGTGACCTGTTGATCTTGCTGTTACCTGTCAACCATGGACATGGTTTATCGCTTACCTTACCTAAAGGGCAAATCATAATTTATTTACATGATCTCCAACTTACATTTAAATTTTAAAAAAATCAGGTCCTTTAAGGCAGTTGTGGTTTCCAAAAATATATGCATGAGCATGTGAGAGTCTGAAATAAAGATTTCTGAAACATTTCATGCTTTGTGCAAAGGGTGAGACCACCCCTAAATTGAATCCCAGCACCCCTAAAATTTGAGAGATTTTTAAAAAAATTTTTTTTACTGTATGTCCTTTTTTAACAAGCTAGAAAAGTGTCAAAACCATAGAGTACTTGGTTGAAACACCCCCCTGGCTTAAACCAGGATATGTGACACATTTCTTAACTTCTACCACTCAATACCAACATATTATTATCATTACCAGTCCTCATTTTTGCTGCATTTAATCGTAGGTCACTGTTTATGTTGTTAGGTAGCTACTGATACTGGTGCTACTGACTAGCTAACTGACTGGATGCCCATTACATTATAACTCCTATTGTGTGTGTATGTGTGTGTGTGTGCATACATTGTACCATAGGTAGGGTTGCCTCTCTTTTATTATTTTATTATTATTATTTTGTAGATTTCAAGCACTTTTCTTTTTTTGAAGTGTATTTTTATTTATGTATTTTTATTATATAATACAGACAAGAAGGAAAAAGGCAGAGACAAACATTGAAAAAGTCAATTACTGTTAAT
>NC_065516.1:892554-914658 GCF_006386435.1 Epinephelus moara | reverse complement strand
ACACTTAAAGGTAGGATCTGGAGGATTTTCAAACAAAACAAAATATAGACATATACAAATGAAATCCTGCTTAATCATCACCTATGGGCTTCTACTCATGTGTGGTGGTGACTCTGTTTGCAGAGCTCCTGCCCTTTAACTGTATTTTGATGTTTTTGTGAGCTCTGACCGCTTCTGGGCGGAGATTTCCCCAGCTAATGAGAGAGCGCAGGTGCCGTGCCCGAGCGTGTCCGAGTGTGTCCAAGCGCGAGCCTTGCCTGAACCTCTTCTGTGAAGCCTTCTTCCGTACCTCCGGGCTCTGTACACCCGGGAGAGTTGAGCCTGATAGGAGGGACCAAATTTGAATGTGTGTTTACAAACAGCAAATGGAAAATCCTCTAGACCCTACCTTTAAATGATGGAAATTCAAGGAGGTTATATCATCGAATACCGTCAAAGGACTGTTCCAATGTCAAGGTTCCTTTGACTTCTACCAAAGACTGAGTCATTCCTTAAGAGAATTTTCAAGGATACATGTGTGTATCCTCAGCAGGCATAAAGCACCCACAATTCTTTCCACACAATTTGCTGGAATTAAAGGCAGGGCCTCTTTAGTGACACACACTTTGGCACTCAGTAGCCTGTTCCAATGTGTGTTCACTGAATGCTAGAAAGGAGTCTTGCCTAGCCTCTGTAGGACCCGACTTGGAATGACGCATCCCACCAAGGAAGCATCCTTGACTTTGAGAGGCATTGAGAGACAGCAGCAAACTAGCTCAAAGGCATGGCCAATTGCAAGTCTGATGCTGAATATATTAAACTATGTGGACTTGAACTAACAACTACAGAGAAATCCGGACCCCGTGGCTGGACCAGTTATTTTCTATTATGTAGCTCCCTTGAAATATTTTTTCAGCCCAGAGAGAGCAGGGATGAAAGTATTGGGGAACGGTTGTAACACAGACCTTTTCTCTTGTAATACAAATGTCAAGACTTTGTTGGGCAGTCCACAGGAGCTTAACCCCACTACTGAGTCCACAGCAGAAAATCAGCCTGATCAGATCAGTTTTGCCAATTACAGTAGAAAAACAGATTTTTCACTCATTGAGTAAGAAAATAGTTAGAATGAAAGCATAAAAAATATTTGTTTTAGTTAGCTAATCTAGCTCGCTCGAACCCCTGACCTCAGTTTGACTTACATGTTCACTTTTTCCTCCTTGTTGGTCCTCAATGGAAATTTGCAAGTTGAAATTCAGAAATTCGCAAGCTGAAATTGACGCAAAACAAACGCAACTCTTGCTTGACACTTTCCTTGGTCAATCTACTACCTTGGACTGAAAGTGAGGACCACAATGGAAATAAGCCTTTGGCTTTCTTGTGTACTTAATCCTCTTTGTACTTAATCCTCTTTAAAAATCCTTTTTAAAAATCGTATATGGAGTCTGTCTTATTGATCAGTCTGTCATGTATATTTAAAATTTTTGTCTATCTATCTATCTATCTATCTATAGGCCCGTTTCCACTGAAGAAGTTCCTGGTACTATTTTTGGGGCAGGAACTACTACAGGAACGTCCTCTCGCTTGGCCCTCTCAACCGCTGTGTCTCCACTGAGAGCGGAGTACGAGGAAGGTTCCTGTCAAGTTACGGGCTCTGGATGTGACGTAATCATTGCGCGACCATTTACCGGGGCAACGTTGGGACGCGGTTAGCTGTTAGCCCTTAGCGGTGTCTGTAATAACTCACTAAATGGCCCGTGAAAAAAAATATTTTTTCCAGTGGATGTCTTAGTTACAACATGATTGAGCTAACTGGAGTAGTTTCATNCTAACCCTCGTCTGCTGAGTTTTAAAAATGACGGCTATTTTGTTGCTTTCTGTTGACATCACATCCCTCCTTGAGTATATCCAATCAGCACCAAGTAAATCCCAAGCCCCAGCCAGGAGTCTTTTGGGGCCATTCTGAGTACCTACTCCGAGGCAGGGACTTGTTTAGCCCCTGCAAAAGTTCCGGAACTCTGTCCTTCGGGGGTGGTTCTTGCAGTGGAGACATGCACCAACGGCCCCGGCCCCGTAAAATTACCCCGAAGTTCCTGCGGTGGAAACGGGCCTTATCTATCTATCTATCTATCTATCTATCTATCTATCGACCAGAGAAATCAACTCTCACATTCATTCATCACACCCACTTATGTGTGGCGAACCTGAGACGAGTTTGAACCCATGTCTCCTGGTCTCCTGTTGGTGTCTTTCACCGCTGGAACATCTCCAGGGTGAAGAACCAGAGGGAAAGGGGATCAGACTGAAGCTGCAGACACTTCATCAACTGGCTGAGAAACAAAGTTTAAACACTGAAATTTGTTGACACTGACAAACTAACAAAGTTTAATTCTTCTCTGTTAGAGTCACTTTATCTTAGAGAGTCCACAGAGTTCAGCTGGTAGAGAAACTACTCTACAGTCTGAAGATTGTGGGTTCAAATCATTCCTGTACAATTTGTTTTTTGCCTTCTGTCACTCCAGAAAAACCCTTAAATCATGCAGCTCTTTCAATAAGAAAGCAAGAGGAAAAAAAAACAGGCTGTACCCCACCTTTCGCACAGTGTCAGCTGGGATAGGCTCCAGAACCCCTGTGACCCCTAACAGGATAAGCGGTTATGGAAAATGAATGAATAAATAAATAAATGAATAACTAACTAAAGCCCTTAAAAAATTCTTATCCATTTATTTATCCATTAAAAACCCTGAAACCTGATATGAGACCCACAAATGTAGAGCAACCCCCTGGACCTTCAGCTTAAATGAAAAGTTAACATCACTTTTCAAAGTCCTGAGAGTGTGGCTGGTAAAGAAACTGCTCCACATTCTGAAGGTTGAGGGTCCAAATCTCACCTGTACTGACTCTCAGAGGACTGTTTCATAAAGGTGTCTCTTATTGTGAAAAGCCTGTTGTGAATTTGATTGAACAATTAAAGTCTCTTTGAGGGATCTTACCCCTTAACTCTGCTGCCGATTGGCTTACCTTGACATTCTTAAGTTAACTCTAACCAATCTAATTCCCTTTGCCCAAACCTAAGCAACCCAACCAGTGAAAACAACAATCACTTACCAGTTCAGAGAAAGATATTAGGGCAGGTCATTCCTTTGCTGTCCTAGGAAACACAAATTCATGTACCAGGAGCAGCTGCACATCCTGCAAACCTACCTTAAGAGGACATGTTTTCCAAAAAGCCACCTTGTTGAATTGCCCTTCGGGAATGAATAAAGTTCTTTCTTTCTATCTAACTATCTATCTATCTATCTATCTATCTATTGCATATCCGCTCAGCGGGAAGATGCTCGACTAAAGCTCATGATAACCATTTTTACCTGATTGAAACACAGTTCCATCACCAATCAACTTAATGAGCATGATGCAAAAACATGCCATACAACAGCTGAGACTCGGTCTGCGTCTCATCACTACAAAGAAAACTCAGTTAACTAGCAGCCGACGAAGAAAAACATAAACTAATGAATAGTCTAATGGATAATCCAATGTCTGAGGGTCATTATGAGTCTGTTTCTGAGTATATTCCACCTGTTTCTTTTCCTTTGCATTGCATGTGGAGGAAACAGCAGGAAGCCTGCCTCTGATCCTGTTGTCCCCCACCCTCCCATTACACTATCTGTGTCTCCATCTAATGGCTCAATAGTGGTACTACACTTCATTGGCATCACTCTTGGCACAGGTCATGATCAGATGTGTTCATTCATTCATTCATCTTCTAACCGCTTCATCCTCTTGAGGGTCGCAGGGGGGCTGGAGCCTATCCCAGCTGACATCGGGCAAGAGGCAGGGTACACCCTGGACAGGTCGCCAGACTATCGCAGGGCTGACACATAGCCAACCATTCACGCTCACATTCACACCTACGGACAATTTAGAGTTATCAATTAACCTAGTCCCCAATCTGCATGTCTTTGGACTGTGGGAGGAAGCCGGAGTGCCCGGAGAGAATCCACGCTGACACGGGGAGAACATGCAAACTCCGCACAGAAGGGCTGCCACACCCGGGATCGAACCGGCAACCCTCTTGCTGTGAGGCGAGAGTGCTAACCACCACACCACCGTGCCGCCCTCAGATGTGTTGTGATATGGTTTTCAGTTTCTGGGCTCCAACTGTACAATTCCAAAAGGATATTCACTCTAAAAATGTTCAGTTTTGTTAGGCTGGAATTAAGTCTCTGATTTATGCTGTGTAATTTACTCTGACCCAGGAACATCTATACTGAAGCTTTCACCTCTGCAGACATCTCACAAGTGTTACCTTTATTATGATACCAAGATGATTCATATAGACCTTGTAGTTGTAGAAATAAACTCTATTCATTATCAGCATGTCATTGTTGAGCAGGAGGCCGAAGTTTTAAGAGACAACCATGCAGATAATCCATTAAATCCTTTAACAGGAAAGATAAGATATATAAAAAAGCACAAGTTTTTAAGGGTTTAACAAAAAAACTTGAACAGACAATATAACCAACTGAAACCCTGTAATATATTTTAATACATTTATTTATCCATTTGACACGTGGTGCAACTCCCTGTGTGCGGTACCTAAGGCAGGGTTTGAACCCACATCTCCTGGTCTCCTGTCTCTTCTTCACCATTGGACCATCTCTGGGGTGAAGATCCAGAGAGAGGAAGAAGATCAGACTGAGGCTGCAGAAACTTTCACCTTCATCCTTCAGATCCCTTCTGACTGGACAAAAGGTCTCACATACCTCTTTTCCACCATATGGAACTGGTTCTGTTCCATTTTCTGCACCTATACTTTTGAATCGTTCAGAGCATTTCAATGAAAAATGAATTAGTTCACAACCCAGAAAGTTGGCTCTGAGCTGGAAGCAAAAAATAGCAGATTTTCCTGGGCCTGAATGTGATGGCATCAGTGGATGTGTCATATTTTACAGGTTGGAAAGAGACGATGGAGAAGGCGACAATGGAGACATTAAGAGAGAAACTGTCAGACAAAAAGTTTGTGCAGTGGTATCATTAATAGTTTGCTCATGTTTGTTTTTTAAGTAAAGGGTCATTCCTACTATTTGGTGCCATTTGAGTCCCCATGACATAGTATGGCATATTTTGTGTAAAAATGGGCTAATACTTATTTCTAAAAGCTTGACTTACATGGTGAACCGCCCTCTACCATAGAATACAATGATATGTACGCAGGATTAATTAAATTTAAAATAATTACCCTAATTTTAGGACAAGTAGGCTAAACTGCCATGTCCCCAATCACGTTTGCTCAACTTAAGGTACAAATATAAGTAATAGAAATCAAACAAATTCTACATTTTTCATTACTGTTGTATAGCCTAATTTATAATATTCCTCACAAAATGTTATTTTTTGTTATTAATACATTTTTACTGCTTAAAATTTTTAAAATATGTTGTGTCCCTGAGTTGACTGTCCCCCCTGTTACTCTGATGCAAAAATCCCTGAACACGCCCCCTGATTCTTCATCTAGTCACATGACACAGGAAGTAGCTTACATTTTTGGAGGGAAAATTAAATACAAGAAGCAAAGTAAGTACCACTCTTTAATCAACCTTTTTTCCAATGTTTTAGAATGCTTGACTGATGTGGTAAACATGTCCACCCTGTTATGCTTATTTATTGTGGAAACCGATCATTTGTGGTAATTTTGAAAATATGGTTAAGACATATGTTAAAAATCTTCCTTGGCTGTCACCAAGGGCTAGCTTGTTTTTCATCACATGAGTAGTAATGGATAACTTAAGCATAAAATGTCCTCCCTGTTACCCTCCCCCCTGTTACTGTTTTGCACAGTAACAGGGTGGACGTAAGAGAGCTAGATGAACAAGTTTTTCCAGCATGTGTTGGTTTTGCAAATATCATTTGCAAATAAAAGCAAATTCCATTTAAATTCCCTTTAATTCGAAAAGAAATGTGTTGAAATTACATTGTGACTTAAAATAGAGCAAGACTTTTTGTGAATATACTTGTTTGTGAATATTTGTCAAAATAAATATTTCAAGGGTAAATCAAGGGACATTTTAACTTTTAGAAAATGGAACTATTACAATCATTGTGCATTCAAAACATGTATTAACAGAGATGAGAATGTCCCATAACAGGGTGGACATTTGGTCTCTGTAACATTAAAAGAATTTGGTCAAAATTATAAGACCATAATATCCTGAGCTGGACCAATATAGTTTTCTTATAGTTTAATAAGTCCTCATTCAGATAAAAATAACAAAATCATGGAAAATTTAACTTTTTTTGATAAAGTAAACCAGGCTGAAATGGCACCGAATAGTAGGAATGACCCTAAAAACAAATATCTATAATAACAAGACAAAAGTTCGAAGGTAATCTATGTGATACATGTTTTTTGCAACTACTGTTTACTCTCATTGTGCTTGGTGCAACGCCCTCCACTGATGACATGACCTTTATTGAAATGAATGAATTAATGAATGAATGAACTTTATTTGTATAGCACCTTTCATGCACAAAATGCAGCACAAAGTTCTTTACAATTCAGATTGCAGAAACAAACAGCAAAGAAATAAAACCATGCAATTATACAACACTCATGCAAGGAGACAGGAGTAGAATAAATAAATGTATCAATCAATAATTAATCAAGAAAAAAAACATATATACAAACATATTAAAGGCAAGGTGTTCCATATTTTTGGGGCGTAGCAGCTAAAAGAAGCATCCCCAAAGGTTTTTGTAATAGCATTAGGGACAGTTGAAAGAGCAGCTGTGCAGGATCTCAGGGTTCGTGGAGGGACATAAGGTGATAGGGAATCTGTTGAGGGGCAATGCCGTTAAGAGCCTTAAAAACCAGAAGAAGGATTTTAAAATCAATTCTAAAAGATACTGGGAGCCAGTGAAGGTTACGTAAAACAGGAGTTATATGGTCTCTCTTTTTAGTTTTTGTTAAAACCCTGGCAGCATTCTGAATGGTCTGTAATTTTGCAATTGCAGTTTTAGGTAGGCCAGTGTATAAGGCATTACAATAGTCAAGACGACTGGAAACAAAAGCATGGACAAGCTTCTCAGCATCTTGCTGGCTCAGTAGAGGTCGTACCTTAGCTATATTGCGTAAATAATAAAATGCAGTTTTGGTTAATGAGTTAAAATGAGCTTTAAAATTTAGATCGCAATCAAAAATGACACTGAGGTTTCCGACTAGAGGTCGTGTCTGTGTGGCTAGATGACCCAGTTTAGTGAGAACCAGGTCCCTCTTACTTTTGGGGCCAACGAGGAGGATCTCAGTCTTGTCTTCATTTAGTTTTAGGAAGTTCTGGCTCATCCAAATCATTGACAGCTGACAAATAGTCAATAAGATTAGACAGGGGATTTGGGTCGTCTGGCTTTACAGACACATACAGTTTGTGTGTTATCAGCATAGCTGTGAAATGACACACCAAACTGATGGATGAAAGATCCCAATGGCAACATATAGATTGAAAACAACAAAGGTCCTAGGACACTGCCTTGGGCTACACCATAGTCAACAAATAATTGTCTCTGATATGTGCTCCCACATTCTGACCTGAAATGCCCTATCAGAAATATAGGAGTGAAACCAGTGAAAAACTGTACCAGATGGACCCACCCATTCCTCAAGACAGCTGAGTAGAAGATTTTGATCAATAGTGTCGAATGCGGCACTAAGGTCGAGGAGGATCAGAGCAGAAATATTCCCACTGTCGGCATTTACTCTAAGATCGTTTAAGACTTTAAAGAGCTGTCTCTGTGCTGTGGTTCTCTCTGTAGCCTGATTGGAAATTTTCACAAATACTGTTTTTTGACAGGTGTTCATTTAATTGCTTGAACACTACTTTCTCATAAACCATACTTAGGAAAGGTAGATTAGAAATTGGGCGGTAATTATTGAGAGAGGAGGGATCCAGGTTAGGTTTTTTGAGTAAGGGTTTAACAGTTGCAGTCTTAAGCCTGATTTATGGTCCTGCTTTAAATCAACGACGTCGCTACGTCGTAGGGTATGTGGCTACGCAGAAGGCTCGCTGTAGCCCCCGGCGTAGCCTGATGTGCACCTCCCCAAAAATGTAACTACACGTCGAGGCGACGCAGACCCAGTGCAGACAGAGTGGGCTGTGATTGGTTTGCTTGGTAGCAACGCATTTCCGGTTCCGTATTTCCAGATTGCGCCATCCCCGCCATCTTTAAACATCTTCTGTTGCGATGTAGATGTTGCAGTATTAAGGCCCATTTATGCTCAACGTTCAATACGGATACGGACAGAGCCGTCTGTCCGTGCTCCGCGTTCATTTCTCTGTGACCGGAAAAGCTGGAAGCTAAACAAAGAATCAACTAGAGACGACGATAACCATTCAGGAAAGGAACGCAGCCTCCTACCGCTCTGGCAGTGGATTGCACTGCGACGAAATGGAGTGACGGAGAAGTTCGAAGGGTTCACGACGGCGTCACGACGGCGTCACGGCAACGACGTAGGTACGTCGTAGGTATGCCGCAGGACCATAAATCAGGCTTTACGGGGATTTGGGAAGATGCCAGATTGTAGAGAGGTATTTATGATGAGGAGTGTAGTTAATGACAGTTGGTCATAGATGGACATGAAAAGGTCAGATGGAATGGGGTCAAGGGAGCAAGTAGACGGTTTCATGCAGAGGATAGTTTTGTGTAGTTCATCTTCTGTGATTAAATCAAAGCTAGTCATTATACTTGGAGTAGGAAGGATAATTTGAAGGGGGATTCTAGTGGTTCCTGGAATGATCTGAATGTTGAGCCTTTTTTCAAAAGGTGTTAAAAAAGAGAAAAAGTGCGGAAAAGGTTTGAACTCACAACCTAGAGACCGTGGAGCAGTTTCTCTACCAGCAGAGCTCTCAGGACTTTGGGATAGTAGGTAGCTCTCAGTGAATTAAACTTTATCACTTTGTCACTGTGAAGTTTCAGTCAGTAAACTTAACCTGCATTCACACCTAATCAGGCATCCCATCCACAAATGCTCATCTTCCCACTCAATAGATGATAATTTTTATTTATTTCATAATCTTATTTATTTCATAGGCATCTTTATTTGTTTTTATAACCATATTTATTTATTTATTTCCTAGCCACATTTATTTTAAGTTATCTTTATTATTTTCATAGAAATCTTTATTTATTTATTTATATATTTATTTAATAGACATCTTAAGTCATTTATCTACTTATTCCATAGCATCTTTATTATTACATTGACATAATCATTTATTTATTATTTATTTACTCCATAGGCATATTTATTTATTTTATCGACATCTGTATTTATTTATTTCATAGCCATTTTTAATTATTACATGAATATAAAAATGTATTTATTTTTTATTTACTTTATAGATATTTATTTCATCTACATCTTTAATTATAACATTGATATAATTTATTCATTTTCTCGACATCTGTATATATTTATTTCATAGCCATCTTTATTTATTTAATCAACATATTTACTTATTTATTTCCTTACCACATTTATCTTTTAAAGTTATCTTTATTAATTTCATAGAAATCTTTATTTATTTACATATTTATTTCATAGACATGTTCATTTATTTGATAGACATATTAAGTCATTTATTTATTTCATAGCATCTTTAATTATTACATCGACATAATCATTTATCTACTATTTATTTACTTCAAAGGCATATTTGTTTGTTTTATTGACATCTGTATTTGTTTATTTCATAGCCATCTTTAATTATTACATTAATATAATCATTTATTATTTATTTACTCCATACAGTTGACATATATATTTATTTCATTGACATCTGTATTTATTTATTTCATAGCCACCTTTAATGATTACACTGACATAATCATTTTTATCATATGTATTTATGCCATATTTATTCATTTCATAATCATGCTATTTCCTAGCCACATTTATTTTTCAGTTATCTTTATTTATCTATCTATCAGAAATCTTTATTTACTTTTTTCATAGACATATTCATGTATTTCATAGACATCTTAAGTCATTCATGTATGTATTCCATCAACATAATTATCTTATTGACATAGGCTATTTATGTATTTCATACTGACCTTAAAGCAACCCTTACCTTTCTTGCATTTCACACAGCACTTGAAATGCCTCTGACTCTGTGGCAGCTAACATACAAGGTGCTGATGGACAGACTGGTGTATATGGAAATACAACAAATGTGGAGCATACCATCGCTGACTTGGCTGACACAATCCCATGGATATGTCCTAACACCACTTGATCAGCTGCAGAGGCTCCCAAACTGGCCTTCCCTAATGACCCTTCCTACTGGCACAGGACTGGTGCTCGACCAAGAGCATCAACTCCAGCCAGGACTTGGTTGGATGTCACTAGACGCAAAGGCAAATCCAGCAGGAAATCAGTCAAGAGAGCCCCAACGCTCACCCCTACACTTGAACTCTCTCTACACAACAGGTACTCTCTCTACACAACAGGACAATGAAATATGTGACAATACCAACTACACTGAACCCAGGCAGGCCAAGGCTATCCAAAATGCAAGCAATAGCCCCAAAACCACTGCTAGACCCAGGGCCAGAAAAAACTATGCTAACTCCACACCTGAGAAGCCAAGGGCCAGGAGAAGTATCGCTAACACCACACCTGATCAGCCAGACACCATCCTGATCGGAGACTCAATAACCAAGCATGTAAGAATGGCAAAGACTGAAAATCTAACAGTGTCTGACACGTCTGTCAGGGAGCTAACCGAGCTGTTGCCAGTGATCCTCTCTACACACCCCAGTAACATGAGGATCATCATCCATGCTGGGTCTTTTGACATTCTACGAAGAAAAACTGGCTCTGAGATCCTGAAAAAAGACTTTTCCCTGCTCCTGGAGAAACTGAGTGACTGTCAGTCACAAAATGTGTTCATTTCTGGCCCCATTCCAACCCTGGGGAAAGGAATCGAGTCTTTTACCAGACTCCTTGCCCTGAATACATGGCTGACATCGGCATGCTTCACTCATGGGATAAAGTTTATTGACAATTTTAACATCTTTTGGAACTGTAAGGATCGCTTTCAGCGTGATGGGATTCATCCGAACATCACTGGATGCAGACTACTCGGGGCCAACCTACGTCATGCTCTTGGAATGCCATACCAAAACAAGAATGGACAGATAAGAGCCAAGGACAAGTACGGGGCACAGAGACAGACAGCCTGCATCTCTCCCCCTTCACCTGACCCTTTGCTCCACATCACCCAAGGCATTCAGAGGATGTCCCTGTCCCAGTCAGGGATCCAACAACCCCCCTCCTGCCCTTCACCACAACCACCAAGGAGCCAACGTCGCCCCCCCCCCAGCACCGGCGCAACCACTAAGGAGCCAACGTCGACCCTCCCCACCACCACCACAATCACCACGGAGCCAGCGTCAACCCTCCCCCCCTCCACCACGCTCACCAATCAAGGAGTTAGTTAAAGCTGCCACACTAAAGCTCAGTCAAATTGATGAACTCTTAAATAGTAGCCCTAGACGTCATCACTCAGGTGCCTGTCAGAGATGAGACAGACCCCATGCCGCTTCCTTAAACATACCGGCGATCTTAAATAGCCGGTGGCATGGTCAAACACATCTTGAAATTGAAAAGTATCAGCCAGAGTCATCTCCAAGGTCTGTCATTCCTGTTTTGACTAGCATCAGGAAAAACAATGTGTACTCGAAGCGCACAGCTACTCTATCTAATCTGACTCCAGTTATGCGTCAGCCACAGACTGTGTCAGACAATGTTAGTACACTAAACTTAGCTTTATTAAATATCAGATCTCTGGCTGGCAAGTCACTATTAATTAATGATTTTATTATCAAGAGAAACCTTGATTTTATGTTTTTAACTGAAACTTGGTTAAATGAAAACAACAGTGCAGCAGTACTTATTGAATCAGCCCCCCCAAACTTCCATTTTATCAGCTCAGTTAGAGAACTTAGGAAAGGAGGTGGAGTAGCCACTTTATTTAAGGATGTTTACCAGTGCAAACAGTTGTCATATGGGAAGTTTGAGTCTTTTGAATATGTTGCACTGCAGTTGAGATCCTCCTGTCAAGCAGTATTAGTAACCATTTACAGGCCTCCAAAATATAGTGCACACTTTGTTGATGACTTTTCTAAACTATTGTCTGTTGTCTGTATTGATTTTGACTGTGTTGTTATAGTGGGTGATTTTAATATTCATATTGATAATCCCAAAGATGGCAGTGCGAAAGAACTTTTCTACATCCTGGACAACTTTGAACTTTCCCAGCATGTAACAGAGCCAACACACAATAAGGGACATATTTTAGATCTAATTATCTCCAAAGGGCTCAACATTTCTGAGGTTGTGGTGACTGATGTTGCCTTTTCTGATCATTACTGTGTTTTCTTTAAAATGGCCATCTCCGCTGACACCAGTAAAATTACAACAGAGGTAATCAGAAAACGCTATATCAACGAAAACACCTGTACACTATTCACCCAGGATTTTATACCCACACCAGCTCTGCCCTCAGTCTCTGTCAATGATCTGGTTCATAGTTTCAGCTCTAAAGCTATGAATATTATGGACAATATTGCCCCCATGAAGGTCAAAGTTGTCTCTGGTAAGAAAAAACCACCATGGAGGAACGCCACACGGGTAAAAGCTCAAAAAAGAGAATGTAGAAAAGCAGAACGCAGGTGGCGAAAAACCAAACTCCAGGTTCATTATGACATCTATAAGGAAAGTCTGCACATCTATAGCTTGGAGCTAAAAAGGGCGCGGCAGTCCTTTTTCTCTGAGATTATCAACAAAAATAACAACAATGCACGGACTTTATTTACTGTTGTTGACAGACTGACAAACCCATCAGCGTCAGTCCCTCCTGAACTGCTATCCACCAAGGCATGCAATGACTTTGCTTCTTTTTTCACAGACAAGATTTTAAAGATAAGACAGACAGTCTGTAACTCCAACACAGTGGCTATTTCACCTGTGCCTCATAAGACTACTCCAGTTAATTTGGCACTTTTTCACCCATTAAATTATGCTACTTTGACAGACATAGTTAGAAACCTTAGGTCCACTACCTGCTGCCTTGACACTCTGCCTACAAGCTTTTTTAAAGATGTTTTTAACTGCATAGCATCAGATATACTACAGATAGTCAACTGTTCTCTTCAGTCAGGCCTTTTTCCAACGGCCCTGAAGACTGCAGTCATTAAACCTCTCTTAAAAAAGCCTAATCTGGATGCCTCAGTAATAAATAACTACAGGCCCATATCAAACCTACCATTTTTAGGAAAGATCATTGAAAAGGTTGTTTTTCAGCAACTTAACACCTTCTTGGAGCAAAACAATTCCTTTGATGCCTTTCAGTCTGGATTTCGAGCACATCACAGCACTGAGACTGCACTTGTAAAAGTTTTAAATGACATTCATCTGAGCAGTGATGCATCAAAGATTTCGGTTCTGGTATTACTGGACCTCAGTGCTGCATTCGACACAGTTGACCATAAGATACTGCTCGACAGACTAGAAAAGTTTGTGGGACTTTCTGGCACTGTGCTAAATTGGTTTAAATCTTATTTACAAGACAGGGATTTCTTTGTGTCACTTGGCAATTATGAATCTGTGCGAACAAAAATTACATGTGGAGTTCCTCAAGGGTCCATTCTTGGGCCTCTTCTGTTCAACATCTATATGCTCCCTCTTGCTCAGATTATGGAATATCATAACATCTCCTACCATACTTATGCAGATGACACACAACTTTACATAACAGTGTCACCAGATGACTACAGTCCCCTATATCTGCTAAATAAGTGCATTGACGAAATCAATACGTGGATGTGCCAGAATTTTCTACAACTAAACACAGACAAAACTGAGATAGTTGTTTTTGGCCCCAAAGAACAAAGATCAATAGTCAGTGCTCACCTTGACGCCATGACACTAAAACCTACAAATCAAGCCAGAAATCTTGGTGTAGTTCTGGACTCAGACCTAAATTTCAATAGTCACATTAAGACAATTACTAAATCAGCCTACTACCACCTTAAAAACATAGCAAGAATAAAAGAATTTCTGTCTAAACAAGATACAGAAAAACTTGTTCATGCTTTCATTTTCAGCAGGCTGGACTATTGTAACGGTGTCTTCACAGGCCTGAGTAAAAAATCAATCAGACAACTGCAGCTCGTCCAGAACGCTGCTGCCAGAGTCCTCACCAACACCAAGAGAGTGGAGCACATTACACCAGTGCTTAAGTCACTGCACTGGCTTCCTGTGTGTCAAAGGATAGACTTTAAAATCTTGTTACTTGTCTATAAAGCACTAAATGGTCTCGGGCCTAAATACATCTCTGATATACTTGTACGTTATGAAGCATCCAGACCCCTCAGATCATCTGGAACAGGTTTACTCAGTGTTCCCAGGATCAAAACCAAACAAGGTGAAGCAGCCTTTAGTTTCTATGCTCCCCGCCTGTGGAACAAACTTCCAGAATATCTGAGGTCGGCTGAAACTGTCTGCTCATTTAAATCAGGGCTTAAAACATTACTATTTACTGTAGCTTACCAGTGAACTAGATATGTAACTTATTGTTAGGATAATCTGTAGCTATTGTTTTTATATTTGTCTGCTGTTGCTTTTGCTTTATGTTTGCTTTTTAAATGCATTTTCTGCACTGTTTTTAGCTATTTATTTTCTTGCTTTTAGCTCTTGTTTTTATTGATCTATTGTTCCTTTAATGTTTTATCTTAACGTATTTCTCTTGTAAAGCACGCTGAATTGCCTTGTGTATGAATGGTGCTATATAAATAAAATTGCCTTGCCTTGCCTTGCCTATACACCAGGAGCTTACCAGATGATGCAGCCTCCCTGTCTGCTCTGTGTAGCGTTAGCCTCCTTAGCTCAACACCGGCGTCTTATATGTTACCATTCATCCATGTCTCAGTGAACACAAGGACGCAACAGTCCCTCACTCCTCAGTTAGTGGATCTCCGTTGTCGGATGTAATCCATTTCGTGTCCAGCGAGCGGACGTTCGCCAGAAGGCTGCTGGGAACAGCTGTTTTGACGGGGTTAGCTGTTAGCATAGAGCTAACCCCTCCGGCGCTCCCCCACTCCTGCGTCCTGTTACAGCACTGGGGCCGGCATCTTCCCTTCAGGACAGCTCCAGGCGATACCATGGTCATCTCAGGTTACTAGTTTATATCCACAAGCGTCCCTGTTACTAGTTTATATCCACAAGCCTCCCTGTTTCTAGCATATTTGTTGTCTCACAGACTCAGGGGTAGAGGGTGTGGGGGGGATGTTATGCAAGCGGTTATGTCTGTCGGAGGCCTCCACGTGGGGAAGACAGACAGGGCAGGAGAAAACTCCGACCAATCATTGCATTCGGTCCGAATGCAATGATTGGTTGGAGTTTTCTTAGACCCATATGAGAATGGTATAATGATGAGTTTTTATTTCTGGTGGAATTCACTTACATTTTAGTGTGCCATCAGCATATTAATAGCATTTTAACCTAAACAAAGAAAAGTGTAAAATTTCCAGAAAGGTAAGGGTTGCTTTAATGGCATTAAGTGATATATTTAGCATTCATCATTATCCAGCATGTTTTCCCTTGTAGCAACAGTCCAGTCAAAGTTAAATTGTCTCACTTTAATGTAAATGAAAAAGAACAGCTGGCCCCAGTTTGGCTCCTGTGGTTCAAAACAACCACTGATGAGTTACTGTCTCTTTAAATATTTAACCCCTGCTGCTCCTCCTGTGTGTGTGTGTGTGTGTGTGTGTGTGTGTGTGTTCGTGTTCGTTCCTTCATGATGGCCGCTGCTCAGGACTCTCCTCTTTATCTGGGATTTGATTTCAGCACGCAGCAGGTAAATCTTCCTCTTTTATTTCATCCGACATTCACGCACCTGCACGCGTTTCACTGGGCGACGTGGGTCACATGTGTTACCGCGTGCACACAGAGTTACAGCGGATTTATCGCGCAGATGCCGAAGAAGCAGATGGCGGATTGTGAAGCAAGTAGCCTACTTTGTACGTGCGAAAAGTCTGTTCACTACACGTACTTCAACTCTGAGTACACCCTACACAGTACATGTCAGAAAACACAGTCCTTCATTTAGAACACATTTTTAAAGGGCTTTTACCTACTTTAGTTTTAGTTTATGCACCTACACTGCAAAGTAAAAGCACTCCATTCAGTATGTTTACTTACTACTGTAAGCTATTCATGTAGTTACAGTTTGATGTGCTTGTACTTAACGTGAGTCTTTATATTCTCTGCTCCAAGACATCTGACAGCTTCAGCCATAGATATCATATATATCTATGGCTGAAGCTACACAGCTCCTCTTTTTCCAAGTACAACTGTAAAAGCCTACTGCACCTTAACGCATCAGTAACATATTATAACAATGATTCTGACACTTACCTTTCTGGAAATTTTACACTTTTCTTTGTTTAGGTTAAAATGCTATTAATAAGCTGATGGCACACTAAAATGTAGGCTAAGTGAATTCCACCAGAAATAACAACTTATAATTATAACATTCTCATATGGTTCGAAGAAAACTCCGACCAATTTGACCACATTGCATGGAGTTTTCTCCTGTCCTGTCTGTCTTCCCCACCTGGAGGCCTCCAAATCAATGTTAACAGATTCACACTCTTTTTCTATCACAACTTAACAGGCTTCGCTCGTGGTCGTAGGCTATATAGTCAATGCATAAGCCAACAAAAAGAGGCTTTTGAAGAAACATGTAAGATGTGAATCACTACTTAGATTTATCAGTGCATAAACTTCATACATTAACATTAGACCTTCAATACATCTCTGTCAATTACACTCTCACACTTTAACAAATTAACTTAACTTAGTTATTAACTATAAATCAAACAAATGTTTGCAAAACAATCCATAAAAAAGTGCAGGAGGATGGATGGCTTTTACAAAGGAATAAATAAATAAAATAAAAATAAAAAATAAAAATAATTACATCTCAGAATAGTGATGCTCCTTGTGCCACCACACATTACTTTCATGCCAATTTTTTAAAGTCCTTTATGTGTCCTGTTTCTTTACAAAAGAAAAACCCTGAAATTCTGGGTGTGCAAATAATTTAAATTAAACTGTAAAACATTCCTCCTTCTCATTGCCACATCTATCTCCCATGAACATCTCTCTTCAATTAAATAGTTCAACAGTTTTCTTTCTTTTCAGTGTGGAGCAGTAGACCTAGGTTAAACAGCTCTCTTTGTTCACTGTGTTATTTCCTTTTCCAGGTGTATTTCTTCTCACTCTTTGCAGCGCTGAGTAGACGTTTGTCTTTCAAAACAATGCAGTAAAACTCTGAACAGGACTGCTCAAAGTTGAGTGTGATCAAGAGCTCACTCCTCATAAGCTCCATGGAACACCTTTTCCTCTTGTCACTCCATCTGTTGGCCATTCTGGAAAAGATCCTTTCCACGTATCCAGTGGATGCTGGGATGCTCACGATGTGGCTGATGATGGACAGCATGTTAGGCAGGTCAGCTACTTGAAAGAGAGCCACCCACCTGGCAGCCACGTCTTTGGACCATTCATCTTCTGCACCTTCTCTGAGCCCCTTCAGAGTGGTATTTGCAGTGGTGCATTCATCATAAAGTTCATCCATGTTGACTTTTTGGGTGAGGTTGAGCTTATTAGTGACCTTCTCTGTGTCACTGAAGGAAAGTCAGGGCTTGAAATGAACTTTTTTACATGGTAGCACTGGTGCTCCTAATTCATAAAGTTAGGAGCACCAGCAACATTTTGGGAGCACCCACCTTAAAGCTGCAGTAGGTAGGTTTATCCTACTTGGTTCTATTTCTCCCTCTCTGGGAGCCTCGGCTCTCCCTCACCGCGCAGCAGCCCGCCCCGCACATACCCCAGAGGCTTGGCTCTCCCTCTCGGCGGAGAGCCTCCGCTCCCATGGCCAAACCTCGCGCCCTCCGCCCGGGCCCGGCCCCACCTCACCCTTCCCCTCCCTCCGGGGCTCCGGGGAACCGAGTTCTGTCTTCCTTTTTTGGGTTGATTAGCCATGTAGGCAGTTGTAGCCAATGCTGGAATACCTATTTTACCTGGTGCACTGTTCGCCATTGCTGCTTGCTCTCCCCTTCTGCCGGCGGCACGGGAACGTGCATATGCAGTAGAAAGCCAATAGGAACACATTGGTCTGAGCTGACCTTTGATTGGTTGATGCACATCGGCACGATACTGATTCTTTAGAGGCTGAACACAGAGCCATGGTGAGGTGCAGAAACCTATTGTTTGTCTCAGACCACTTGATTTACATTATGCTTAGAGGATATTATAAAATTTTTACTCAATTATACCAAAACAATGTTGCCTACTGGAGCTTTAATGTAAGAAGCACCAACAGTGTAATCGATTTTTTTTTATTGCAACAAAAAGTCGACATTATACTGTATACATTACGCTGTACGTTTATAGTACACTTATCATTAACAACTTTTTCAGTTGAAGACATTTTTAGAAAAAACACCACTGAACACCACTGTGAATGAAAGAGAATCCTTAGATGATAATAATACTGATGATGATGATGACTGTCATCATCATAGCCTGGAGTAGCCTGGCGTTGCCACACCCAATTCGCAAAACGCGAATGGGTCTGGACACGGACTGTACATTTCCTCTATTCCCGAGGGGCTGTATCAACGGCTGTCACTCATAGTGCCCCTTCACGCAATTGGAAAGACGGAAAACCAATCAGAGTAAACGACACGTGTGACGTAGGCTAGCACAACGCCACTGTAAACAGACCAGCAAGCTGCAGTGGAGATGAGCTGTGATGATGTCTGGGAGCGAGTGTTTCCGTCTTTGCGGATTTCCTCCTCACTGTGGACTCCGAGTTGCATGGCTGTGATTCCCAGCTTGGTCGCTTCCCTGACCTGCTCCTCCATGAGAGCAACTAGCGGAGAAACAACAATAGCCACTGGGTTTTCACTGAGTCCCATCTTTTTCCCGATCAATGGAGCCAGTTGGTAAATTAAACTTTTACCAAACCCTGTAGGAAGGACGGAAAACATATCCTTTTTTTCAATAAAAGCTTTCAGTGCAGCCGTTTGTTCTGATTTTAAAGAAGCGCGTTTATGATTGCATGGCCGGACTGAGTTGCAGAGCGAAACAGAATATAAGCTCATGAGATTAGGATGGTTTCACCAGGCTAGTTCAGTGGTGGTTCAGTGGTGTTTTTTTCTAAAAAAAAAAAAAAAAAAAGTCACTTCGGCTTCTAGTTAGCTCTGAGTGACAGAAGTTCCACGGTCGCAGAGTGATTTGAGACTAATAACCAATCTAAAATCAGCATTAAAGGTCAAGCTCACATTTGATTGGTCACTGTCAGCTCACAAGGTAGAGAGAAGCCTGGGAAGCTTATCAATGTAGCCTACTAACTTGAGGGGGAAAAAAAAAAAAATGTGAATGAGACATTCAACTCGGGGGGAAAAATAGTCGCACCAGAAGAATTATTTACACTCGCACCAGTGCTCCCAATTTTATATATATGTGTGTATATATAATATATATATATATGTATTGTTTTTTTTTTTGTTTTTTTTACCAAAACGGTTGCAATTTCGAGCCCTGAAGGTGTGCCATAGTGCAGAGAGAGAGGTTGCAGGGAGCACAGCCAGCTGTCTTCTGAAAAATCAAACCATTTCGCAATGTATGAGATTGCTGTGTTGAGGAATGCAGTGAAATCTGCCCGTGCCTTGTTTGCGTCATGTGGGAGGAGACGCTGCAGCTTCGCTTTTGTTTAGTAGCCATAAAACTGGTCATCCCTTCTCTGTGTGAGTTTTTGCTTGAAGGCAGACATGATGGAATATAACTCAACACAGGTGGTCGAATCACTTTCCTGCTTCTTTATAACTTCTTCAAAGAGGGAGAGGATGTTATTGCAGAACAGGAGGTAAACCTCCACATCATCAGCATCTTCCTCAGTTGAGTGTTCACTGAGCTTTAACAAAGCTCTGATCTGTCTGGGACACTCTTCCCCCAGGCTGATGAAATAAGACCTATGAGCAGTCCAGGTTTGCATAAGCCGCGAGATGGCTGGATTAAGGGACAGCCACCTTGTTGAAACATGTCGCAGAATCTCCCGGAACACCCCACATCACAAAATTCGCAAAACTCTTTGAGTGACTCCCTTCGTTTGGCAGATATGGAGAAGTGGCCATAGATCTTCAGCATTTTCCACGTCTACAGTGAGCTGGTCGAGAGCGTGCTTCACTGTGTTGTGCATAATATGTGCATGGCAGTTCCCTTGCAGTAGACCTTTTTGTATTTTCTTCAGGTTGGTGGAGACAGAGTTGTGGATTCCGTAATTTACAACAGTATTATCTGCACTATATGCTGTAACTTGATCTAATGATAAACCAAATTTATCAAGGGATTGTTGTATGCAATCTATAATCCCAGCAGCTGACTCATCTGCATTCTCTACGAAATCAAGCATTTTGTTGCAGATCCCACTTTCTGGACTAAAGTATTGTACAGCAAGGGGAAACATCTTCCTGTTCCCCTTATCTGATGCATCCGTCTGTATGGCAAATGGAACGGGTTTACCTGACCCGCCTGTTAAGACATCAACAACATCAGCCACTGCCTTGGGAGCCAGGACGTCTTTGACCATTGCTTCTGCCTTTGTTCTCCCCAGAGACATCTTCTTTCCGATTTGGAGTCATGCAGAATCTTTTGGTTGAGCTTGTGTGCACAAGCTGTTATAGCTGAGGTTGTGTTTAACTGTGTGGTACACCTGCGTTAACTCAGCTGCTGTGATCTAGAGGGGAGGAGTTGAAGGAGAAAATATTAATGAAATGTCATAATTGTGCAGACTGGGGTGAAAACATATGTCATTGTTTGCAGTCACACCGTCCACACAGACATATCTACACACAGAAATATCTTTAAATCTAAGAAAACTATTTAAGTAAAACAATTTTCATTATTGGTAAGTAAATTCATTCATTCATTCATTCATTCATTCATTCACTCTGTTTTTATGTAGCATATTGTTAATCCATTAGTAGCCTATAAGTAGGCTAGCTATGCAATTTTCCAGATTGGTAATCATAATAAAATATCAGTTTTCTTTACATGCACTTATGTATCCGACTGTAAAGTTTAAACTTCAACCTTAATAAATCATAATGTAGCCTGATGTCACTGAAGAGGCCATTATAGCAGGCCACCCTCATTTAGAAAGAAAATCAGTCCCTAGTAGTAGCTAAGTTATGAGATGTGATTAATTTAGCCGACATTAACGTTGGCTAACAAATAGACACACATGAGATCTACCAGAAAAAAACAAAAGAGAGTTAAAAACTTACTGTATCAGCCTCAGGAGATATTTGGGGTACGAAGAACTGTGACACTGTTTGGTTCTTGCTCGCTCTGACATTGCGGGAATGTTGTTATCCTGAAGCATGTCTGCTAGGCCACCGTGCGCCACAGAAAACACTCGCCGACAAAGTTTGCAGTTTGCTTTGTAATCATTTTCTCTCACACTATCAAGCCAAGCACTTGAATCTTCCCACTCTCGCCTGTATTTCTGCATCCGCTTTCGTTTCACATGTGGGGGGGTCACTGTCAAATACAAGACAATTCCGTATTTTAAGGGACGGTTGGCAACTCTACCTGCTACGTCGAGCTAGCCCTGAGATGATGGTTTCGCATGGAGCAGTTCTGCTCTCAGGATGTGGAGTTTTTGACTGTGAAATGTCGACCCTTTTCATCTTATATGTTGCACAAATTGTTTTTAAATGTTTTGTTTCTTTTTGCTTGGGGCATTTCGTTATTGTGCTGCGCAAAAGAAATGACAAATAAAGAAGTTCAGTTCAGTTCATAACGTTATGACAACACAGCATCCAGTTGCTAATGGCTAATGTTAGCCTACTGTAGCGTAGCCTCTGAAACATTAATGTTATCTTCCTTGTGCATTTCCACTTACTAGTAACGTTAACGCTACTATCTAACGTTAGCACTGTAACCTTATTCTAAAACTCATCAGTCATCACTGACTCCGGTTGAGTTTTAAAACTCCG
>NC_065516.1:875506-891669 GCF_006386435.1 Epinephelus moara | reverse complement strand
CACACACACACACACACACAAACACACGGAAAACCGGACATTATCATCAGTTTATAAAAACCCCCCGGACGCCCCAAACGGGACGTGAAAAGTGGACATGTCTGGGCAAAAGAGGACGTTTGGTCAGCCTAAGCAACACCTAATGGCGAAAGTCCCCCTACAACAGCCCTACGGCAACTCTGGAGGGACGCACTACTTCGCATACAGAAGTAGGCCAAGCCCTTTGAATTACATTTGATTTGTTTAAAAATTGCAAACTATTGACTGATTGATAGCTGTAATGCTAATTTAGCCATGTTGAATCCCATTCATTTATGCTAACAACATTAGCAATAAGAACTGCCAGCGGTTCAAATGAACATGTAAGTCTTTAGTTTTCACTGCCTACCCTCCCTCTCATTTCAGGAGTGCCTCTTCCCTGTGGTCTGTGTGCATCTCACTTGGGTGTTGACAAGTACTTTAATTGAAAAGTAGCTTGCTAAAAACTTCATGAAAAGTCGCTAATCTCTTCTCTCTAATTTCCTCTCTCCTCTCTGTGCACATAAGTTATACAGTATTTTAATAGAGCTGAATTCTTAATTAAGTTTTCCTCATTCACATATTTTCTGTTTCTGCTGTCAGACGATGGAACAAGTGTGAAATACTGAGTGAAATGTGGCCCAGTAAAGCGGCTTTCACACAGAACGCGATTTTCACCACGCCCACCGTGGGGTAGGGCGCAGAGTAAGCGGAGAGCAAGGTGCACAAGCGCGCATTGTGCACATATTTGGCGCAAGTTGCTAAGTGACCGAAAAGTATTCCGGTTCCGGTCTGACGCCCCGGATTTCATCATGTATCTGTCCCTGCTTCAACGAAAAGCCCTGGCTTTAGTTCTTCTTCTTCTTCTTCTTCTGGGGAGGAGGAGGAGGCGAGCAGCAGCAGCAAGAAGGGTATGGGTCCATGAAATCCTCATGGCAAGACAGGATTTGGGGGAGTACAGGTTCGTTCAGGAGCTACAGCTCCATGATGACCGCTTCCAGGTCTACTTCAGGCACAGAGCGACACAGCCATAATTATTTTCTCCTCCATCTTGCTGTTCCCTAATTATTTTCACCTCAATCTTGCTGTTGATCTGAATTTTTCCGCCAATTTCTTTTCACACTCCACCACATTCTCAGCTATTGGACGCGCTGAGGTGTCGTCACAGCGCAATGCGGTCAAATTAAAAAATTTTCAATTCGAGCGCAGACTGGCGGTGCGCTCTTGCGCTGTGCTAGCACATACACAATGAATGGGTTCGTTGGTGGAGGTCTGCGCTTTGCGCGCTCTATGTGTAACGCCAGGGCCACACTGGACGCGTTAGTGCCGCGGAAGGCGCTTGACTGTCCACACAGGCAGCGCATTTCGCCTGCGCTCTCCGTGCCGGTTAAACATCGACTTCACTCGTCTGTTCCCGTCAGTACTCGTTTTTTCACTTCAACAAGTCATTTTAAACATGGGTAAGTCCATATTTTCATCGTTTTTTATAACGTAATAAGTTAATGACAATTTGTCATTGCATGTCCATGTATTGGGCGTTTGTCAAGAAGCATTACAGGCAAGCACAACAAGAAACAACATGCAAACTAGTCCATGAGGCATGAGTTCAAAGAAGGGGTTTTATTTTGAAGTCCTCATTTAGACCCCTTGGTGCTAGGGTGTCGAGTGTGTATATCCAGTATAACTCTCTCCTCAAAAGTAGAGAGTCCACATCTCCTCCCCTGCGAGGAACTTTTATAGATTCAATTCCAGTGTATTTCAAAGAGGATACACTGTGGCACAGCGTTGCCAGGTGTACGATAATTATCGTATTTGTACGATAATTTGGCCCTCTGTACGATGTACGATCAATAATCCCAAAAAAGGCCAAATCTACGATAATTTGACCATTTCATGAATGTGTGGTTGTAATCAGTATGCCGGAGTGTTTTTTTGTGAGCCCTGAAGGCATCTGTTCCCATGTGACATGTTTCCAGCCAATCGCACTTTGCTTTGCATAAGATACAGGTGACGTTTGTCTCTGAACAATGAGCACGATTGGCTGAATGGTCAGCTGTACCCGCCCCACGAGGCGCTAGGACCCATCAGGAAGTCAAGCAAGAATGAGATTCAAAACAGAAGAAGAAGAGGAAAACCAGAAGCAAGGAAAATGGAAAAAAAAAGTAAACACTACAGTGACTATATTTAAGCAATATCACACGAGAGGGAGTGATGTTGTAATGTATATCGTCACGGCTGTGATTCGGCCATAGGCACTCGGCCTGCAAAGACAATTACAGCCGTGACAATATACAGTACAACATCACGAGCTCGAGTGTGATATTGCTTGCATACAACAGGTCAACAACAGCTTAAACAGCAATGCTGACTAAGGAAATGTAACAAAAGGTGATGAAATAAATTATTTAAGTATGTTACGTAGCTCCGCGAAAACAAACATTTCCCCCAGTCCGTTGCCAGGCAACGCAGCACACACGCCAGGGACTCACAAGCTACTTTGTATTTACCTTGATCTGCAACTGTGTAACTTCGTCCAGTTCGGCTGATGAAACGTTGGCAAACCTGGATGTTGGCACGGCCGGATTCAGCTTCCACTCTCTCTCATCCTCATCAGTACCTCATCAGATGATCATTGATAATTCCTGACCGTGTTCGCTTAATTTTTGCTCCTCTCCAGTTTGTCGAGGTTAGCTGATGTTACACAGACACACCTGGAGGTCTGCACAGAAGAGTCCTGGCTTTCCTTTTCCTCGTCCTCTCCTGACGACCATTCATAATTTAATTCAAATGTAATTTTGGGGAAAATATCCATCTTCTTGGTGTAACGCTATAGTGTCAGTTTTCGTCAATGTAGCGAGTGTGACAGCTGGTTAATTAACGGTTGTATTTATATTTATAACACCTGTGAGTGGAGTGATTTTACTGTTACATGTCCCAGTGATGTTATACTCTATATCAGCACTCACGGAATGCCTCTCGTCCAATCAAATTACTTGGTCGAAACTAACTGTTGTATAATTGCCTTTAGCGCATCAGTAGGATTGTTATTTTGGTTATGACGGATGTACGATAATTTTCCTCAAAATACGATAATTTTGAGTCTCTGGTACGATAATCCTACATTTCCCACTTGGCAATGCTGCTGTGGCAAGCTAGTGTAAAGTGGACCGCAACAGGACTGGATGGGTCATTGTTTCGGATTGCACATCTGTGTTCAGTGATCCTGGTTTTTTAAGGTGTTGTTGTTTTGCCAATGTAGGCTAGGCCACAGGGGCACTGTAACATGTAAATGACATCTCTTGTTTTGCAGGAGATGATGCTGTTGATGTGAAATCTCTTTCCAGAGTGAGGGTGGTTGAAAGTATGTGTTTTGTATGTAGAATTACATTATTGACAGTTTCCACATCTATAATTCCCCGGTCTGATTTAAGACAGAAAGTGTGAGGCGACAGGAGGAGGTCGGTCTTCTCTCACCAGCATGTTGCGGAGGTTGGGGGGTCTTTTATAGATCACACGTGGGACATTGTTGAAACATTCTTTTAAAGAAGGGTCAGAATAGAGGATGTGCCAGTGGAGTTTGATGATTCCTTAGATTTCCCTTCCCACCGGTGAGTATTGAATGCAGCATGATATTTTTGTTTCAGATGTTTTGTTTTTTCGTGTGTTAAGGCATTCGTTTTGGGAAGTCCTGTGAAATCTTGTAGCCCGATGGTGATCCATTCTTCTTTGTACCCCCTCTGTCTGAAGCGGTCCTGTAAGATAACTGATTGCTCCTGGAAATCCACCTCATCACTACAGATTCGTCTGATGCGATTAAATTGTGAAATAGGAAGGTTCTTCTTTAGAGAGATGGGGTGGTAGGATTCACCATGCAGTAAAGAATTTTTATCTGTGCTATTACGATATAGGTTAGTTTTCAACACATCCCCTTCCCTCTCCACCAAAATGTCTAAGAAGTTCATTTTATTAGGATCCATCTCCATAGAGAATTTCAAATGTTTGTTTTTATTGTTCATAAACACATGAAAATCCCTCAGTTGTGTCTCTGTGCCAGTCCAAATGAAAAAGATATCATCCAGGTATTGTCGCCAGTGGGATATGTGGTGTAAAAAGGGATTCAGTTCGGAGTTAAAAATCACCTCATTTCGAAATGTCCCACGTACAGAGAGGCGAAACTCAGTGACATTTTTGACCCCATCGCCACCCCGGACACCTGCAGGAAGAAGTCAGCACCAAACAAAAAATAGTTAGAAGTGAGTACACATTCTATTAAAACCAAAACACAGCTCAGTGGCCTAGTGGTAGAGTGTCCGGCCTGAGACTGGGAGGTCGTGGGTTCGATCCCTGGCCGGGTCATACCAAAGACTATAAAAATGGGACCCATTGCCTCCCTGCTTGGCACTCAGCATCAGGGGTTGGAATTGGGGGGTTAGATCACCACGTGATTCCCGAGCGCGGCACCGCTGCTGCTCACCGCTCCCTCGGGATGGGTCAAATGCGGAGAACAAATTTCACACACTCAGGTGTGTGACAATCAGTGGAACTTTACCTTTACCTTTACTCTGTGTACTAGGACTGGGTACAGTCTCCCTGGAGGTGTATGTACTAAAGATCTTAGGTAAGGTGTAGAACACTGGGGTGATGGGAAAATCCACCTTCATAAATGGGTGTTCTGATTTGCTTATGTCCCCATTTACCAAGAGATGATCCAGCAGCTCATGTACTCTTTTCAAAGGGTACTATAGGATTTTGTTCCAGTTTTCTGTAGAATTTTGAATTGCTGAGTTGATTGTGGATCTCTTTGTCATATGCTTCCCGGTCCAGAATCACAATGGCTCCTCCCTTATCTGCTGCTTGTGTAACCAAAGATTCATCTTTCTTAATGGTTTTTAGTTCTTTCCACTGTTGTTTTGAAAGGTTATTTCTTACTTTGTATTGTTTGCCTTTATTTAGTATAGTTGACGCATCCCTTTCCACCAGTCTACAGTTCATATCCAGAGATGGATTTCTATATTTTGGGGGGGTGAAATATCATTTACCTCTGAAGCGGGTCCGAGGTGGTTCTATGTGTGATACAGCAAGTGGTTCCGAGTCGTTTTGGTCCGTTATGCTTGTGTCCCCCATGGTCTGGGGAGGGGGAGGGACCTCCTGAAAATGGGTGACGGAGGGAACATTGGTGTTAGTAGGCTCGTGTGTGAGAGTGGACCCAGAGCGGCCACTAAAGAACTCTCTTAGCCTCAAGGAGCGAAAAAATTTTTGCATGTCAATGTAAGTGGTGAACTCATTACACTGGGCTGTGGGCACAAATGATAGACCTTTTGAAAGAGCGGTTAAGCATGTATTTGAGAGGGACTTACTGGACAAGTTGACGATGTTTATGGTTGAATCCGGGTCGCATTGCGGGTCCAATACGGCTCCCTTTGCGGTTTTCCTCTTCTCCTGCCGGCATTTCCTCTTCTGCAGTCTTGAGGAGCTTCTTCTAAAAAAGTCTGTCCATGTTCAGGAGGTTGGCTGGAGTCGGAGTCCCGGGAGGAGAAAGATGAATGTAGCGTCTCGTTGTGTCTCCTGTGCCGCGGACGTCTGTATCTATTTCCGGAATGCTCTGTATTTTGTGTCAGCCTCCATTTGTATACAGCGCCCCCTTCGTAGTCCGCGTAGGGCACTGTGTACAAATGGAGACTGACACAAAATACAGAGTTCCAGTTCCCTGGCCAGAACGGCTTTGCTGGGTCCCGTCTCCATTGGCAAGTGACCATGGCAATTGCAAAGCCGTTCGGGCCAGGGAACTGGAGAAGCAAGTCTTACCAGCAGAGATCATCCCTGAGCCATCTGCTACCATCATCGATGGGATGAGTCTGGTTCAGAAGATGAAGGGCAATGAGCAGACCTTCTCTCAACTTGCAGACTCGGTTCTGAATCAAATCCTACATGAAGGAGCCATGAGGAGGAGGAGGCCAGAGGATTGATGTAGTCTTCGATGTATATAGGGAGGAATCAATCAAGAATGCAGAGAGAGAATCGAGGGGGGGACCACAGGAATACAGTTCTGAAACATTGCACCAGGTCACCGGATTCAGCAATGGAGAAGGTTTCTTGGGAGCTCGGCCAACAAGACAAACCTCATAAGGTTCTTGGTGGCTGAGTTGAAGACACCCAAGCTGAGACACAAGCTGAATGACAAGCAGCTGTACATCGCTAGTGAGGAAAGCTGCTTGCACATCACCAAGGTTCACTGGGCAGAGGTTGAGGGCCTGCAGTCAAACCAAGAGGAGGCTGACACAAGAATCATTTTGCATGCAGCCCATGCTGCAAAGGAAGGCTACAGTGCTGTTGTAGTAGCAGCTGATGACACTGACGTGCTGGTGCTCTGCCTGGCATTCTTTGCTGATATCTCCTGTCCCTTATTCCAGAAAAAAATGGAACAAAGAACCGGGTTAGGTATCTTGATATCACCAAGCTACGTCAGGGGCTGGGAGACGGTGTCTGTAATTGCCATGCATGCATTCACCGGATGCAATACTGTAAGTGCCTTCGCAGGCCGTGGTAAGCTCCAAGCCTTGAAGCTTATCACAAGATCAGAGCATTTCCAAGAAGTGTTCCTTGAGCTGGGAAGTATCCCCTGACCTGTTCAAGAGGCTGCAAGCATTCACATGTAAACTGTACTCAGCATCTGCGACGACAGAGGACATCAACACAGCCCGCTACCAACTTTTCTGCGCGCGGCGTGGGGAGCTTGAATCTAGCCAGCTACCACCATGCGAGGACTGCCTCTTTATGCATGCTATGCGTGCCAACTACCAGGCTGGCATCTGGAGAGGTAGTCTCCAGCAACAGCTGCAAGTCCCAAGCCCAATTGAACATGGCTGGGCCAGAAATGATGATGGTCAGCTCACCCTGGAATGGATGTGGGGATATCCAGCCCCTGAGGCAGTGCTGCAGCTGCTGTCCTGCAACTGCAGTCGTAATGGCGAGCAATGGCTTGAAATGTACCAACCTGTGCAAGTTGCAAACATGTGACAATCAACCCCAAGAGGATGACCTTGACATGATGATCACAGATTAATGCTGAACGATTTGAGAAAAATGTGTGATTGCGATTTTGGTGGACAAAATCGCGATAATAAGTATAATAAATAGACCTAAATGGTATCACGAGTCTTCTTGCTTGATTCAGTGTTTCCCCTACCATTATATTAGGGGGGCCCTGGCCTAACCTGACATAGTTATTTCATATGGACAGTGTGTAAATTTCATTTCATTTTTATTGGATCTCCATTAGCAGCAGCACATAAATACAGTTATATTAGCAACACATTCCGAGTCTCATATAAACATAAACACATACTAATCTAATCACATACATATAATCACACACATACTCACAACACCAAAACAAAAGACATACAAAAAAATATACAAAATCAAATCGAAATTAGAATTAGATGCAAAGGAAGACAATATTTCCTACAGTAACATACAAAATATTCAAAAATAATATCACACATAAACAGAGGCACGGCAAGAAAACAGGCAAGTAGTATATTAAATTAAATTACTGCTGCTGCAACATTTGTAAATACTGTTTAAGCAGGAATTTATACCTCTCCATTGAATTTTCTTGGATGATATAAAATGGTAACGAATTCCATTTAACTATTGCTCTATATAGAACCGATTTTTGCATAACACTTGTTTTAATTTTTGGCAAAATGAACCTCCCCTCTGTAGCATGTCGTGTTAAATGATCATGATGACTAATATGAGATCCAAAATAATGATACGAAACAGAAGGAGACCTTGTTACAATGACATTCTTTAGTAAATTTAACAAAACAAAAGAGATTTTCCGATCGATAGTTAACCAACCAAGTCTATTGTGCATATATATTATATTCATTCTGTAAGAACACTGTAAAACAAAACGAGCTAGCTTATTTTGATCAACCTGTAATTTATTCCGAGTTATTGAAGCACTCGACCATATAATGAAACAGTAATCCAGCTGTGATAGAACTAGGGCATTCACAACCTGTTTGGCGACATCTAGTGGCATAACTTTTAAGGCCCTGCGTGCAACTGAGAGAGCCCATTTTACTCACGATATTGTTAATATGTTTAGTCCATGTTAATTGCTGGTCTATTATACCTAAGAGTTTAGTCTGTTGAACTTGTTCTATGGGAGTGTTATAAATTTCTAAATCCAAAATAGGGTTATTTCTCAACATAAATTTCGATCCTATAATAAGAGACTTGGTTTTGTCTACATTTAATACAAGTTTATTGTCAGATACCCATCCTGCCGCCAACTCTAAATTATGTTTTAAGATATTATTTAAAGTTACTATCGATGAATCCGCTGCATAGATTGTACAATCATCTGCATAAATAGCAGTTCTGGCTCTATTAATAAATAGCAGTTCTGGCTCTATTAAAAACAAAAGGAAGATCATTAACAAAAATTGAAAACAATAAGGGCCCTAAACAACTCCCTTGAGGTACACCACACTCAACATCTTTCACATTTGACAGACTTCCATTAAAAAAGACAGTTTGACTCCTATTAGTCAAATAACTCTTCATTAATGTTAATGCTGACAAAGTAAAGCCATACTGTCTCAGTTTTTCTAATAATAAATGATGATCTATTACATCAAATGCAGCACTAAAATCAAGTAGTACTACACCCACTAATTTTCCATTGTCAATATCTATGTGCCATTCATCTGTCATTTGAGTTAACGCTGTACACGTGGAGTGACCAGGTCTATAGGCATGTTGAAAGTTTGTGTTCAAATTATTGATATCAAAATAACTTTGTATCTGATCAAAAATAATCCTTTCCATAACTTTACTTAGTGCAAGCAAAAGGCTGATAGGATGGCTATTTGCACCAGAAAAAACACCACAATTAAATTGGCAGCCATAGAGAGAAATTTAACATCCAAATTATCCACACCAGGTGGTCTTTCCTTACATTTATCAAGGAGCCCAACAACCTCATTAACTGTAACTTTTCTAATATTAAATTCACAATTTTGACCTCTCATTAACTTCTTGATTAATGATGTTGAATTATTATCATTTACACAATTCATTTTCCTCCTCAAGTTACTGACCTTAACATGAAAATAATCATTAAAGTAGTTAGCTATATTCACAGGCTTAGTTATAAATTTCCCGTCTACTTCAATATAAGCAAGGCTTGATGTGGGCCTGCGACCCATTATTCCATTCACTACGCTCCATAGTTTTTTCTTGTCATTCTTCACATAATTTATTTTAGTTTCATAATATAAATGCCTTTTCTTTTTGTTAGAGGCTGTAACATAATTTCTTAATTTCTTATAAATTTGCCAGTCTGACTGAAGACCTGATTTAACCGCTACTTTTTTTGCATCTCTTTGTTTCATTAAATTTCTTAATTCAGCATTCAGCCAGGGTGATTGTTTACTTCTGACATTATATTTTCTTAAAGGTGCATGTTCCTCCAATACTTGCAAAAATAATATATTGAAACCTTCAAGAGCTTCATCAGGATCCTGCTTTGTGTATGCAGATTCCCAACATAAATTTGAAACATCTTCTAAAAATGCCTCACAACAAAAAGACTTCATTGATCTTTTGAAAACCAACTTAGGACCCGCCTTTGGAACCTTGTTTTTCTGACATATGCAATTAGATTGTGATCACTATACCCCACTGGAATAGATAACACTTTAGAACATAAATGACTGAAATTAGTGAACACAAGATCGATGCAGGTGGCTGTTACAGACCCATCACTTTTCAAACACACCCTTGTAGGTTTATCAACAAGTTGTACTAAATTACAAGCATTGGTTATAGCCAATAGTTTATCTTTAAGTGGACATTTGGCCATATTCCAGTTAATATTCAAGTCACCTAAAACATGAATTTCATAGTCAAGATCACATACTTTATTAAACATTTTACATATTTCATCCAAATAATTCAATTGCGCATTAGGTGGTCTGTAGCAGCAACCTATCAACAGAGGTCTCAGATTAGGTAAATTAACTTGAATCCAAAGTACCTCAATGTCAGTTGGCATTATTTTAGCAGGTATATGACACTGAACATAGGCCCCAATACCACCCCCAAATGCATTTCTATCCCTCCTAAATAAAGTATATCCCTGAATATTAACAACAGAATCATTTATTGTATCATCCAAATGGTTTCAGACACTGCCAGCACATGAACACCTTCAGACAATATCTCATTAACATCGGTAACTTTATTCCTAAGACTACATACATTGATATGTGCCATTTTCAGGCCTTTACTCGGTAGACTATTCAAACACATTTTTACTGCAATTCATTATTTCCTTCCCCTGCATCTGAAAACTTAAATTGAACATGTAACACATGACACATACACATACACATACCATTCTAACCATGCACACAAAAAAAAACACACAAAGAAATCAGAACCCTATTGAGAGACCCTCTATTGTAGCCTAATATAATTCCAAAAACTGGGAATAAGATAGAGACAAAAAACAGACAGAAATAGTAGAACACAACATTCACAGCTCTATATTGTAGGCTACTCTTAAATTAACCACTGTAAACACTTCATTTAAATGACCATCAACAGACTGCTGTTACGCACAGTCAAACAGCTTCTCACACAGCAGCGCAGCACGACACTGTACACACACTCAGTTGGAGCGGAGCCTGTGTTGCGTTCAGGCATTGTCACTCGTACTCGTACTCGTCGTCCTCAGCAAAGAAGCCCAGACAGTCCTCTCCCCAGCCACTTCCGTCAGCTCTTCTGCGGGAACCCCGAGGCGTTCCCAGGCCAGCCGGGTGATGTAATCCCTCCAGCGTGTCCTGGGGTGGCCCCGAGGTCTCCTCCCGGTTGGACATGCCGAAACACCTCCCAAGGGAGGCGTCCGGAAGGCATCCTTACCAGATGCCCGAACCACCTCAACTGGCTCCTCTCGATGTGGAGGAGCAGCGGCTCTACTCCGAGTCCCTCCCGGATGTCTGAGCTCCTCACCCTATCCCTAAGGCTGAGCCCAGCCACCCTGCGGAGGAAACTCATTTCGGCCGCTTGCACTCGCGATCTCATTCTTTCGGTCACTACCCAGAGCTCGTGACCATAGGTGAGGATTGGAACGTAGATCGACCGGTAAATCGAGAGCTTCGCTTTCTGGCTAAGCTCCCTCTTCACCACAACGGACCGGTTAAGCGCCTGCATCACTGCTGACGCCGCCCCAATCCGCCTGTCAATCTCCCGCTCCATCCTACCCTCACTCGTGAACAAGATCCCGAGATACTTAAACTCCTCCACCTGAGGAAGGACCTCCCCCCTGACCTGGAGTGGGCAATCCACCCTTTTCCGGCTGAGGACCATGGCCTCAGACTTGGAGGTGCTGATTCTCATCCCAGCCGCTTCACACTCGGCTGCGAACCGCCCCAGCGAGAGCTGGAGGTCACTGTTCGATGGAGCTAGGAAGACCACGTCATCCGCAAAAAGCAGGGACGAGATCCTCCCGTCACCGAACCTGACACCCTCCACCACTCGGCTGCGCCTAGAAATTCTGTCCATAAAAGTTATGAACAGAACCGGTGACAAAGGGCAGCCCTGGCGGAGTCCAACCCTCACCGGGAACAGGTCCGACTTACTGCCAGCCACGCGAACCAGACTCATGCTCCTTTGGTACAGGGACTGGATGGCCCTTAGCAAGGGGCCACCAACCCCATACTCCCGGAGCACCCCCCACAGGATGCCCCTGGGGACACGGTCGTAAGCCTTCTCCAAATCCACAAAACACATGTGGACTGGTTGGGCAAACTCCCATGCCCCCTCCAGCACCCTGGCGAGGGTAAAGAGCTGGTCCACGGTTCCGCGTCCGGGACGAAAACCACATTGCTCCTCCTCAATCCGAGGTTCAACTATCGACCGGACCCTCTTCTCCAGCACCCTGGAGTAGACCTTACCGGGTAGGCTGAGGAGTGTGATCCCCCTGTAGTTGGAACACACCCTCTGGTCCCCTTTCTTGAAAATGGGGACCACCACCCCGGTCTGCCACTCCAGAGGCACTGCCCCCGATGTCCACGCAATGTTGCAGAGGCGTGTCAGCCAGGACAGCCCTACAACATCCAGAGCCTTGAGATATCCAGGGTGAATCTCATCCACCCCCGGGGCTCCGCTGCCTCGGAGTTGCTTCACTACCTCAGCGACTTCTGCCCCAGAAATTGGACGACCCAGCCCAGAGACCCCCGGCTCTGTTTCCTCACTGGAATACGTGTTGGTGGGATTGAGGAGCTCCTCAAAGTATTCCTTCCACCGCCTGACAATATCCCCAGTTGACGTCAGCAGCTCCCCACCCCCACTGTAAACAGTGTGAGCAAGTTGCCGCCTTCCCCCCCTGAGGCGCCGGATGGTTTGCCAGAACCTCTTTGGAGCCGATCGATAGTCTTTCTCCATGGCCTCACCGAACTCCTCCCACGCCCGAGTTTTTGCCTCCACGACTGCTGCTGCTGCGCTCCGCTTGGCCCGCCAGTACCCGTCAGCTGCTTCCAGAGACCCACAGACCAACCACGCCCTGTAGGCCTCCTTCTTCAGCCTGACGGCCGCGACTGGCCCCAGCAGCCTTGCGGCCACAGCTCGCATCCGCCGCCTCGACAATGGCAGAGCGGAACAAGGCCCATTCGGACTCAATGTCCCCCTCTGCCCTTGGGATGCGGTCAAAGCTCTCCTGGAGGTGGGAGTTGAAGATCATCTGGACACGTTCTTCTGCCAGGCGTTCCCAGCAGACCTTCAGTGTTCGTTTGGGCCTGCCAGGTCTGCGCGGCGTCCTCCCCTGCCACCTGATCCAACTCACCACCAGGTGGTGATCAGTTGACAGCTCTGCTCCTCTCTTCACCCGAGTGTCCAGAACATATGGCCGCAGGTTAAATGATACGACTACAAAGTCAATCATTGACCTGCGACCTAGGCTGTCCTGGTGCCACGTGCACTGATGGACATCCTTATGCTTGAACATGGTGTTAGTTATGGCCAAACTGCGACCCGCACAGAAGTCCAATAACTGAACACTACTTGGGTTCAGATCGGGCAGGCCGTTCCTCCCAGTCACGCCCCTCCAGGTCCTGCTGTCATTGCCCACGTGAGCGTTGAAGTCCCCCAGCAGAACAATGGAGTCCCCGGTCGGGGCACTGTCCAGCACCCGTCCCAGGGACTCCAGAAAGGGCGGATACTCTGAACTGTTGTTCGGCGCATAAGCGCAGACAACAGTCAGGACCTGTTCCCCAACCCAAAGGCGCAGGGAAGCAACCCTTTTGTCTACCGGGGTGAACCCCAACGTACAGGCAGAGAGTCTGGGGGCTATCAGAAAGCCCACCCCGGCCCTCCGCCTCTCACCCGGAGCAACTCCAGCAAAGGAGAGAGTCCAACCCCTCTCAAGGACTTGGGTTCCAGCGCCGGAACTATGTGTTGAGGTGAGGCCGACTATATCTAGCCGGTAGCGCTCAACCTCTTCCACAAGCTCCGGCTTCTTCCCCGCCAGAGAGGTGACATTCCATGTCCCAAGAGCCAACTTCTGTAGTCGAGGATCGGACCGCCAAGGCCCCCGCCTTGGTCTGCTGCCCAATCCACATAGCACCGATCCCTTCTGGATCCCTCTGCGGGTGGTGGGCCTGCAGGGGGATGAGCCCATGTAGCCGGTTCGGGCTGGGCCCGGCCGGACCCCATGGGCGAAGGCCCGGCCTCCAGGCACTCGCCCACGGGCCCCAACCCCAGGCCTGGCTCCAGGGCGGGGCCCCGGTAACCCTCCGGGCCTGGTACACGTGTCCTTGCTTTTGTCCATCATGAAGGGTCTTTTGAACTGTTCTTCGTCAGACCCTTCGCCCAGAACCAATCTGCCATGGGAAACCCTACCAGGGGCAAAATGCCCCCGACAGCATAGCTCCTAGGGTCATTAGGGCACTCAAACTCCTCCACCACGATAAGGTGACGGTTCTCGGAGGAGCGACGGTTCTCGGAGGAGGACATTGTCACATACTGGAATTTGTCATTTATGTGGTGTTGTCACGTAAATGACAAATTCCAGTACGTGCATAGACAATTGCACAACACAGCAGCATGTCAGGTGGGCCGAACCCGAGCATCATATAGTCATATAGTTTGTTACGGAGTCCGTGATTTCCCTGTGTCTCTTTGAGGTCTTGTCGTATGGCGTGACACTTACACATGTTTGTGTAATTGTGCTTTGTTGTTGTTTTATGAGGCTCTGGCAGCTTTCATTTGTCTCTTTGTCTCCATTCTCTGAACCCATCGGCTGTATTCGGCGTCTGACTTCCAGCAGACGGTGATACAGCTTCTAGGGGCAGACCCCCGATTTTTTGGCATTCCGGTTTGATTTAGGCGGAGGAGGCGAATTTCCGTTTCCGACTTCCGTTTATATATTAGTAAATATGCTGAACCATTGCGATGGATTCAGAGTTTGCAGTGATGCCAATTATGTTCCGCCTCGTTAGTTCATCGCACGGACCGTTTAACCTGGCAACAACTGCAGCCGGCTCAAACATGATTGAACAATATCACGCGGACTACAAACAGTCTACAACCGGAAACCAGGGCTCTTGCGCTCCTCTTCCGGAGGCAAGATCTCCGGGGTTTGCCTACAGACATTCTGTATAAAGAGACTACTTTGTCTCTAACATTACTTGGCTTGGCTTTCTCTTGCATGCATTCTTCGTACTTTCCTCTGTGTTGTCTCGATTGTTGATATAGATTGGTCGTGTTGCCGCGGGACGTGGCGACTTTACCTCGTAAAGTTTTACACAGCACGTCTTTCTGTTCAACGTCGCCGTACCTTAACTCAAAGTATCGCCATATAACAGACGTTTGGGTTTTTTTCCGCCACCAACTCAGCCTGTTCATTGTTGTGCTCATGCTCTTCTACAGCGGCTATGTTGGTCACTGCTGCACGCCGGGTGGTCACATGACCATATGTGCTGCATACACCAGGATAGCTTGTGGGCATAATGTCGACAAACTCTGCACACTGCAGGAGAGGCAGTCACGTTCACAGGCACACACGCTAATATTTATTCACATTAAATTGCAAATCGCAGCCTTTTATGCGGTTATGTAATCGCACAACCTGAAATCGCGATTGCGATTAGATTAATCGTGCAGCACTATCACATCATAATCTATTTTTTCTAGTTTGTTGTTCAAATGATTGCTTCAAAAGTAAAAAGTGTTGATTTGTTTCATGAGTATGTTATCATTTTCCTTAAATTCAGAAACATCAATCTTGCAGGTGAATCATATGGTTATTATTACCATAGGCAAAGGGATCTTGATATGAATAAACCTTTCATGTTTTATGGACATTCCGCCTGAAACACCATACACATATAAAAATGAGTATATCTCCAGAACTATAAGGGCTACATCCATAAAATTACCTAATTACTCTGGTGTGAATAGATACAGAACAGAAAAATTAAAATGTAATTTCCGCCTATGCAGAATTTTAAAAAAGAAGGTTGTAGCAGCCTCATATTTTATCTGGGTAGCCAATTTTACCATTTTTTCAGTTCTTCAATATCTTAAGAATATGTTGGATTGATTTAGGCAGCATGAGTAGTCAACAAGTAGTCAACAAACACCATAGCACCAAATAGGCACCATACACAGTCAATGGGTTTCCGCAATAGGGGTCCATATGTTCAATGATAACCATCACTAAGCTACCAGTCTGCAATGGCTATCATGCCAATAAATAATGTAGACATAGGAAAAAGAAAATAGCAACAAGAATTTGCCCACCTCTTATATTATAATCAGTGGTCTGGCTCATGGACTATGTGGAAACTGTCAACAATGTAATTCTACATACAATTCAATTCAATTCAATTCAATTTTATTTATAAAGCCCAATATCACAAATCACAATTTGCCTCACAGGGCTTTACAGCATACGACATCCCTCTGTCCTTATGACCCTCGCAGCGGATAAGGAAAAAGAAGAAGAAGAGCAACTGAGGAGGGATCCCTCTTCCAGGATGGACAGACGTGCAATAGATGTCGTACAGAACAGATCAGCATAATAAATTAACAGTAATCCGTATGACACAATGAGACAGAGAGAGAGA
>NC_065516.1:862470-874828 GCF_006386435.1 Epinephelus moara | reverse complement strand
TGACTTTTTCAATGTTTGTCTCTGCCTTTTTCCTTCTTGTCTGTATTATATAATAAAAATACATAAATAAAAATACACTTCAAAAAAAGAAAAGTGCTTGAAATCTACAAAATAATAATAATAAAAATAATAAAAGAGAGGCAACCCTGCCTATGGTACAATGTATGCACACACACACACATACACACACAATAGGAGTTATAATGTTAATGGGCATCCAGTCAGTTAGCTAGTCAGTAGCACCTTGGCTTTAATATTAACACATGCACATGACACAACAGCTAGCTTCATTCATTCCAATTCAAACAGAGGACAGTGGTACCTGTAACGTTTCCTAGCTAGAAAAAACGTCAGCTAACTCCTACCTAACAACATAAACAGTGACCTACGATTAAATACAGCAAAAATGAGGACTGGTAATGTTTGAGGGCGAGCCTCAGTAAAAGGATTGCTGGTTGAGGAGGCAGATTATGGACTATGATTCCGGTTAGAGAATCAAGGCACTTGGAGAGAGAGATCTGATATATCTTCTTTTAATGAGGTTGTTGGACTTTAAAATCGGCGTACAACGTATGTGTGTGTGTGTGTGTGTGTGTGTGTGTGGTCTGAAAATAAAGAAAAGCTATAAACTGTATTACAACAAATACTCTGCATATTATTCAGCAGTTACATCAAGGTTCACCAGTAATATCCCTAATTTATATGCAAACCGCTACTTAAACATAATACAACAGCAGAGATGCAATATTAGTGGTGGAATAAGCAGTACAATGTCCAACATAACATAAGCAGAAGCAAAGCATGCTAAACAGCATGGGAGCCTTACATATTGAATGTTGACCACAGTAAATAATTCGACCTTTAAACTTCAATTAACAATAAGCATGGTCACAATCACACAAATAAACTGAGTTGCAATGTTGGCATTACAAACAAAATATCATTAAATCCTCACAAGCATCCAAATGTAACTACAGTGCTAGCAAGAGGCAGCTAGCTAGTAGTGAGACACAGGCTACTTAGCTAACTCAAACTCACACAACATATTACCATATAAAACAACACAAACTGGAATAGTGATCAGATTATCCATAACTAAAAAAGCAGAAAGCACTTACATTTCCTCAAGAACGCACACATCATTAGGGAAACACACAGAAAGTCCATGCAGCTTCACACGGTCTGCTCACTGACTGGTCTGCTGCTGGTCAGTGTGACTGGACATGTCCTGACGTGTTCACTGCCAGCTCTCTTTGCGCCAGTAGATGGTGCTGTTGGACCTTGACCTGTAGGGCTTTCTCACAGGTAATGATAATAATGTGTTGGTATTGAGTGGTAGAAGTTCAGAAATGTGCCACATATCCTGGTTTAAGCCAGGTACTTACACCACTACTGCATATCACCCACTCTGGAAGGCAGCGCATTGCTCTGTGTAGATAGAGTTTGTTGTTAAAATATTACGTTTCAACCAAGTACTGCATGGTTTTGACACTTTTCTAGCTTGTTGAAAAAGGACATACAGTACTTTTTTTTTTTTTTTAAAAATCTCTCAAATTTTAGGGGTGCTGGGATTCAATTTAGGGGTGCTTCAGCACCCCCAACAATGGGCTAGAAACGTCTATGATATAGAGTATAACATCACTGGGACATGTAACAGTAAAATCACTCCGCTCACAGGTGTTATAAATATAAATACAACCGTTAATTAACCAGCTGTCACACTCGCTACATTGATGCAAACTGACACTATAGCGTTACACAAGAAGATGGATATTTTCCCCAAAATTAAATTTGAATTAAATTATGAATGGTCGTCAGGAGAGGACGAGGAAAAGGAAAGCCAGGACTCTTCTGTGCAGACCTCCAGGTGTGTTTGTGTAACATCAGCCGAGCTTGACAGACTGGAGAGGAGCAAAAATTAAGCGAACACGGTCAGGAATTATCAATGATCATCTGATGATGTACTGATGAGGATGAGGGAGAGTGGAAGCTGAATCTGGCCATGCCAACATCCAGGTTTGCCGACGTTTCATCAGCCGAACTGGACGAAGTTACACAGTTGCAGATCAAAAAGTAGCTTGTGAGTTCCTGGCATGTGTGCTGCGTTGCCTGGCAACGGACTGGGGGAAATGTTTGTTTTCGCTGAGCTACATAACATACTTAAATAATTTATTTCATTACCTTTTGTTAACATTTCCTTAGTCAGCATTGTTGTCTGGCTCATGGACTATGTGGAAACTGTCAACAATGTAATTCTACATACAAAACACATACTTTCAACCACCCTCACTCTGGAAAGAGATTTCACATCAACAGCATCATCTCCTGCAAAACAAGAAATGTCATTTACATGTTACAGTGCCCCTGTGGCCTAGCCTCCATTGGCAAAACAACAAGACCTTTAAAAACCAGGATCACTGAACACAGATGTGCAATCCGAAACAATGACCCATCCAGTCCTGTTGCTGTCCACTTTTACACAAGCTCGCCATGGTGTATCCTCTTTGAAATACATTCGCATTGAATCTATAAAAATCCCTCGCAGGGGAGGGGATGTGGACTCTGTACTTTTGAGGAGAGAGTTATACTGGATGCTTTTGGATGTTTTTTTGCTGTTTAATATTGAAAGGAGTGGTCCTATCTATTAAGATTTAAATCAGCCATCCTGCTAAATTTTAAAGAGGCGCTTCTATCTAGCCGATTGAAAGTATGACGGCCAGATGGCCTGATGGTCTTCATTTCCTGGTCTGGTATAGAGATTGTTGTACATATATTTTTATATATGTATTTTTGTATATGTATTAATCATTGTCACTGTAAATATTTTTCACTGTTTTTCAGTTATCTTTGATCATGTGACCCATCATGTTACCCCACTGGCGTTCCTTTGAAAATGGTGTCCTAGATGTATGTCTCATGTCTGAAGTAAAGCGTTTGGCTCGAAACGTCACACACAGTATTTTTGGGATGTGCTAAGTAAATGCACGTGAACTGCGAGCATCAAGTGTGCGGACTATCCTTGACTTTATGTATGTTTTTTGGTCCAGCACCTATTTAATTGGATGTGCGCGGCTGCTCTGCATTTAAAATACTCAAAATACTTAATCCACGAATCAAAAAACAAAAATAATAGGCAACACATTCTTATAATATTGGATGTAACAATATTTTGTACTTTTTTTTTTTTTTTTTTTAATATATTTTTATCTATATGTTTTTTTTTAAACTTGGGCCATTCGATGTGCCCTTAAATGACCTAGTGGTCTGTTTTACTGGACTGTGCATAACATAGGAAAATTGTGTGTTGTTGTGGTTGATACTAGTATGAGTATGCTACAAATGAATTGCCTCACGTGGGATCAGTAAAGTTGTCTGAATCTAAATCTGAATCAGTTACAATGCAGTTACTTGTGGTCTCTAATTGCAGCATGTAAATTTTGAGCATTTTTGGTTAAGGACTTTTTGAGTTATTCATGAAAAGATTTGAATCGGTTAGTATAGCACCACCTATTGACGAATCGTGGGCATTCTTTCTGGTATAGTTACTCATGCTCTCTAGTTGCAGTATGCAAATTTTGAGCATTTTTGGTCAAGGACTTTTTGAGTTATTCACAAAAAGCTTTGTGGACCAACTGACCAACCGACAGTGACCTAATAGAGCTGCGGGTCGCTGCTAAAAAGAAAAAGAAAAAGAAAAAGAAAAAAGTATTTTCTGTACTTGAAAATACAAAATACATGTATTTTATTTTGATACATTTTCTGGCACCAGTATTTTGTATTTTAGTTTGATACATTTATTTGAAGGGTATTTTGCATTTTGTATCAAAATACATTTTGATGTATTTTTGCCCATCTCTGAGTGTCACCCACAATTGCGGCGACTCTCTGTTCAAACGGGGTGAGCTCCTCCTCTCCTGTCACCCCGCCTGTTTTGGCCACACTTTGGCGGTGGGCAGCCGTCCTCCGCTTCACGTCCACCTTAATGTCGGACCACTTCTTTTTTAATTCTGCGTGTGTACGCTTTTCTGACCCCACAGCATTGACAGCCTCACACACACTCTCCCACTCCTCTTGCGTTTAGTATTGATGCCGGAGGACAGCGCGCCAAAAAGTACATTGTTGCGCGCCTCCAATTCAGTGAGTAGTGTCTCCAGTTCGCATTCTGTGAAGTTTTTCTTTTTTCCCGTCTTACTCATTCTTTTGTTTTAGTTTTCTGGTCGTGCAGAGAGGGGAATCTCAGGTGCAGGGCCCGTTTAAATATGATTTCCATATTTAAATAGGGGCATGGACAGGGAGGGGCCGGGTACTCCAACATGTGCGCTCAATTCCACGTTGATTGGGATGTACAAAGGAAATGTGCTTGGATTCATGCATACGCACAGATTCATACATCTGGATGTTTTTGTGCGTACAACATTTTCTGGATTTAAGCGTACACCATGTTTCAGTAGGAAGTCCACGCAAGTCTTTGTACATGAGGCCCCTGGTGAGGAAAAAGCCACCTATGGGGAGCCATCCACACCGAGAGGCGCCACAGCTGAATGAGGAAACACTGGAGCTAAAAACTAAAAGACTAAAAGACAATAGGGTAGGATAAAAACAGGCATAAGATAGAATAATGATAAAATGTATAAAGAATTTAAAGATTTAGAAAATTTAAAAATTTCAAATTTTTAAAAATGAAGAGTTTAAAATTTATAATAATAAAATGCATAAGTATTTAAAAGTAGATAATTAAGAACATTAGACATTACAAAATAAGAATAAAAATAAATAAAATAAAATATAAAATAAAATATAATAAAAAAAGAGTAGAAGAAATCAGTTAAAAGCCAAATTAAAAAGGTGAGTCTTGAGCCTCCTTTTAAAAACATCAACAGCCTCTGCAGTCCTGATGCTCTTCTGGCAGGCTATTCCATAAGTGTGGGCCATAATGTCTGAATGCAGCCTCCCCGTGGGTTTTTGTTCTGACTTTTGGGATGATTAAAAGGCCGGTGCCAGAGGACCTCAGGATCCGCAAGGGTTGATGATAGAAGCAGGTCAGATAAATAAGTTGGCCCAAGACCGTTAAGACATTTAAAAACTATTAAAAGAACCTTAAAATCAAGCGCCCGCCCTCTGGTCTTCATCAGCACACGTGCAGCTGAGTTTTGAAGTAATTGCAGATTAAAGATGGTCTTTTTGGGAAAACCAGAGAGCAGAGCATTACAATTGTCTAAACGACAAGAGATAAAAGCATGCATCACCTCTGTGTTAGCCTGAGAGAGAAACGGGCGGACTCTGGCTATATTCTTAAGATGATAAAAACCTATCTTTGTTGCGTTTTTGATGTGTGGAATAAAATTAAGCTCAGAGTCAAAAATGACGCCCAGGTTCTTTACACATGGTAAAGGTTTAAAATCTTGTAGTTTTGGTAAAAGTTTATATGTCTTGCCTTCAGGACCAATGCTTGTGTACTTTTACTGCCGTTATTTTAACTATATGAAGCTGATAAGGCTTGTGTACTTTTAGTCACTGGAACTGAGAGTACTTGTGTACTTATACTCTATAAAGCTGAGAATACTTCTGTACTATTATTTCATGAAACTCAGAATACTTGTGTATTTTTAGTGCTGGTACTTTAACTACATGGAGCTGATAATATTTGTGTACTTTTACTGCTGATATGTAAACTACATGAAGCCGGTAATAAAAAAAGTTATCCTCACTGAAATTGAGAATACTTATGTACTTTTACTCCCTGAAACTGATAATGCTTGTGTACTTTTACACCCTGAAGCTGAAGATGGTGGCAGTGGATGGAAACCTGAAGGTGGTTCACCAGAACAATGTGCAATTTGACTCCGAACTACCAGAGTTCAGGTAACACACATGACCACTGTTAACTGGTAATCGTAATAGTAGTAGAAGTAGTAGTAGTAGTTGTAGTGGCAGTAGTAGTAATGGTAGTAATGGTAGTAGTGGTAGTAGTAGTAGTAGTAGTAGAAGTTGCAGTGGCAGTAGTAGTAGTTGTAGTGGCAGTAGTAGTGGTGGTAGTAGTAGTAGTGGCAGTATAGGTAGTGGCAGCGGCAGTAGTAGCAGTCGTGGCAGTAGTAGTACTAGTGGTAGTTGTTGTAGTAGCAGTGGCAGTAGAAGTAGTAGTCGTAGTGGCAGTAGTATTGGTAGTAGTAGTGGTACTTTCTGTGGATGGCTGAGCACCCATAATTTCGTTGTACCTTGTACAATGACAATAAAGTCTATCCTATTCTATTCTATTCTATTCTATTCTATTCCTCTGTGACAGTGTTGATTTTATTTTGTAAAGATTGTTCTCTTATTTTAAAACTGAGTGGAGGTTTATTGTTTGTTCAGAACTCAGGGCGGAGTTCATATTCACACAGACAGACTGACAGTAACCTCACCTGTGCTGATGTGGGTGAAGGTAGGACACACACACACACACACATGCTCTGTTCACTGGATAACTTCAGTTAAAGTATTAACTCACTGTGACCCTTGTCCTCTGACAAATCACATTTTCCAGCTCTCTCTGTCTCACTGTGTGTTTGTCGTTAGACTGCAGTGTGATTGACTGCTGTGTGTATGTGTTTCTGTCTCTTTGGCTGCAGTGTGATTGGCTGCTATGTGTTTGTGTCTGTCTTCAGGCTCTGGGTCTGCTATTGGACAAGGCGAAGAGGGCGGGGCTTGACTTCTCCCGTGTCAGTGCATTGTCTGGCAGTGGCCAGGTGAGGCAGGAGGTCCAGCACTGATGAGTGGTGTTCGGGTGTTGAATGGGGATGAGGTTTGGACTCTGTGCAGACCAGTCCAGTTCTTCCACACCAAACAAAATACAAAAAATATAGCATCTATTACAACTAACAGCCCCAACTAGCAAAAAACCCCAAAACAAAACAAACGAACAAAAAAACCAGACCAGAGGGGTATTCCAGAAAGCGGGTTATGTGAAAACTCAGAGTAAGTTAACCCTGAGATGAGGGAAACTCTGAGTTATCTGTTCCAGAAAGAGAGGTAACTGAAACTCTGAGTCAGTCACCATGGTAACAGACTCTGTGAACCTAACCTGCTCGCTGACAGGTTTTCTTCAATAAACCCTGAGCTTTTCTCTGTCTCCTCCCTCTTACACGCTGTTTCATTTCCTCATTCATTCAGTCCGTGTCAAAGCTTGTATCGAAGCGCATTAATTAGCGGAGATTTACCGTCTGTCACAGTCTAAATCCTGCTGGATATTAGTTTGTTACTCAGGACTGTCTTAAGTTACTGAATTTATGCACATCAATCATTTCTTTGGACATCAGTTTTTGTCTTTACATTCAAATATTACACAGCGAGAATTCACCCTCAGCTCAGAATCAAACCTCTGTCCTTTTTATATTTATTATTTTTTATAACACTGTGCACAAGGATCAGACTGTCAGTCTGTTAGAGCAGCTCCCAAATGTTTATTGCACATAATGTGTAGGTCTAATTATTTAAATTTTAAAAATCGGTATGAAGCTTTAGACACGTAGTATCAATGACTAATGATCTCTATCACTGATGTCATTGGTCGCACTGATGGAACATAATTCCTATAGCCTAATATTGGGGATTATATGTTAATATTTCTGAGTGAGCAATGGTGCAGCATTTCAGTGTCTTTAAATTTACTACATTTGTAGCTGAAATAAAGTCACTGAATGCTGTTGAGTCAAGATACAAATAGATGTCCAACATTTTAAAATCTACTGTATTTTAACCTCAACGTCTTTTCAAGTGCAAATCACCAAACATATTATTACTGGGTCAGACTGTGAGTTTACAGTCATGTCTTTATGTCTTTGATCTATAGCCTAGCCTATATGTTTTAAATCTTCCTATTTTTCAGTTGCTGCCTCCTGTGTTTTTCCCCATCAGATTAAATCTGAACAAATATATTATTATATATTATTAATATAATGTAATGTATCTACAGCCTGATACACAGTCAGATTCCACCACTTTATCTTCATTAAGGAAATGTAAGTCTGATAAATGATGAATAAACGGACAACACTGAATAAAACTTTTTTATTAACTTTATGGTTAACTTATTTACACTTTACTCGCTCTGACTCAGGCTCTTCTTTTAAAGATAAACGTGCACCGTCTGCTACACATGCATTAATGTCTCTGCATCCACTGGATTAAAATGGAGGCCTGTCTTTTATTGACCTGTTTCCATGTTGAATCGTGGAGTCGGAGCTCCATTGATGATGGCTTTTTATTGTCGGTTCAACTCAGAGTGAACATACTCAGAGTTGACTGAACTAACTCAAATCAGCTGTTCTGGAACCGGTAACTCAGAGTTTCCCATCTCAGGGTAAATCAACTCAGAGTTCAGGGTTAGACTCAGAGTTTGTTGAACCTCCTACCTGGAATACCCCTCAGGTAGGAGGTTCAACAACTAATCCTGAAGTCTGAGTTGACTTACCCTGAGATGGGAAACTCTGAGTATCCGGTTCCAGAACAGCTGATTTGAATTAGCTAATCCAATCAACTCTGAGTAGGTACACCTTGAGTTAAGCGCATGCACAACTACAATCAAAAGCCATCATCAATGGAGCCTCGATACCTCGATTCACCATGGCAACCAGAGAGAAAAAGCCATCAACTTATTTTACACCTGTGGAACTGGAGGTGCTCATGAATGCCTACAGCGAATATGAGCATATATTTTGTAAAAAAAAAAAAAAGTATCACCGTTAAAGCTGCCAAGGAGAGAGAGGCGGCATATGAAATTTAGCAAGCAGAATTTTCTTTGAGGGGATGTTAGTGGCTTAGTGGATAGAGCAGGCATCCCATATATAGGCTATTGGTTTATATATATATATTGGTTTTGCCGCAGCGGCCCGGGTTCAACTCCAGCCTGTGGCACCTTGCTACATGTCACTCCCTTTGTCTCTCTCCCCCTTTCACGTTTAACTGTCCTGTCAATTTAAGGTAAAATGGCCCCCTAAAAATTTTGCTAATTTCAGCAGCTATTTTAATTACATATACATGGTTGATGACTTAGGCCTATTTGAAATTTGAATCCTTTAAAAACTATCATACCCATACCCAGGGCCGTCGCAACCGGACAGGCAAACTAGGCAATTGCCTTGGGCCCCGAGCTGGAAGGGGGCCCCCAGAGACGGCTGACATTGGTCCATATCAATGACAATATGATGGAACCCCTATAGACACTGCAACAACGACAACACGTTGGAATCCCCCCTAATGGGGCCCCCTACTAGCTGCTGCTTGCGAGCGGCTAAGTAGGGTGACAAGATGTCCCGCACTGTGCAGGACTGCACAGCATTTCTGTCTCTTTTCACACGTCACGCAAATTGAGACCATGTCCCGCATGATTGGATGGCACCCGCGCTAGCATTGTTGGAGTACCCTAGTACTATGGTACCTCACGGTACCACTACTGTGGGATAAGTTCAAAGTCCAATCACAAGCAAAACAAATAATTCAGCACACTATGCAAGTACAGATTTCAACCAGCAGCAGAAACGAAAGGCGAATCCTGCCAGTTGTGGGTTGAACAGGGGTCACAGACACCGTATTCCTGTCAAATACGCCGCAAGATAAGGCTTACCGGCGATGGGGAAGTCCGGCTGCAGGTCCAATAATTTCCTCTTTGTTGATTTCATGACTGTCCAGAAATACCTGAACAGCCGAGCCGTGGTGGCACACAGGTGTGATGTGTCGGAGGAGAAACGAGCCGTTCACATTTCTCTCTTTGTGGCAGGTAACGGTCCACAAACCTCACCGCACTTAAGAGACTGTTCTTTACTTATGAAGGAACTGTTCTTTACTTGTCAGGGGAGAAGGGTGGCTGGTTGATTTTTATTTTATTTTTTTATTTTATTTTGATCCCCCCTATATTAATCACTTATTGGTGCTGTTTTTGAAGTATGAATAAGTCAATAAGTAATTAATTGCATTGAAATATCATTGATGTATTATAGAAAAGTGATTTATCTTTTTATAAATGACAAAAGGCACATCTGCCTAATTTTTGCTGTGGTATCGTGATACTACTCAGAACCATGATACTTTCACTGGTATCGTACTTTCACTGGTATCTTGGGGGGGGGGCCTCCAAGGTGCCTCTTGCCTAGGGTCCCCAGAGTGTCTTGAAACAGCCCTGCCCATACCCTCTGATGAGAGCGCACGTCCGTGGTGTGTCAGATTTGATATGTGTGGCCGGTAAATGATTGAGCCTAATGAAAAAACCGTACCGTTCAAACAGATATTCATTGGGAATGACAGAAAAGGGGTCTGAAGATCCTCTCCCGGCGTAAGGCATTGCGAATTAATTCTGCCTCGATATCGATGGGATTTCCTACATACAGACATGTCTGTCTGACAGCTTGCTTCAGGCTCGGCAGTAGGGAGGAGACAGGGTGAACTCAGGGTTTCTTAAAGAAAACCTGCCAGCGAGCAGGTTAAGTTCACAGAGTCAGTTGCCATGGTGATTGATTCAGAGTTTGACTTACCTCTCTGTCTGGAACTACAAACCCAGAGTTTTCCTCATTTCAGGGTAAACATACTCAGAGTTTTCACTAAACCCGCTTTCTGGAATACCCCCCAGAGGTACGCTAAAGTATTTTTACAAGAGTGTCCACATTCCTTTGGCCATATAGCATACTTAAAATGAAATCACGCATGTTCACTAAAATTTAAAGAAAAGTGAGTGGGCCTCTGTGGAAAGATTTTCATTTCTAAAACAACATCTTTAAAACAGTTGTTTTAAAACTGTACATTGTAGTTTGGTGGAGTGATTCTGGTTTCTAAAACAAAACATCTTTAAAACAGAACATCTGTCAAAATGTATTGACATATTTCACTAAAATTTAAAGAACAGTGAGTGGAGTTTTGTGGAAAGATGCTTATTTCTAAAACTGAATGTCTTTCCAATACAACATCAGTAAATTTGTATGAAACAGATTTCAGTAAAATCTAAAAAAATAAGTGGAGTTTGATGGAAAAACTCTAAAACAGACTTTAAACTTTAAAATGTAAAATTATATTTTGACATATTTCCGTAAATTAAAAAAAGTGAGTGGAGTTTTGTGGAAAGATGCTGGTCTCTAAAACAGAGCATCTGTTAACAGTTTTTCTGTTTTCACATTAACTGCTGCTCTCACCTGAATGAGTCTTTGTCTCTCAGCAACATGGCAGTGTGTACTGGAGAAGAGGAGCGTCTGAGACTCTGCAGCAGCTCGACCCGGAGCAGAACCTGCACCAGCTGCTGCAGGTCTGTATTCAGAGTCAGATGTGGTATGTGTGTGTCAGATGGGATCTGTGCAGTGTATTCATGTGTACTGATGTATTAACAGGACAGTTTCTCAGTGTCTGACTGTCCTGTGTGGATGGACTCAAGCAGCAGTCGGCAGTGTCAGGACCTGCAGGCAGCAGCAGGGGGAGCTCTAAGACTGGCAGAGATCACTGGATCCAGAGCATACGAGGTCACACCTGTCTGTCTGTCTGCCTGCCTGTCTGTCCATTTGTCTGTCACTCAGCTGGCTCTGTAACAAAGATCTTTGTATCATTTGGACGCTTGTGTTTTAGTGTTTTTCAATAATCTTTCCCTCTGTGGTCCACGTTGTTTGGTTCTTTTTTTCCAGTATCCTGTGCATTCAGATTAGTCTTTCTTTAGTAACTTTTAAACTGTCCTTACTTCACATGCATGGTGTCATTTTTTTCAGCACAAACTCAGCTTAAAGTCAGACTTGGTGTTTTGTCAATTTAACAATATATAAAGCTGGCAGGAACCAGAAATACAGGAAAAATGACACAAGCACCACTATTCATAAACACAGCATAAAAATACAATAAATAAAACTATAGTTCAGTTTACATGTAAAGGGATTTTAAACAATAAGTCAAATGTTCATAAATCACTGAAAATGTTAATAATTTTAAGGTCTACAGCTGGTAGACTATAAAATAATTTTTCAGCTGGTCTCCTCAGCTTGTCCTGAAATGACACATAAATAAAGTTATGTTAAAACATAGAGGAAGGGTTAAAATAAATCACAGATCACTCTGGAGAAGACTCATGAGTTGCTTCCTCATTCTACAGTTTTTACTACACACTAATCTTTATTTATTTTTTATTTATTTATTTAGAAATAGGGACAATGCATATTAATGAACAGCTACATGAGTATCAATCAATCAATCAATCAATTTTATTTATAAAGCCCAATATCACAAATCACAATTTGCCTCACAGGGCTTTACAGCATACGACATCCCTCTGTCCTTATGACCCTCGCAGCGGATAAGGAAAAACTCCCCAAAAAAACCCCTTTAACGGGGAAAAAAAAACGGTAGAAACCTCAGG
>NC_065516.1:861506-862391 GCF_006386435.1 Epinephelus moara | reverse complement strand
CTACTGTGGTACAATATGTTGAAAGTATGTATTAATATCTGGCAGTATACATGTGTGACAATAGTCATATGTGTATAATAACAGTAGAAGTATGACTAATGACTAATGACGGCAGCAGCAGCAGGAGGCATCTGGCAGGACCACGGCAGCAGCACAACCACACACGTCACGCTGTCCAGGCACCGCTGCGATATGAGTTAATCTGAGTATATGTAAATACACTAGATTGTAGACCACGGCAAATTTCCATCTGTTATCCCTATAGGCAGGTTGATGTAAAAATGTAGTGAACGATTAAAGACAAAGTTAAATTCATAGCAACCACGTAGACACAATACAGAAGACACAAGAGGTGCACAATAAACATTCGAAAACACATCAAGTGTAGCCCATGACAACACCAGAAGTGACCAAGGATATCATAATATTGCACATAAACCCTATTGCACATGACCCCGTTGCACATGACACCAGGTTAATCCATCAACAATGTCAAAAGCATATACACTACAAGTCAAGACCAAAACATTCAGTGCAAAAAGGAGTTTGAGTGGGGGACTGTAAGTAATGTGTAGATGGAAGATGAGACTGCAGCAATGCAAAGTCCTGTTCATGATACTTGTTATGCTGTATAGAGAGAATGAATATGAATGAGTAAGTTTATAAAGTGCTGCAGTGCTTATATGAACATTAATAGCTGTTGGTGTAAAAAAAAAAAAAAAAAAGAGTTACATTAAGGTTTCATTAAATTAGGGAGGAGTCTGTCCAGGGTGTGTATAGAAAATAAGGTTGCAACAATGCAAAGACCAGTACAGATTTTTTGATGGAGTTGTGCTGAGATGGATATATATACATATACATATATATATATATATATATATATAT
>NC_065516.1:855751-861422 GCF_006386435.1 Epinephelus moara | reverse complement strand
TATATATATATTATTTTTATTATTATTATTATTATTATTATTATTATTATTTATTTATTTATTTTTATTTTTTATTTTTTTTTAATGCGGGAATATTCATACTGAAGTGCTAATGTGCCCATACCACTGCACATGACCACAGAGGGGCTTTATACATTGAATTAGATTAACAATGGTTACAGATCTGATTGGACTTGAGCCAGTCTTTTAAGTGCCTTTTGAAAAAAGAAAAGGTAGAGCATTCCCTTATTGAGATTGGCAGACTATTCCAGGTTTTACTGCCCCTGACTGACAGAACAGTTTGTGAAAAGGAAGTGCATCTAAATGGAATTTCACAGTCTCGTCTTGAGATTGCTCTAGTGGTGGTATTACTGGAGGATTTCCATTTAAAAAACTGACTCAAAGGTGGAGATGCAAGATTCAAGATGTTATATACAGAACATGCAAGTTTAAAAGTGGTGAAACTGTCGAAGCTTATAAGATTGTGGCGTACTAAGATGTCGCAGTGATGGTGGGAGAGTGGTTTTCTATCAAAAATTTTCAGAGTTTTTTTTATAGAGAGATTCAATAGGTTTGAGTATTGTTTTTCCTGTGAGTGACCAATTAGTGAAGGCAGTACTCAATATGTGAGAAGATCATTGAGTGCATGAACATTCTTGCTGCTTCTTCAGTTAGTGATGATCTTATATGTCTAAAGTTACTCAAATTAAATTTAACTGTTCTAGTGATTTTCTTAACATGATTTTTGAATGACAGAGTTGGATCTAAAATGACACCAAGATACTTGAATATTAGATTGGCTGATTTCAGTTTTGTGTTTCGAAAACATCATGCAAACAGTCTTTTTGGTGAGTTAGTTAGCCATTAGGGATCAGGACCAAAGTCAGAATACAGGAAGCCTCTTGTGAGCTTTTAGCTTTAGTCAGGATCACTGCGTCATCCGCGTACATCACAATATCAACATTCTTACAGGCATTTGGTAAGTCATTAATAAATAAGGAAAAAGGAATGGGTCCAAGTATAGATCCTTGTGGGACCCCTACCGTACATTCAAGATATGGTGATTTGATATCATCAACAGAGACATGTTGTTTTCGTCTGGACAGATATGATTTCATCCATCATTTAGAGCGTTCAGAAAAATTAAATGAATTCAGTTTAGCGATGAAAATTTGATGGTTGACAGTATCGAAAGCCTCTTTTAGATCCATAAAGACGGCTCCTACACAAGTATTTTTGTCAAGAGAGTTTTTGACCTTTTCTAACAACACACTGATAGCTGATTCCGTTGAGTGGTGAGCCGGAAAACCAAACTGCATCAGGTGCAGGAGAGAATTATCAATGTTCAGATGATTAATTAGTTGTTTCACAACCCATTTCTCCATGACTTTTGATGTTACTGGAAGAATGCTGATCGGGCGGTAATTAGCCATGTCTGTCTGATCTCCAGATTTGTAAATAGGAGTGACTGTGGCTATCTTCCAAACCGATGGTACAGTTGATTGATTAATTGATTGATTTATCATGTGTGTAACTGGGCATAACAAGGAATCCCTGTGTGCTTTTAGAAAAGTCTGTATAAGTCTGTATACATCCATAGCTTTGGAACTTTTTAAAGCATCAATGGAATTGGCAACTTCAGTTGCTGTTAATTCTTCAATGTTGAAAATAGGTGCGTGATTTATAGAAGTTACAGTGACATGAGTAGGTTGCACGAGAAAAGAGTGAACATATTTCTTTGACAGAGTTTATGAAATAGTGATTGAGGCTAGATGCTAGGATGTTAGGACTTGACACTAATTGTCATGTGTTATAGTTTACTGTTTTTACTGTCCAAGAAATCAACACAGCTAAATGTTTCATGTTATTTGTCCGTCTGTATGTCTGTCCCTCCATGTGCCTGTCTATCTGTCCCATCCTTGTGAATGTGATATCTCAAGGATGCTTTGACGAATTTCCCCAAATCTGGCACAGACATCCAATTAGGTTCAGCGATGAAGTAATTCTATTTTGATGGTCAAAGGTCTCCGTCTCATTCTAGTGAACGTGATAACTCAAGATGGCCTCCAGGGAGTTCCCTCAAATTTGGCACAAATGTCCAACTGGACTCAACAGTTAACTGACAAGAATTTGGTGGTAAAAGGCCAGGGTCACTATGTCCTTGCATCCACCCTGTTGTCATGAGGCTCTCAAGAGGCTCTTGCCTTTTGCCAGGAAGCCATTGTAAATAAGAATTTACAATGATATTTACAAAAATATTAATGATTAGAATTCCGTTGTCAAAAGTCAAGGTCACTGTGATCTTGCGCCTGACTCATTCTCATGAATGTGATATCTCTAAAACGCTTTGAGGAAATTCCCTTAAATTTGTCTCAAACGTCCAGTTGGACTCAGGGTTGAAATTGGTGGTCAAAGGTCACTGTGACTTCAAAAAACATATTTTTGGCCATAACTCAAGAATTCATATGCTAATTAAACATTTTACACAAATGTCTAATAGGATAAAATGATAAAGAGATGACACTTTCTAAACAAATGGTCAAAAGTCAACTTCACTATGACATCATAATGTTCAGCAAAAACACTTTTCTGTTCATTACTCAACATCATATCTCAGGAACAAAGGGGGAGACATTTGGTCAGATACTGAAATGATGACACTAATCTTGAAACTGTGCTGATTGTATACATCTTCTGTGCTGCTTGGGGGTGAGATGTGTATGAAGCATTCGTGTTTTAGAATTTGAGCTTTGCTGCAACATTCATTCATTCTAGTTTTGGTTTGTTGTCTAAAAAACTTTTGTTTATTAGTATGCATACTGTCTGGTTTAAATGTACTTACTTTTGTCTTTTTGTTCACTGCAGACTCAAAACCTTCATAGAGTTAGTTGGTCTCTAGTCTCTATATACAGACTCTACATTCAGTGAATGTAGAGTCTGTAGGCAAACCCCGGAGATCTTCCTTCCGGAAGAAGAGTGGAAGAGCCCTGGTTTCCGGTTGTAGGCTGTTTGTAGTCTGCGTGATATTGACCAATCACGTTTGAGCCGGCTGCAGTTGTTGCCAGGTTAAACAGTCCGTGCGGTGAACTAATGAGGCAGAACATAATTGGCGTCACTGCAAACTTGCAATGGTTCAGCATATTTAAAACGGAAGTTGGAAACGGAAATTCGCCTCCTCCACCCAAATCAAACCGGAATGCCAAAAAATCAGGGGTCTGCCCCCAGAGGCTGTATCGCCGTCTGCCGGAAGTCAGACGCTGAACATAGCCGATGGGTTCCGAGAATGGTTGGTCTCAGACATTATTTTAAGTCAGTAGAGTCCAGTGTAAGGCCGTTTAGTGGACTTTTCTGATAAAAAATAACTCATTAAACCTCCCAAAAGCATCACACACTCCTCCATCATATTCTGCTGCTATTTGAAACTGTGGCTTTTTAAATGAGGAACAGATCTGGGTTTAATGGACATTGAAAAGATAAGTGTGTTTGTGTGTTTGTCTGCAGCGTTTCACAGGAAACCAGATCGCCAAACTGAGACAGACCCGACCAGACGAGTATCAGGACTCTGAGGTTAATCCGCAGTCTTACTTTGTTATTCGATTAAAGGAAGACTCCACCCACAAAATGACCATTTGTAAGTCAATTAGTCATGCTGTTACCTTGAATTTGTGAATTTGTTTGTCTTGCATGCCTCCACAAAAAACAGCAAACAGATTGATTGATTGACTGATTAATTTGGGGCCACGTTTAACAACAAAACTACAGTATGTAACTTGAATGTATATTTAATATATGTTGCACGTATTGTATGTATTGAACATATTTTTTATTGTTATTTCTAGTTCTGTAAGTGTGTTGTACATTGATGCATTATACACATAGCTTTATATTTCCAACTTACACAAACTTTATATTCTCATCACATGATACATATTTTATATTTTCAAATATTTTACATACTGCTGTTAACATTATAGCATAATGCACATATTTTATTTCATAATTCCAAATACTTTGTACTTTATACTTCTTACTTCTACTTTTATAATTCTCTATTCTTTACATCGGAACAGTTTTCCCCTGGGTATCAGTAAGGTATTTCTGATTCTGATTCTGATATCAAAACATCTACAAACTCTCACACAGCTCATGCAGTGTAATTGGACGTGCATGGTAAATGGACCTGCATTTGTATAGCACCTTTCTAGTCATCCAACCATTGAAAGTGACATATGCTCAGTACCTCACAAACACATGCATTTTGCTAAAATATTATGAGTTAAAACTCAACTCAAAGTGAAACTTATTCTTGCTCTTTTCAACGCCAGATTCCATTAACAAAAACAGTAATTTTACCTCATGGAACACAGGAGCTGCTGGTCTACTGCTGCCTCCATCAGTTAGTTAGTCTGTGTTATTGTGTGACTTCGGTGAATCTGAACAAACACTTTAAAATGTCAAAGTCACACAATAATACAAATCAAGGCAGCGGTAGACCAGCAGATCCCGTGTTAAATGAGGTAAAACCTCTGTTTTTATGCCTCTGCGCTGCCGCAGCATTATTTTTTCAGGTTGTCTTTCCATCCTTGTGAACACGATGGGCCCTGTTTAGATGGTCTAAAGCGGACGGCACATAATCCATGTCGCAAGTGTTATTGCTATCTAGGGTGGGTTGGGGTGTGTTGGTGGGTTGGGGTGTGTTGGTCTAAAAATGAGGAGTGGTCAGGCGCAGTCATGGAGCGTTGCTAGTTAGATGACGTAAAGTCAACGGCGCAGTATTTCACTGTTAAAGCAGCTGTGCGGAACTTTTTACCATTTATAAAACTGTCCCTAGTTCGTATCACCCCCCCTTGAAGATCTGCATATTTATTTGAACTCAACAGCGACAAAAAAGCCTTTCTCTATATGACTATTTAGCGTAGCCTCGCTGGGGTCGGACACACAGCGGAAGTCAGCAAACCAGAATACGGCACCGGAGGCGGAAGAGATTCTGCTCGCCCGCAGCGGCCACAGCGATTAAACCACAGAAGAAGGAGCCGTGTTTACAGTGTTCTTCGAGTAAGCAGTACGCAACGGGCATTGCTGAACACATAACACCTAACAGTTTTACCAGAGATGTATCTATGAGGACTTAGTTGTGCTTTTGATGTCATGGCGGATAACGAGGGAGCATCATCTAAAATTATCTGTGACTGACCATGAACACAAATATACAGCAGGCAGTTGTCCTCAGTTTATAAGAAATTCAGAGCTACACCAGAACATTTATGAACAGGCCTTACTTTACTACTAATTTGTGTGTAACGTTAGCATGTTAGCATGTTTCCACTAATTACTGGGACTGACCTAACGTTAGTAGCGTAGCTTTGCAAGCGAAGGCTGCAGGTAACAGCTTTGCTGTGTTAGGATTATGTTATGTCTTCACTGTGTATCTAAACATAAAAGAATACTCTGACCATTTGGGAGTTATGCCCTTTCTCTATCATTTTCATACTGAGACAACATGATCGATATCTTTTTTATGTCTGTACGTCCAGTGGCTGGGTCTCTCTGCGTTTAGCATTGCGCTTATAGGGGGTCAGTACGTCCTGCGCTGTGATCCGCGGAGGGATACACTGGTGAGCAGGCACAGACGTAGCTTGTAAACAAAACTCAGCTGTTTATTTAGCCTAGC
>NC_065516.1:816751-853126 GCF_006386435.1 Epinephelus moara | reverse complement strand
AACAAAACTCCAGACTCTACCTTTAATAGATGAGAACTAATAAATCACTTTGATGGTGCATCACTCTAGCCCGTATTTCCCATGGAAGTATGTAGCCTATTGCAGTTCCCCAACCCATAGCAAGTTCCATGTGTGTTTTTCTCCCTCATAGTCAGCGTGTAGCTTCTTACCAGGCTAGTTAGCTAGAATGATGTGAATCTTATCTTGAAATAACGTAAAACCACACTTTAACGTTATAACATGAAAACATCTTGTCACGTTATATCGCGAAAACATCTTATCACGTTATAACGTGAAAACATCTTATCACGGAATAACGTGATAATTTCATGTTATAACGTGATACTTTCATGTTATAACGTGAAAAAAGATATTGTTAAAACGTGAAAAGATATTGTTAGAACAATAAACCTTTCACGTAATTACGTGATGCTGAGACGTTTTTTTTTTTCCTCCGGTGGCAGCAATATGCTTCCGTAGAAAGGATACAATAATGAAGTGATGACATTTTTTATCCAAAAGGTCAAAGGTCAGCTTCACTGTGACATCATAATGTTCTGCATAAAACACTTTTCTGGCCATTCTAAAACATCATATCTCAGGAACAGAAGGGGAGACATTTGGTCAGATACTGAATAGGTGACACTGATTTTGGGTGTCCACCTTGAAACTGTGCTGATTGTATAGATCTTCTATGTATGAAGCATCAGTGTTTTCAGAGACATGGATGTAAACTGTAAGAGAAACTTTACTGGTGTGTGGAGGCATACAATCACAGGGCAGTAATTCTAGTTGCCAGTGGAGTCTAGCCTTAAAGAGAGCATAGATAAATTTCACTTTGAGTTCAGTTCCCTGTCAGGGATGGCTGTCTGTTTATGAAGTGCTGATCATCCGACTGGATAAATGAGACTTGGACTATACTGCACGAGTTGTGTGAGAGTTTGTAAACACGTTTTGATCTAGTTTCAATGTTGTTATATGTAGTTCCCAATCAATCAGTAAAGACATGCGAGAAAAACAAAGCTTTCTTCGAGAATTCAAGGGAGCACAGCGTGACTAATGATTTACAAATGGTCATTTTGTGGGTGAAGTACAGACCAAATCACAGGGTTTGTTTACAATAACCTCCAGGTAGAAGCCACCGCTGTCTCCATCAGTTAGTGTGTAAGGTAAAGTGGAGAAAATATACCAATTATTATGTACAATTAAACTGATATTTTTTTTTTTTTAGTGGACATTTTTTAAGGTGGTTAAAATACATTTGGTGCGGCCCGTCCACAGCAGTATATTGCTCAGCTTCCATGTACTGTTAGTCACAATGATTCAGTTTAGAATCGAATAGAATATACTGTATCTTTGTTGTCCACCATGGGTGGTAAAAGCAGACAGTCAGTAAAACAGGCAGATAGAGTCATTACAAACACTTAACACATTAAATCAGCACATTGTCTGTCTGTAGTTTAAAACTCATCAATCACTTGGATGAGTTAAGGATACTGATGGAACTCGGGATGAAGGACTTCTTAAATACATTTTTGGTTGCCAGAGAGACTCTATAGCGCTTCCCAGAGTTCAAGAGTTCAAACTGGCCAAAGAGAGGGTGAGAACTATCTGCCAAGATATTCCTTGCTTTCTTTCTCATCCTTTCAGTAAAGAGTTGGGTCAACGGCTTTTGTGGCCTGCCAACTATTTACTTGCCTGTGTCACACACTGAAAACACGTGTGTGTGTGTGTGTGTGTGTGTTTGTGTGTGTGTGTGTGTGTGTGTGTGTGTGTGTGTGTGTGTGTGTGTGTGTGTGTGTGTGTGTTTTCAGAGGATCTCATTGGTCAGCAGCTTTGCAGCCTCTCTCTTCCGCGGTGGTTACGCTGCCATCGACTACAGTGACGGTACAGTACCATGAAGTGTTCATTCAGTCAGTTATTATTTTATAATTTTATTTAGGGGGCTGAGACCCTTCGAAGGGGTCACATGATAAATTGAAGGGTCCTGTGTGATCACCAGGGTCTGTCCATACCCCTTTTCCACCAAATGAGCTCTGGTTCTTGAACTGGTTCCGTTCTTATCTCCTGGACCCTTGGTGCTATTCAGTGAACCAGCCTGCGTTTCCACCAGTTTTGAGCGAAACCTTTATAGGTGGTGGGCCGAAGCCGTGATTCCTTGTACTTAAACAATCCCTATCGGGGGAGGACCCAGATTTTTGTTGACAACTTCTTAAGTGTTCGATAAATCAAAAGAAAATTGTTGCCACCGGTACATCTTGCACATTTTTGTAGATCGGTAACTTTATCACGTTACCTTTTTTCCGGCAAACAGAGCACACAGCTACATCCGGGATCCGACATGTATGACGTGATTGTAGTTATCATCCAATGGGATGCTTGGAAAAAAGAAAAAAAACCTTGGAAAATTGGCGCTGCATGTAGAGCTCTACATATATCCTAATAAGTCTCTTTTATGTCTTCAATACATAACGTGGTCTTTACACGTTATGGACTTTCTTTTAAACAGTCTGTGTAGGTACCATGTATATTTTCTCTGTGAGCTTTATACAAAATAAACATATCTGATTTCACAAATTTGAGGTCTGTTATCTTGCTTGGGAACTTCACCTGTCATTTATCTGTCAAAATGATGAAACGTCATAAAAATGACCCTCCTCCCGCCACTAGATTAAACTTTGTTGCTATTTTTTTATTTATTTGCTAGCATTACATTAGCATAAGAAATGGAGTGCTGTATGCATATAATTCAGAAAGATGGACCGATCGCTCCTTTTACAGACACAGGATGGCAAAAATTTATTAAATCACTGTTTGAGTGGAAAGATTTAGGCACTGAAGAGAGTCTTATAGCTGAAGAGGTAGTGCGGAGATTTAACTTTCACAGCCAGGAACCTGCTGAATATGCTATACCGGTGGCTTAGTGGTAGAGCAGGCGCCCCATGTACAATTCTGCTGCAGCAGGGGCCCGGGCTCGACTCCAGCCTGTGGCCCTGTGATGCATGTCACTCCCTCTCTCTCTCCCCCTTTCACACTTGTCTGTCCTATCATATAAAGGCTAAAAAAGCCCCAAAAAATATCTTTAAAAAAAATAAAATAAAATAAAATAAAACGAGCCCAGAAGACAAGAGAAAAGGAAGCTTTAATTCAAAAGGAAAATGGAACAGAAGGTTGGTATGAAACATGCAGTGTGAAGCTGTAAATGTGGATCTTGAACTTCAAATCTGAATCTTGAACGCTGAATCTGTGAACAAAGAAAAGAAATTAGGAGCTACAATGACATCCTCTCACACGATCAGGTTCTGACAACTCAAGTTTATTGTGCGTAATTCACTGTTCAGACATAAGCTTTGTATTTCACTCTACTCAAATGAGCAAAACCCTAGTCAAAATCTATTCGATAAATCAGATCACTGCCAAGGCCGTAGCCAGGGTTTAGAAATGAGTGAGGTCCAGAATTTGAAAAGGAGCGGGGGGATTTGGCCCAGCTGCAGAGAATGTTCACATTAATTGACTAAAAAATATATGCATTTTAACGTCAGTTTGGACCACTCTAGCTAGTAGCTACTTTATAGTAGGCTGTACATAATCCTATACAGTGAGGTGATAGTTTTTCTATGGCAGGCTACTTTGTACTAGTAGGTTTAGTATAACAATAATTCTGCGTTCCGCCGATACATCAGATAACTTCCTGCGTGTTGTTTCGAAATAAAAGCTGTCCGGTGTGTTAAAATGTTTACCATGCTGTTTTTTTTTCCGGTGTGTTAAAATGTTTACCATGCTGTTTTTTTTTTGTCTTTGAAATTTTTACTGAGGTCCAGACCTCGGTGACCTCATAGCTGGCTACGGCCATGATCACTGCATTCTCACCCACTTGATTCAATCACAGGAGGGAGTCATTTGCCCATCTAGCTGCAGTGAACACTGCTGAGATGAAGAAAAGTGCAACTTAAATTAAGCCCCTCACTCATTCACATTACTTCTGAAGTACAATAAAGTGCTCAGTAACATTCACAAACTACATTAATTAAAAACAACAAGGGGAAAACACGCAGTTGTTATTTCCATTTAATCTCAGATAAGGTGACCAGATTTCTGAAATGAAAAGGAGGGACATTTCAAGTTCAGAGTACAGAAGTCATTAAATATTATTATGAAATAAAAAATGGGGGCAATTGCGGTTTCATGTATTTTGACAACTTTCAAAGAATGCAATGGACCACCGTGTCATTGTGGTCTACGGGCGTAAATGTTTTGTTTTTTATTTTCTTGTCATTAAAAAGGACATTTCTTTTCCTCCTGCTTCCTTTTACTCTTCTATCAGTAATCTTTCTCTCCTAAAGCAGAGCCACATCATAATATATTGTAATAGCTATCACATGGTAATGTTCACAATTCACTATAATACAGCCACACCAACAACAGTATATGTTACTGTCAGTGAAATAAGTCTTCAGTCCGCTCCAACTCTGACTTATTTCTTCTTTTGCCCTCATAAAATAGCTTCTGTCTTCTGTCTGTGGAGTAAATGAGTAAAAATATGGACAACGCCACTCTGCCAATGCAACCCACATAGCGGTCACAGGTTGTAGCGGCCTCTGGCCCAAACGAACAAGCAGACGAATCTCGATGGGTGCAAACGTCCTTTTATTTATTCGGCACCGTGAAACTAAAACAAGCAAAAAAAATACATTCCATTACAATCCATCAAAAACACTTGTTTCCGTTTATATTACTCTGTTTCCCACTATACAAATTAATACGATTTAAATATATATTTCTATAGAAACTGACCATTAACCATGATTAAAACACTCCATACAATCTTCTTAAATACAAACATATGCATGAGCGACAGTTTAACCCGTGCTTGTACAGTTTAAACAACAAAACGACAAAACAAACAAACACAAACATACCTTCACTCTGCCAACCAAGGGTGCTAGTTAAACTCGGCGGCATTTAAGTCCCTCTATCGGAGTGCATGCATGCATGCTGGTCCATGAATTGGGGCCTCTGACTGACAGCACAAATGTGTGCCACTTAAACATTCCCCAATCAACACGGCTTCCGGCGGAAACAAACAAAGGTTCCGTACAGAGAAATGATGATAATAATAATAATAATAATAATAATAATAATAATGGACCAAAAAAGGGAGCCAGTTTCACAGGTAGTACTGCATTAGTCTNTTCCGGCGGAAACAAACAAAGGTTCCGTACAGAGAAATGATAATAATAATAATAATAATAATAATAATAATAATGGACCAAAAAAGGGAGCCAGTTTCACAGGTAGTACTGCATTAGTCTGTGCGCAACCAGAATCAGAGCTGTGGCGTCTATTTCACTTGTGTTTTTTTAATCCACAGTTGAAATTGGGGACATTTCCGGGGACAGCTCTAGCTCGGGACAGGTCACCCAAATTGGGGATGTCTGGTCACCCTAATCTCAGATGATCTACTGAAATAACACAAAAGTAAAATCCCAACATTTTTATACAACTGCTATTTTCCCCCCAAGTGAGATAGGACAGAATAGTATGGGACCTATTTAAGAAAAATATGCAAGCATTAGTACTCCCTATTTCGGACACACAAGTACTAAGCCAACTATTAAAGCAACAGTATGTAACTTTGGCTGCGACACGCGGCTTCGAAAACTGAAACTTAACCATGCACGTTTATGCGTCACACAAAACAGCAATTTTAGTAAAACCGGGTCATATTTTATGGAGAAAATGTCCTCTGGTTTCCCCTCTGATGTCCTAGACTGCTCGGCCTCAACTCTGTGATTCACGGAGGTTCCTGAAAGCAACATGTAGGCTGCCTGCAGACCGAAGCTGCAGCTGCAGCAGTGGGTAGTTGGGGACAGCTCTGCTAAATAAAAAGCTGCAGACAGACAGAGCAGTCGTAGGACATCAGAGGGAAAACCAGAGGACATTTTCTCCATAAATTATGACCTGGTTTTACTAAAATTGCTGTTTTGTGCGACATATTAACGTGCATAGTTTAGTTTTTTGAAACCATGGGTAGTGGTCAAAGTTACAGTGTTGCTTTAACAAGCACTACATAGATGAATAAAGTATGTGTCTTCACATACAATAATTGTGATGTCACGACCCAGTGATGTAGGGGAATAAGAATGGTGCACAGCCTCAAACCAAGGTGAAGCCTGAATCTGTGGATGTCTTCTGTTAGTCTTTTAGTGCTAGAAGTAGCAACAGAGACAGAGGATGGTGAGGAAACTCCGGCAAAGACACGGCTCTAAGATCACACACAAGTGACTTCCACACGTCTGAGAGAGCACCACACTTGCTCCAATACAATGTTTGATTTGCAAACATGAAAAATACAGATATGAAGCACACAGCCGGAAGAGAATAAAAGAAAAACTTTCTCAGTGTGAAACACTCACTGCAGGGAAGTTACTTCTTGCTGCTGAAGAAAGACAGGATGAGAGTCTGCTTCTACACATTCCTGACAGGGACCTAGTGGCTAGTGAGGCACGATACCACTTCTCCTGTTTCAGAGACTACACACAGTACCTGTCAAAAAAGAAAAGTGAGAACACAGAAAGTGTGTGTGATGACTCCTGCAGGAGGGGAAAAAATGATGTAGCTTTCTATTTAATGCATATGTTATGTTTTGTTTATTTGTTACAAACTCTGTAATGCTACACATGTGATTTACAATCAGTTCAATCACTTTCCAAAAACCTTACTTTTTTTCGTTTAGCTGTTAGCTCTCTTCTTCTCAGTGATGTTGGTCAGCAGATACTCTAATAAACGTGCAACAATCCCGGTTATTTCTACCACAAGGACTTAAGAGACCTAACGTAACCCAATGAGAAATAAGATTTAAGCCACTTCAACTTCACTTTACCCGTAAAGTGCGTGAAGCTGCTAGCGAGTGCTTTTTGCTAAAGCTCACGCTAATGTTACTTTTACACTTGCAAAACGTCACCATACGTTTGAACTCAATACTCTACAAAACACAAGTTGCAAGTCATGCGTTTGAACTCAATACTGTACAAGACAATCAAGTTGCAAACATGTTTTTAATAATATAATAACGTTACTTACTTCTCCGTCATGTCCATCTGCCGATTCCTCCGTTGAACAGCTGTGCTCAGTGTAGCTAAATCCGATAGGCTAACGACGGCCCTCCCTCGAAATCTTAGCGTTCTATTGGTCAAACTGTTATAGTAGACTGCAGCGATTACCTGAATATTAAACAAACTTTAAATTATAACTGTGGAAAAATGTGCAAGAATATCGAGTGGCAACAACCCGGATCTGATGAAGAATAAAATAATCTTCACAATTTTACAAATCCAGGTTATCCCAGCACGGGGATCATTACTTTGTAAAACTAATGCAGATACGCGGCTTCGGCCCACCGGCTATTATAATCGATATGTGTCATCAATGGAGGGTGTTGGACAATGCACTGTGAACTTTTGTTTTGTTTTGACAGATATTTGTTTTTACTTGAAAAACAAGCATGGACCTATTAATGAGATCACCACACGCTTTTTGATGATTTCTTACTTGACTTCTCCATTGTTGCCTTCTCTACCATTTCCAGCCTGTAATATAAGAGATGCCCACTGATGTTGTCACAGTTTACACTTTAGGTCAAGGAAAACCCTCTGTTTTTTGTTTCCAGCTGAGAACCAGCTTTCTGGGTTCTGAACCAGTTTATTTTTGGTCAAAATGCTCTGAATGGTTAAAACGTAGGTGCAGGAACCGGAACAGAGCAGCTTCCATCTTGGTGGGAAAGAGGCACCAGTAGCAATGCTGGAGTTTTCAATCATATCACATGATCTTCCTGCTATGACCAACAGCGTGATTCATACCAATGTTGTGTCTCTGTAGACTTTGGGAGAGCGTGGCAACTGCTAATCATTTCTTAATTTGGACAATCAGAGGCTTACAATCCTCTATCAGTCAAAAACTAATTTCACGATTATGCCACCTGAACCAGCTGTCAATCAGTTTTTAATTAAGCCAATCACTTTACAGTATTGTATGGGTGAGATACAGCAGGCTAATAATAAGGCATTGGATAACTTTGGTATTTTTCAACCTGGGCTCTATTTCCCCATGTGTTTGTGTGCGTATGATTTCTGGGTACCGTTTTGGGTAGCTAAAACGGTAACGGGTGCAAATGCGTCCCGTATAAAAGTGCTTTTTTTCGCCACTGACCGGTTCAGATCGCCAGTGCTATCTCTGTAGATAGCATATTGTAGCGGCCCTGGGGCAGTGGTGAGTGTGAATGAGTGGAGTCAGCTGTCAGTCAGTGTTGGAGCAGAGAGGGGGAGGGCTGCCCCGCTGGGTACTGTAAGTGAGTATGTGTGTATGAAGTGTGTNATCCAATCCCGAAACACCTCTTCCTCAAGAAAACAGCTGCCCCACGAGTAGAGAGAGCTACAGACACAGTGGAGCAAAGCTCGTGACATCACACAGCCCAGAGGTAAGGGAAAGGCTAGTATGCTATTTACAGAGATAGCACTGGCGATCTGAACCGGTCAGTGGCGAAAACACACACACTTCATACACACATACTCACTTACAGTACCCAGCGGGGCAGCCCTCCCCCTCTCTGCTCCAACACTGACTGACATCTGACTCCACTCATAGCACTCATAGCGCTGGCAATCTGAACCGGTCAGTGGCAAAAAAAAGCACTTTTAATGCGCAAACTTATACGGGAGGCATTTGCCCCCGTTACCGTTTTAGCTCGTTTCGCGGCTCCCGGCTGAATCCGCCTCCCTCAATACTGAACCAATTTTAATACGAGTTGTACCCATGAAGCATACGCACACATACACATGGGGAAATAGGGCCCAGGTTGAAAAATACCGAAGTTGTCCTTTACCCTTGGGTTAATAGTTGACGTGCCTGTATAAAGTGGAAGTGGACAACTTTTCAACTAGCCAGCGAGCCAGTTATTTGAAAAGGGGGTTGGTAACTGCCTCTTAATCGGTATGCAGAGGCTTACAGCTGCCAGGCGGTAATTCTAGTTTGCATGTTTTTCTTGTAAAATACTTCATATTGAAGCTTACCCAAATGAAACAATCTGAAAATTAAAAATAGCTCTTTGGTTGCAAGTAGATTTTTATGGATTGATTTCCTTTATTTTTGTGTCATGCACACAAAGTGCCCAAACCCCTAATGGGTTTACAGGATGCCAAAAGCACAGCTGCAGTGGTCACACATCTCATGACAAGATTATTTTACAGCTCAGTCTTAAACAAAAAATTCTGCCTTCACTCCCAAGCTTGGCAAATAAAATCTGCTGCAACAAAGGTTTCCTCCCTGGAGCACAACTCATGTTTTTCATCCAGCCAAAATAAATCAACATGAATTGATGTCATTTCACTAAAAACAGGTGTCTTATGTTCTCATAGACAGGACAGTAAAACACAATTACAACATAATTTCACTTGTAGCTCAAACAGTTCTTCTCAGGAGGGCAATTAAACCTGCTGCTCTCTGGAGCTAATGCTCATGTTCCTGAATGGAGCTGTGCACGTGGGGATTTTTGTCTTTTCTTTAAATCAAACTTCACATTAAGTCCTCCATTGTTTTTTGTTTATATCGACAAAAAATTTCTCTATAAATGAAAAACATTTTGGTCTCAATTACTTCACTTTAATGCGTCATGCAACCCGTTCTCATTCTGAAGTTGTGAAATACCGCCACTCGGTCAGTGATTTTGATGTCAGACGGCAATGAAAAGCATCCTTTTGCGGGGGTATGATATACTCTGCGGCGTCAGTTTGAAATGCCCCTAGATAACAAGGAATTATAAGGAGCTGCAAAGTCCCTATAGGATGGGTGGGAGGGGCGGTAGATGGGTCCAACACACACCTGACTTTGACCCAGGAGCCCACTGTTTGCTCTCTGTGTGCATATTGAACCAAACCATGATCTTTTTTTCTAAACCAAACCATGTGCTTTTGTTGCACAAGGAAATGAACGTAAATACAAGGTGTTTTACTGACGTTGTGAGTTTATTTTGAAAAAGACTGTATGCATCTAACATGCAGAAACTGTACATTTCTTGTGAAAACAGAAGTGTATTCAGAAAAGACAATGGATTTAACAGTCATAAATTGACACTTCGTCCTGGACCGTCAACAACAGACAGACTCAGGATACCTAGTACGTCACATGTAGACTTGAAAGTCCACAGACCAAACAGCAATATTTGACGAGTTGGGAGTGAGAGCATGTTGTGTCAGGAGCCAAAAAAATGGAATCTGCTGTTCCCAGTGATCTTACCTGACCTCAGCAAAGTGATCATTTTGTTCACCAGCTGACAGACTGATGAAATGATGGGTTCCTTGACTTCAGGTTCAGGGATGAATCTGTTGGACATCAGGACCAGAAACTGGTCTGAGATCTGCCTGGAAGCCACCGCTCCTCATCTGGACCGACTGCTGGGAGCTCCACTGCCCTCCACATCTATACTGGTGAGAGTGGGCCATCCATACTGGTGTGGTTTGACTGTTTGCATGTGATGTTGACCTCAGTGATAAAGTTTAAAAAAATATTTACGATAAAGTGACAACCCAGTCATCAGAGTAGATGTATGCATTTCTGCATGTTATTATGTTACATTTGTTCAATAATATGTAAAAGCTCTGTTAAATGTGTGGTTATGTTTAGGCACATAAAACACATGATTATGGTTAGAAAAGATCATATTTTGGTTTAAAACACCCAGTTTTGGTGCCACAATCACCGCTTGAAATGCTGCCAGTGGTCCGCTAAAAACAACTGTTGTTGTTTGCTTGTTGAACTTTCACAGTGATCTACAGCTCAGCAGGCATTTCCCCAAGGTGTCACGCATGATTACGTGTACAAACATGTAATCTGTACTACGTCACTTTAGAAACATTGACATGAGACGTATGAAATGTACAAATGTAATGTATCTGCGGTTTGCAGAAATGTACAATACCAACATTTTCCTCTGTAGACTGGACTGGAAGTCAGCTGAGACAGTGGTTTTCAACCTTGGGTCCGGGGACCCCCTGGAGTCCTTGAGGGAGTTCCAGGGGGTCCCCAGCATGAATGGGAAGAAGCTCATTTTCAGTCTTTAGTTCACTATAGAAGGGAGTCCAATGTGAGTAGGAGTCATAAGAGTATTCTAATCATAGGTTCCACTTCCTCTCCAATTATCTCCTCAACTACAGTCTTAATCACATCTATCGACCAAAATCTTATCAGATGGAGGCCTCTGAAGTGAAATCTTATTCATGACCTAATGTGTATCATTTTATTGGTCCTTAACATGAAAGAGGTTGATAACTATTGGGCTGAGACAAACTTTGACTGCTCCCTCTTGTTGTTGCAGGGTCCCGTGTCCTCCTACTTTGTGCATCGATATGGTTTCTCTGAGAGCTGCAGAGTGGTGGCTTTCACTGGAGACAACCCAGGTGAAATATAAAGAACCACAGCCAGGACTTCAGAAATAATTAAGTCTGAACAGTTGCTTATGTGTAAAGTTTTCCCGTAGGCCTCTTTGTGACATCCAGCTTCTTGCAGCAGGTCATCAAATCTCTTCATTCTAAATCTGTACACAGAACTTATTCTTCACCACGTTAACTGTCTCTGATAAAGGTCATCATGTGGTTCTGCCCTCTTGTGGCTTTTTAACCTTCCCGACACATGAATGAAAAGTGTATATTATGTATTCCCCTCATAGAGAACAACATATTGTCTATTTTAAATCGTGAATCAGCAGTATAACAATAGATGACACTTATAGACCTAATTCTGCCGACAGTATCTGTATGTATCTATTTCTATATTATTATCATTATGATTCATAACTTAATTTCCTTTTAGTTCAGTGGAAAAGCTCTCATATTATAATAAATATGCATTTAATGTAAATAGCATGAAATTTCTTACATAATTAGCACATACTTTAAGTTTTATTGTCAAATGTCTAGGGAAGTCATTTTTGACTTCTGAGGACCGTGAGAGGTTAAATCCAAGATGGCTGCCAGTCCACCGGGTCTAATGTTCAAATACATTTAATTTTTGAACCAAACAGTGAAGAAAACCATTTAAAAGTGTTATTTCCATCTTAAGATCATGTGATATTTTACAAAGGTCTTCAAGAAATTTCCTAGAAGTTGGCACAAACATCCACATGGACTTGACTTAACTGATTATATTTTGGTAGTCAAAGGTCGACGTCATTGTGACATTGCATCTATCTCATTGTCATGATCGTGAAATGTTAATAAGGTTTTAAGCAAATTTCTTCAAGTTTGGCACAAAACGTCCAACTTGGATTCAAGACTGAACGCATCTGTCACATTTGTGTGAACTCGCAATAACCCTCAAACTCCCACAGATATCACTTAAGACATGGCCTTAAAGGGATACCTTGCTCTCTTTCCCTCTCTCTCTCTCTCTCTCTCTCTCTCTCTCTCTCTCTCTCTCTCTCTCTTTCTGTCTCTCTCTCTCTCTCTTTCTTTATTTCTTTCTTCTCTCTCTCACTGCACTGCACTGGCACTGCATGCTGGGAGTTGGTGGTGATGAGAGTGTCTGGTGTGTGAGAGTGAGTGAGTGTCTGGCACGGAGTTTTGAATTGTTTCTGGTGGTACTTCTGGGGGTTTCTCCTTCCTTTCCGACTTCACCCCTGCATGATCAGGTAAGTTTTGATATATTTCTTTTCTTGGCTGGTTGGTGATTGTGTTGCCGGTTGTTGCTGGTTGTTTGATGGAGGAATGGCGTCCTTCGAGATGCCGCCCCCATCTAACCGGCATGAGATACGCATAGTCCCGCCAGAGCCCAGTGTGATGCTGAAGGGGGTTTTGTCTGCTCTAGGAGAACAAGCCGGGCGTGACAAGCTGCTTTTTGCTCCTTGAATGAATAAGGCTGTGGTCGTATTTCTTAAGGAAGAGCCGCAGGTCAGTGAGATGATTGAGAGAGGTGTAGTGAATATAGCCGCAAGTGGCAATTCCGGGGTTCAAGCCAGCATGGAAGTTGAAAGCTGGGAATGATCAAGACCTCTGACAGTATAGGCAGCGCTCGACAGTGCGAGCGTTTCACTCGCATAAAAATAGGTGTGTGCGAACTGTAAAAAATATTTAGGGGCACATGTGCACGTAAAAAAAATCAGTCGAAGCAGCATATATTTTTGTCAATAAAAAAAAATATGATAATCTAACCGCAAATGTTGGAGGAACTCCAGCTGTCTTCCCTCTTCCCTCTTCCCCGTGTGACACGGTTATGGGCGGTTTTCCAAGCCACTGTCGGCACAATGAATATAAGTCCCACTGTCAGCAGCGTGGAAATAAGTCAAAGTGTGGAGGAGATGGACCGGGTTAAGCGGCGGACCTCAGGGGAAGCCTGCTCCGTTCTCCCCGCAGTTAGGGACTGTTCTCCATGGCCAGGCTGTTGGCTGGGTGGAAATAAGTCAAAGTGTGGCAGAGAAGAGGGACCGGGAAAAGCGGCGGACCTCCAGGGAAGCCTGCTCCGTCAGTTAGGGACCGTTTGCCACGGTACCGCTGCTGGGCAGGGTGGAAAAAAAGTCCTGCAGAGTTTCAGAGGACCTGGAAAATATTTTAGGATAGTAATAGCATTATATAAGATAATCATATTGCAAAGATAATATATATAAGATAATAACATTAAAGACAAAATGAAATTGCAATACTTTTTCAAAACTTGATGATTTTACCTTTCTGTACATTTTGTATACAAATTCATTACATAATTTTGCTTGTAAATGTCTATTTGCATCACGTTTATTACGGAAAACACATTATTTGATCAATTTACATTGTGCCCCTAAAGTTCTTTGTGCGTTCCTTACTTTTTCAACTTAGGAGCACATGTGCTCCTTGGGAAAAAAGTTAGCGTCAAGCCCTGATAAGACACGTGTTAAAGATAAACAACAGGTTTTATGACAGTCAGACAGATGCTTATTCATTTATGTCCAAATCTCTACCAGGAGTGTGTTGATGTTTAAACAAACCCTCACTGATTTATGGCCAAACTTTGAGAAAGACCATTGCACTTGTTTGGACCTTGTGGCGCCCTCCGTCGACAGATTTCAAAATGATTTTACACACGTGGTTCATCATTGTTATTTAACATACCCTGCAAGATTTGTAATGATTGGACAATCAATTCCTGATTTATAATCTGATTTGTGTGATTGCATGTCAATTTTTTGCATTTGTGGTGCCCCCTAGTGATCAATTTAAATGAAACTTTCAGAATATGTTACTGGTACCTCTGAAGACATTAGGCCCGTTTCCACCGCAGGAACTTCGGGGTAATTTTACGGGGCCGGGGCCGTTGGTGCGTGTCTCCACTGCAGGAACCACCCCTGAAGGACAGAGTTCCGGAACTTTTGCAGGGGCTAAACAAGTCCCTGCCTTGGAGTAGGTACTCAGAACGGCCCCGAAAAACTCCTGGCTGGGGCTTGAGGATTACTTGATGCTGATTGGATATACTCAAGACGGGATGTGACGTCAACAGAAAGCGGCAAAATAGCCGGCATTTTTAAAACTCAGCAGATGAGGGTTAGCTTGTTCATAGCTTCAGTAACCCCAATAAACGGTCCGTGAAAGAAATATTTTTTCCAGCGGATATCTTAGTTACGTGATTGAGCTAGCAAAGCAGTTTTGTGTTGCTGTGTGTGGTATTTATTCAGTTTTGGGAAATCACGATATCTAGAAAGCATCAGTGGCTGCAGCTGACAGGGACAGCTCACAACAGCAGCAAAGCTAACATCAGGACGTCATCTGTTAAAAGCCTCCCGTTGTCGGATACGACATGAAGCTACTCCAGTTAGCTCAATCATGTTGTAACTAAGACATCCGCTGGAAAAAAATTTTTTTTTCACGGACCGTTTATTGAGTTACTGAGTATTACAGACAACGCTAAGGGCTAACAGCTAACGCTGCGTCGCCCGGTCAAAATGGTTGCGCAACGATTATGTCACATCCAGAGCCCGGTAACTTTACAGGAACCTTCCTCCTACTATTTGGGGGGCAGGAACTACTACAGGAATGTCCTCTCGCTCAGCCCTCTCAACCGCCATGTCTCCACTGAGAGAGCGGAGTAGGAGGAAGGTTCCTGTAAAAGTGGAGACACGGCGGTTGAGAGGGCCGAGCGAGAGGACGTTCCTGTAGTAGTTCCTGCCCCCCAAATAGTACCAGGAACTTCTTCAGTGGAAACGGGCCTATAGCTTGCAAGTTCTGTGATGATTGGCCCAAAGGTTGTGAAGTTAGGTCTATTCATGTGTTGAACCAAGCCCCTTTTGAAGTTCATTGGTCAACATTTTCAAAAAGCAATGAGATATCAATAACAGTTAAAGCGTTGGTGATAAAATTTTGAGAAAAATCGTACATTTTTCTGCTGATTTCAGGTATATTGTCAAGTATTTTGGTGATATTTGTTTAGAAATTAGATGAAATAGAAAATGTATGTATGTGCATACAGTACAAATTACAACAAGATAATGAATATCACTGTGAGCTAACCGTTGAACCGATCTGAACACCATTTGAAATATGTGACATCTAGTATCCAAAGAATGTCTCAGTCAATGGTGGTTGCATTTAGATGAATACTTTTGGCGATACACAGTAGATGTATATTCTTAAGAATATAGAGTGATGGAATTCTGAATTGACTATAATTTGCAGTCCAGAAATGTTTTGTCACAGTGGATGTGCTTGAAAAGTTTTAGCTCTGTAGGACACCCTGGTGATTTAGTATGATTTTTTAAAATATGGAATGAAATGTCTTGAAATTTTGATTTAATAATAAACCATGCCCCCTTTAAGCAATCATTTTCAAATTTTGTGCATCAACTGAGACATGACCCTAGATGATGTAAACCAAATTTCATACAAACATCTCTGTCTGATTATGAGATATCAACTTTTTGAATGTGTAGGGCCCCCTATGAGTCAATTTGAATCAAACTTTAAGGGTATGATTGAGTAACTTACTGTATGTAGACATGTTCTACAAGTTTTCCTACTAATCAATTGTCTAAAATTGAGTAGCCTTAATAGTGGAGGGGACAGTAAACTGAATATAGTTATATTCTGTCTTTATACATTTTACAGAGGTTCTACTAATCCTTGAGGCCCCTGTTTCCCCCTTTTGAATATAAATGTCTCTCTTTTTCACAGACTTTTTTTTCACCTTAATTAATCAGTTTACTGTCCCCTCCACTATTAAGGCTACTCAATATTATACAATTGATTTGCAGAGCCCTGTAATCATTTTTAAACCTTTTCTAACTCTATACTTTTAGTATTGATATTGGTGTAGATTCTTTGTAATAGGTTCAGACTATTTTTCTGGGGTTCTTTTAGTCCCTAGTAGAGTTATATCCAGTGACTTAAAAGCCTCTTTTCAGCTTAATAATTTTGATGTTCTTATATGTTTCAATGTATTTGAATATTTCTGTTTGCATGTATTGATTCTTGTGCATCAGTTTTGGCAATTGTCTTGTGTCAGCCTGTCATTGTCTGCAGCTGCTACACATATGGTTTCTATTGCTTCTCATTACACCTTACACTGTGATTGGTGCTAGAACTTCAATCAATCAATCAATTTTATTTATAAAGCCCAATATCACAAACCACAATTTGCCTCAGAGGACTTTACAGCATACGACATCCCTCTGTCCTTAGGACCCTCGCAGCGGATAAGGAAAAACTCCCCAAAAATCTCATTACTGCTGAGTTAATCATTTCTTTGGCACAGGAAGCATTTTAACAACAAGCTCTTACAGAACGGTGTATTCTGCCAGGGTTTTGCTGATTTTTGGTCCTGCTTGCAAGGTAAAAATGGCAATTTTGATTTACTGAGGCAGTGGTGAGAGGTAGGCAAGGCTCAGATACACATCTTCTGCCAGCAGTTTCCATCACACTCCACAACAAGGGTCAAAGCAGCAGTTCAGGAGCTGGAGAACAGCATAAAGAACGTTGAAGGTGCCACGGCCAGCAGCTCGGGCTCTGACATGTATGCCCTGCTGAAGGAGAAAAAACTAGAGCTCAGTACTTTCATGCAGGAGAAGGTGAAAGGAGCTCTTGTTCAGTCCCACTTCCTCAATATTTAAGACATGGACACTCCAAGTGCTTTCTTCTTGAGTATGGAGAAGTCTGCTGCAAGGAGCAAGCTGATGACATCCCTACAGCTCCCTGGAGGCAGGGTGACAACAGAGCCCGATGAGATGAGGAGCCATGCTGTTTATTTCCACTCTTCCCTTTTCAGGGCCGAGGGGCGCGATCCCACCAGTGTTGCAGAGCTGCTGGAGGGGCTCCCTCTGCTCAGTCCAGAGGAAAGGGCTGACCTGGGCAGAGAACTGAGCTTTGAGAACTGAGCTTTGAGGAGCTGACCACAGCTGTGGGGCAGACCACTTCAGGTCAAGCTCCGGGGATAGATGGACTCACCACTGACTTCTACAAGCATTTCTGGAGCTTGGTTGGTCCTGACCTGCATGAGCTGCTCTTGGAGTGCTTTCGTGCAGGGGTGATGCCCACCTCTATTAGGAGGGCATTTGTCTCCCTGCTTCCCAAGAAAGGAGACTTAGCGCTACTTAAGAACTGGAAACCTGTGGCCCTTTTGTATACAGACTACAAAGTGCTCAAACAGGCTACAAGACTATCTCAGCATACTTGTTCATATGGACCAATCCTATTGTGTACCAGGCAGAACAATAATGGACAATCTTTTCCTGTTTCATGGTGTGTTAGACCTGTGTAATTTGTATCATCTAGACACTGGCATCATGTCTCTTGATCAGGAAAAAACTTTTGACAGGGTGGACCATAGCTATTTGTTCTCTGTGCTCAAAGCTTTTTCGTTTGGTCATAACTTTGTTTCTTGGGTGGGGCAGAGGGGTGTAAGGCAGGGCTGCCCCATTTTAGGGCAGTTGTACTGTCTGGCTTTTGAACCTCTGCTGTGCAGGCTGAGAAGCCGACTCAGTGGGTTTGCTTTGTCAGGGGCACACCACAACCAAGCTTTGACAGTATCTAGATGATTTAAATGTGTTTTTCGGGGATCAAAGGGATGTCATAGCTCTTCAGGACAGTCTGGTTATGTATCAGGGCCTCCTCGGCCAAAGTAAACTGGGATAAAAGTGAGGCCTTAAAGGTGGGTAGATGGACAGGTAAGGCAGTGCCCCGTCTGTCTGGGGGGAAAGAGGGATGAAGGTGTTGGGTGTGTTCTTTGGGACAGAGGCGTATCAAAGGCAGAATTGGGAGGGCGTGATGGAGAAAGTGTGTGCTAAGCTGTCTAGCTGGAAATGGTTGCTTCCCCAGCTGTCATATAGTGGTCGAGTTTTGGTTGCTAACAACTTGGTCGCCTCAAGGCTTTCCAGCAGTCTAAAGTGGACTTCTTCTGGTCAGGGCAGCACTGGATTCAGGCCCCTGTGCTGTATTTACCAGTCTTTCTCTGTTCTGTGTTGGGGGCCTGGAGAATCCTGAAGGTTTCCAGGGATCCTGCTGCCACGGCTGGTTGGTGGCTACCAAAAGGAACCACTGTTTCACAACACTTTCATTCAGGCCAGAACCCTCTCTTCAGCTAGTGCACGATCTTCGCTGACAGAGGTCGGATGTGTAAAACTGGGGCATCTACTGATTCCTGGCAGGACTCTGCTGTAGTGCACAACATCAGGCCCAGGCTGCTGGACAGGCTCATTACAGAGGTCCATGCAGTGCAGGCATGAGTGCCTAAGATCTTTCATGACAGAAGACAGGGCACTATCTGGCCAGTGGGTGGAGGATGTGGATTTTAGCTTCCCACACCTGGTTGTCTCTCCCAGTGTTTGGGAGTGGCAGGAGGTGGAGGGCAGGATCCTTTCATTTACAACCCCACAGCTCAGTAAGTTTGAGGACCTTGGGACCAAGGCTGTTTACATCCTGTGCGTGAAGGTCAGGCATTTGCAGTCTCTGCAAGCCAAGGTTGCATCGAGATGGATTGAATTTATTTGGCCCAGGCTCCTCCCCGAAGCGCTGCTGGCAGTCCCTTTATAAACCACCAGTTGAAAAATGGTCAACTGACCTCAAGTGGAGGGTTGTGCATGGGGTGATAGCCACGAACAGAAACATAGCATGCATGGATCCAGATCATGGGGAGGCTTGTCTTTTCTGTTCACAGTGTGAAACTTTAACACATATTTTTGTTCAGTGTCCAAGGTTGGTGGATGTGTTTCAACTGTTGAGGGGTTGGTTTGAAGGTCTGGGGGAGGGTTTTTCTTTTCCACTGTTCATATTTGGTCCCAGGTACCTCATCAGGAAGAAGGACCCTCACACACTGTCAAACTTCCTTTCAGCTACTGCCAAGCTAGCTATCTGGCCAAGTTGGAAGAGCAGAGCCGGCCGGCCCGTCTCACGCACCTCCCTCGCTACGTGATGGAGGTGGCCTGGCCGACCGCCCCAAACCCAGGCCCACGGGAGAAGGGTGACTGGGAGCTGCCCGGCCTCCCCGCTGCCTTCACCCTTCTTAAACACTGAAAATAAAACAAGAATAAATAAAACAAAAGAGGGAGACATTTTTCTATTTAATTTTATCACAGAGTTGCAGGCTTTAAACCCTGTGTCTGTGTGGACCCTGGGAGAGTCGTAGGGGTCACATGTGAGCTCTTAGTTTTTTCTCCTCCTCCACTCTCTGGAAGTGGCCGACCTCCCGTCGCCCTCTCCCGTGTTAAACACTGATAATAAAGCACGCGGGAAAAAAAAAAGTAAAAGTCAAAGAGAGAGAAATCTTTCTATTTTATTTTATTCAGGCCCACCTTCCTTCCCTCTTCCCTCTAACATTTATACATACTGTATATATAACGTTTTATACACAATAATAATAATTAGCAACCATTTTACTTCTGACGATAAATAGTTTCCATCCTAGACTTGTATGGCTTTTTAAATTGTTTTATTGTGTGAGACTGTGATGAGACTGTGGTGAGACTGGTGAGACAGTGAGGAGACTGTGGTGAGACTGCGATGAGAATGTGATGAGACTGTGATGAGAATGTGATTAGACTGTGATAAGACTGTGGTGATACTGTGGTTAGACTGCGAAGAGACTGATGAGCCTGCGATGAGACTGTGGTGAGACTGCGGTGAGACTGTGATGGGACTGCGATGGGGCTGCAGTGAGACTGTGGTGAGGCTGTGGTGAGTCTGCATTGAGATTTAAAAAAAAAAATGTTTTATTTAACCCATTTTTAACCAGGTTAGTCCCATTGAGATGGGAGCGTATCTATGTTTCCCGGGTTCTATGTTCCCCGCTCAACCAAGCGGGAAACATAGAACCCTTTTTGGTTGAGCGGGGAACATAGAACACGGGAAACATAGAACCTTTTTGGGTGGTAAGCGGGGAACATAGAACCCGGGAAACATAGAACCCGGGAAACATAGGGATGACCTCATTGAGATCAGTGATCTCTTTTTCAAGGGAGACCTGGCCAAGACGGCAGCATAAAAATTACAACACAACAATGAACAGCAACGACATAAAAAACACAAACATAAAAGATAGTAAGATATAAGTGATTTAAATACCTACAGGCATTGACAAGTACCAACCGATTCATTCACTATTGTACTTATGAGACCTTTAAAACCAGACATAGGGACCAAAACCCTCAGTTTCAGTACATCTTGCAAGCTGTTCCAAGTGAGGGGAGCAGAGACCTTAAAAGATTTCTTTCCCAGTTCAATCCATGCACGTGGGACAGGAAATAAAACCAAATCATGCGATCTCAGACTATAACTACAGTCAGATCTCTGAGGAATCAAAGTGCAAATGTACGATGGTTAGTGTACCCAGAATGGCTTTATAAATAAACAAATACCAGTGACTGAGCCTACGCATAGTCAAAGATGGCCACCCAGCCCTGGAGTAAAGAGTACAATGATGAGTGAGGGCTTTACAGTTTGTGACAAACCTCAGAGCACTGTGATATACAGTATTTAACGTGCAAACAGTGTGCAGATGCATTCATGTACAATAGATCACCATAATCAAGAACCGGTAAGGAAGTAGCAGAGATCAGTCTCCTTCTGGCCTCCGTAGAGAAGCAGGACTTATTTCTGAAATAGAACACCAACTTCAGTCTCAGCTTTTTAAGAAGATTTTCAACATGAGGTTTAAAAGAAAGACTGTCATCAAACCAAATACCGAGATATTTAAAACTGGAGACAACTTCTAACTTCTTTCCCTGAAATAATGTCAACAGTGTTCTCAGGCTTTTTACTAGCATTTGAAAAATGCATAACCTTAGCTTTATCAACATTCAAAACCAGCTTTAGTTGCGAAAGCTGAATCTGAATAATATTAAAAAACATCCTGCAGTTTGGCAAGAGCCTCAGCAATGGAGGGACCAGCACAATAGATCATAGTGTCATCTGCATAAAAATGAAAATAGGCTCCATCCACATTACAACCTAAACTATTAATATAGATAGAAAATAACAGTGGACCCAAAACAGACCCCTGGGGTACACCATTAAAAACACTCAACCTCTGTTTCAAGATGAGATGGTTAACAGTATCAAAAGCTTTGGACAGGTCAATAAATAGAGCTACACAACTCTGCTTCTTATCCAGTGTGCCAATGATATCATTCACCACCTTCATTGTCGCAGTAATAGTGCTATGTTGTTTTCTGAAGCCAGACTGATGTTAAGATAAAATATAATTTTTACATATAAACTCCTTCAACTGTTCACTAACAAGTTTTTCAAGGATCTTACCCAGAACTGACAATTTAGAAATGGGCCTATAACTATTTAATAAAGTGGCCTCCCCCCCTTTTAGTAGAGGGAGGACATAGGCTGACTTCCATATTTTGGGAATCACATTGGTGCTTAATGTAAGATTGAAAAGGTAAGTAAGGGGAGGTGCAATAAACTCTGCACCTGTTTTTAGGAAGAATGGTTCTAAGTTGTCAGGACCAGCAGTTTTTTTAGAATCCAAGTTACCTAGGGCTTCATACACTTCATCAACAGAAAATGGAGAAAAACAGAATGTTTGATTTGTACCAACATAGCTAAGATCAAAACCTGCGGTATTTGCATATGTAGACGTGGACACAGAATCAAACAATGAACCACAGGACACAAAATGCTCGTTAAAAGAGTTCAACATAGAAGACCTATCAGAGACAGTGCCAGAGGCAGTGGAAATGCAAGGGGGTAACTCATTACAGCTTCCAGAGGCAGATAGAGATTTAATGACTTTCCAAAATTTTCTTGGATTATTCAAATTTTCAGTAGTAGCTGAAAGATAGTACTCAGCTTTGGAGCTTTTGATTTGTTATGTACAGTAATTTCTTAGCTGCCTAAAACAGCACCAGTCAGCCTCAGACCCTGTCATTCTAGCCTTTGCCCAAGCTTTGTTTCTCTTGTGTAGGAAATTAGATAACTCTGCAGTAAACCAGGGGTTATCCCGGCCCTTCACCCTGTATTTACAAAGAGGAGCATGTCTATCTATTATTTCCTTAAAACCATTTGAAAAATATGTCCAAGCGGTTTCAACATCATCTATCAAATAAATTTTGTCCCAATCAAAGTGAAACAAATCATGCAAAAAACCCTGTTCAACAAAATGTTTTATGTCCCTCTTTATAACGATGCGCGGTTTACCTTTCAGAACCTTTGTGCCTCTAACTGTGGCTACAACACAGTGGTCACTCACATCATTAGAAAATACTCCGGCTGTAGAGTATTTGTGAGGAACATTTGTCAAGATCAGATCAATTAAAGATGATTTTTCAGGAAATATATTATTAGGACGGGTGGGACTATCCACAATCTTAGTAAAGTTCAGGGAGACACAGAGATTTTTAAGATCATCAGACTTAGAAGTTAACCAGTCCCAATTTAAGTCACCAAGTAAAACTATTTCCTTGTACTGAAGCTGGGAAAAAATATGTGCCAATGATGGCAAGGACTCATTAACAGCTGAGGGGGGTCTATAACAACCAACAACCATTACAAGGAGGCCTTTGGACACCTCAAGATTTACTAGGATTTCAAATTCCTTACATATCAATTTTGAAACCAAAACATTTACATTGAACTTAGTCTTCACATAAATGGCAACACCACCGCATCTCTTAGGTCGGTCCGTACGATATACATTGTATCCATTTATAGAGATGTCTGTGTCAGGGATAGCTTTGTTAAGCCACGTTTCTGATACCAAGAATGTGGTGAGACTGCGGTCAGAGTGTGGTGAGACTGTGATGAGACTGTGGTGAGACTGGTGAAACTGCAATGAGACTGTGGTCAGACTGTGATGAGACTGGTGAGACTGCGTTGAGACTGTGATGAGACTGGTGAGACTTTGATGAGACTGCGATGAGACTGTGATGAGACTGGTGACTTTGATTAGACTGTGGTGAGACTGTGATGAGACTCTGGTAAGGCCTGTGATGAGACTGTGGTGAGACTTCAGGGAGACTGCGATGAAACTGTGGTAGAATAGAATAGAATAGACTTTATTGTCATTTAGTGTTGCTTTCGTCAATGGTAGTCATGTGACGATAACTACAATTAAATATATAATGCAATATTGTTGACAAATAAAAACGAGACTGAATGTGGTTTACAAAATAAAACCTCTGCTAAAATGTCTCTTCATTTTCGTTGACCAAAATGAGACGAGACGAAATAACGTTATAATGTTTAGTCGCGTTATTACTATTAGTTTGCAATATTTCTGTTTCCTAGGCTGTGCGTCGCACTGCACATACGGATTACAGACTATTAGTTTGCAATATTTCTGTTTCCTAGGCTGTGCGTCGCACTGCACATACGGATTACAGCCGTGACGATATACAGTACAACATCACTCACTCTCATGTGATATTGCTTTTATACAACAGTTCAACAACAGCTTAAACAGCAATGCTGAGGAAGGAAATGTTAACAAAAGGTGATGAAATAAATTATTTAAGTATGTTATGTAGCTCCGTGAAAAAAAACAAACAAAAAAAAAACAGTTCCCCCAGTCTGTTGCCAGGCAACGTAGCACACACGCCAGGAACTCACAAGCTACTTTGTATTTACATTGATCTGCAACTGTGTAACTTCGTCCAGTTCAGCCGATGAAACGTTGGCTAACCTGGATGTTGGCACGGCCGGATTCAGCTTCCTCTCTCCCTCATCCTCATCAGTACCTCATCAGATGATCATTGATAATTCCTGACCGTGTTCGCTTAATTTTTGCTCCTCTCCAGTTTGTCAAGGTCAGCTGATGTTACACAAACACACCTGGAGGTCTGCACAGAAGAGTCCTGGCTTTCCTTTTCCTCGTCCTCTCCTGACGACCACTCATAATTTAATTCAAATGTAATTTTGGGGAAAATATCCATCTTCTTGTTGTAACACTAGTGTCAGTTTGTGTCAATGTAGCGAGTGTGACAGTTGGTTAATTAACGGTTGTATTTATAACACCTGTGAGCGGAGTGATTTTACTGTTACATGTCCCAGTGATGTTATACTCTATGTCAGCACTCACGGAATGCCTCTTGTCCAATCAAATTACTCGGTTGGAACTAACTGTTGTATAAATAAATATATATTTAGCTCTAACTGGGAGCTAATTTAGAAAAGAAAATTTTGGTTTGGTTATACTATACTAGGTACTTATACCATATTGACTGGGTATAATAGAATTGCATTATTAAAAAGAGACTAAAATACAATTTTCATTGACTAAAACTAGACTAAAATGTCATCAGTTTTCGTCGACTAAAACGAGACGAAAATAGTCATGGATTATTCTGACTAAAATAAGGCTAAAATGCTCAGACTTTTAGTTGACTGAAACTTCATTCATTCATTCATCTTCTAACCGCTTCATCCTCTTGAGGGTGGCGAGGGGGCTGGAGCCTATCCCAGCTGACATCGGGCGAGAGGCAGGGTACACCCTGGACAGGTCGCCAGACTATCACAGGGCTGACACATAGAGGCAGACAACCATTCACGCTCACATTCACACCTTACAATTTAGAGTTATCAATTAACCTAGTCCCCAATCTGCATGTCTTTGGACTGTGGGAGGAAGCCGGAGTGCCCGGAGAGAACCCACGCTGACACGGGGAGAACATGCCAACTCCGCACAGAAGGGCTCCCACACCCGGGATCGAACCGGCCTCTTGCTGTGAGGCGACAGTGCTAACCACCACACCACCGTGCCGCCCCTGACTGAAACTTGACTAGACAAAAAAGAGTATGAACGTGACTAAAACTAATAAAAACTAAAAAACTAAAATGACAGTTTAACACAAAGAGTAGACTAAAACTTATAATAATAATAATAATAATAATTATAACAGGTCGCCAAAAACAACACTGTTGTCATTGTACAGGTTACAACGAAATTATGGGCGCTCAGTTGCACAGTTGTGCAATTTTGCAATAAATATAAGTGCATGATTGCTGTTCAGCACAGTTGAGGTAGGTATTTGAATTCCAGGGGCAGTGGCAGTATGTGTGTGTGTGTGTGTGCTTGGGGGGGCTGTGGACGTTGCGCTAGACCAGGGGTGGCCAACCCGCGGCTTGCGAGCCGCATGCGGCTCTTTGCCTATCAGTGTGCGGCTCTTCGATCCATTAATTAAAACCATCCGCGTGCGGCTCCTCCAAAAAAATCAATTTATTGTTATGAGTGCGTATGGCCCTTTAAGAAATGTAACAGGCTTAAGTGGAGCGAGTGAGAGAGAGGAGTGCGCACAGGCAGGTGAGAGGGTGTTGAGTTCGGGAGGAATGCAGGAGGACAGCAACAAAAAATGTCAGGGAAGAAATGCGTGTCTTTGTGTGTGCGTGTGCGTGTGTGGAGAGAGTATGAGAGAGGGAGAGACTGTGTGTGGATGTGTGTGGAGTAGTATTGCACGGTATACTGGTACCAACGGTAGACCGCTGCTACTTAAACACCACGGTACATGACATGGTGTCACTACTGTGGGATAAGTTCAAAGTCCAATCAAAGGAGGGGTGAGTGTCCATGCACTGGCCAATAACAGCCATAGTGCTCCGGCGGTGCAAGATAATGGCTTACCGGCGACCGAGAAGCCCGGCTCCAGGTGAATAAATTGGCGTCATGACTGCCCAGTACCTGAAAAGCCGAGCCGTGGCAGCACACAGGTATGTGGCGTGTCAGAGGAGAAACGAGCCGTTCACATTTCTCTCTTTGTGGCAGGTAACGGTCCACAAACCTCACCGCACTTTAGGGACTGTTCTTTACTTATGAAGGGACTGTTCTTTACTTGTCAGGGGAGGAGGGTGGCNTGTGGGTGTGGAGGGAGGATGGAGAAAGACAGTATGAGAGGGAGAGACTGTGTTTGTGTGTATCTCTATTCATGGTTATTCATTTGTGTGTGAGATAAATAAATCTGGCTTTGAAAATTGGAAATGTATGGATGTTGATTTTATGTCATTTAGTGTTTGTGTGAGAGAGGGAATGTGTTTGTAAGCACACGTGTATGATGTGGCTCTTTGTGGTACCACGGTAATTTGTGTGGCTCTTGGTCTCTGACTGGTTGGCCACCTCTGCGCTAGACTTTTTCGTCGCCGGTCATTTTGACCGACAGGGTCATAAAAATCCAGTCATGATCTATTTTTACCGGTCATTTTAATTTTCGTTTTTAAATGATAATAAAGATATTCAAAGACATTTAGTTTCATTTGTTCGTTTTTAATAAATCCAACAAGCAAGTTATAAAGTGTGCATTAATAAGGACATGAACGAGAAGATGAACAGACATCCACACACCCGTGCCATTAGGCTTCGCCCTGGACACACCGGATGGCACAAACGCGTCACTAACGCATCCGGTGTGTCCAGGGCGTTATGTAGTTATGCCTGTAGGCTCGGTGACACAAAATTAAAATTGTAATGAAGTGATTATGGTATTGAAAAATGTGTTTGGTTATGCAGTGTTGTGTTATTTTAAATTATAAACATGGTATTTTCTCCTCACGTTCCTCAGTGCGTGCTGTTGTTATTTTATTTTGAAAATTGGCTGGATTCTCTCGTCTTTTCTGTGTCCAACTTCCTGTTTGGTACGATCCGCTCGATCCAGCTTGACAGCTTCCTGTTTGGTACGATCCGCTCGATCCAGCTTGACAGAAGCGCTCGCGGCTCCTGTGAAAAATAGACCAGACACCGAACTGAAGCGCTGCCTCTACTCCATGGGTGCTCTGCTCTGCTCAGCGGCCTGTGTGGACAGTCAGATAGGTTAACATGGGCGCTGACTGAAAACTGCCTCCGCTGCTGGGCGCCGTGCCTCGGTTCCGCGTCCGGTGTGTCCAGGGCGTTATGTCAACAACGTTACATGAAGCAGATGAATGACCTTTTCTCTGCAGTGTGAAAACGGCAGCCAATTAAACCACTGACTGTGCACTCCGCCGCCAAGTGGGCAGGGGTGGTAATTGCAACCGGTCAAAATGACCGACGGCCTTCAGATTTTCCGGTCATTGTTGTAAAAAAACAGTTAATGACCGAGAATATCCGGTTAACACGACCTCCTGGAGGTGTGTGATTTAATTGACCTGTAGCGCTACCTGGAGGGCATCAGTTCAAACAGGTGATGGGCTGGATGTGAGGGGTCTGTTGTTGTGGATGTGATCCTGTTGTGACAGCGGGATTTGGATATGTCATCCAGTGTGGGCAGAGGGCAACCAATGATTTTTTGTGCTGAGTTGAACACTATTTGGAGGGTTTTCCTGTCAGCTGCCTGGAGCCAGCATACCACACACAAAGACAGTATGTGAGGATGCTCTCCACAGAGGAGCGGTAGAAGGCCAGCAGCAGCCTCTTCTCCAAGTTGTTTTTCTTGAGAACTCTCAAGAAGTACAGCTGCTGCTGTGCCTTTTTCACCATAGCTGTGATGTTGGTGGTCCAGGAAAGATCAGCTGAGATGTGGGTGCCCAGGAACTTGAAGGAGGTGACAGTCTCCATACGCTCTCCTCCGATGAAGAGAGGGGCGGGGTCATCTCTGTTTTTCCTAAAGTCTATGATGAGTTCTTTTTTTTTGATGTACAGAGAGAGGTTGTTCTCTGAACACCAGGTAGACAGCCTTCCCACTCCGTCCCTATAGGCAGACTCATCTCCATTGGAGATGAGCCCAATGATGGTGGTGTCATCCGCGAACTTTATGATGGTGTTCGTGGGATGGGATGGAGTGCAGTCATATGTATAGAGAGAACAGAGGAGGGGGCTCAGCACGCGGGTGGAGGAGAGGTGTGAGCCAATTTTGACAGTCTGTGGGCGGTTTGTGAGAAAGTGTTTTATCCATGCACAGGTAGTGGGGGGGAATTTGTAGATCTGACAGTTTGTTGATTAGTGTATCCGGGATGATGGTGTTGAAAAGACGTGAGACTGCGATGAGACTGTGGTGATGACTGGTGACTGTGGGTCACCATCTCCGGTGTTCCCCCATTCATTCCCAATGAAGTGCTGGAGAGAGAGCTGCAGTGCTTCGGGAAGCTGGCGAGCACCTTTCGGTCTGTTGGCCTGGGCTATAAGAGTGAAAAGCTAAAGCATGTCAGTCTTTTAGGAGGCAGGTGTTTATGTTTCTTAACTGTGGGCACAAGCGGATCGCTTGTCCGCACAGGCTGGGGGAGGCCCGCCCCGAGCCGGTCGCAGTGGAGAACAGTTTATTCATTCATTCACAATAGCACAGACAGTCAGAGGCTTCAGCACAAAAAACAGGAATTACGCTCATTTCTACATTAGAGGGCTGAAGGGGCTTTGGTCAGGTCACGTTTCATCAGTATCAGAGACATGGACACATCCACATCCTTCTTCTTTAATCTGGAGAGGTCCATCTCTCAGGCCAAACAGATGATCTGTCTCCGCCTTTCTGATGGTATTGTGACTTCAGACCCGGTCCAGATGAGGCAGCATACTGTGGAATTTCACAGCACCCTCTTTGGGATGGAGGACTGTAGCAGTGACTGTGTGGATGAGCTGCTGCAGCGCCTTCCTCAACTGGGCTCGAGTGGCAGGGCTGCCCTGAATGCTGACATCTCTCTAGAGGAGCTCACTGCTTCTGTGGGTCAGATGGCTCCTGGTGGAGCTCCTGGACTGGATGGGCTGCCTTTGGACTTTGACCAGCATTTCTGGAGGTGTTTGGGAGCTGACCTGTGGGAGGTGGTGCAGAAGTGCTCTCAGATGGGACTGTTACCTGCTTCCTGTAACCACCTCTGCTGTGTGCAGACTATAAACTCCTCTCCAAAGTGCTTTCAAACAGGCTGAAAAACTTTACGGACTTATTAATTCACAGGGACCAGTAATATTGTGTACTGGACAGATCCACCATGGAAAAATTCTTCCTTATGAGGGACTTATTTGATGTTTGCAAGCTGTACAATATTGATGTGGGGGTCATTTCATTAGACCAAGGAAAAGCTTTTGACAGAATTGAACATCATTTTCTATTTTTCCAATTTGAGAGCTTTTGGTTTTGGAGAGAGTTTTATGTCTTTGTTGAGGTTGCTCAATAAGGACGCCTGTTGTGTGCTGAAGGTGGGTGGTGGGCTGAGCTGTCCAGTGCAGGTCCAGAGAGGCATTAGGCAGGGGTGTCCTCTCTCTGGATTGCTGCACTCTTTAGCCATTGAACCACTGTTAAGCAGGTTGAGATCTAGGCTGGCAGTTGTTATGCTGCCAGGTTTGCCACAGCGCCCCTCATTGGTGGTATCTACCTATGCGGATGACATCAATGTTTTTGTTAGAGACCAGAGGGATGTGACTCTCCTGGCTGACAGTTTAGAGTTACATTAGAGGGCATCTTCAGCAAAGACAATCTGGAGGAAGAGTAAAGGTTTGCTGGTTGGGCAGTGGCAGATTTCTCAGTTACCAGGAAATCTCAGCTGGGGGCGGCAGGGTGTGAAGGTATTGGGGATTTTTGTGGACTTCCTTTGGTCAGGGCAGCACTGGTTGCGTTCATCTGTGCTATACCTGCCAGTGCAGGACAGGGCCTGGTGGACATCACATCTCGTACCGTAGCCTTCAGACTGCAGACAGCTCAAAAACTGTTGTACGACTTTGGGCTGCCTTGGATGGACACTGCCTGTCTGCTGCTGAGGAGAGCTGGATGCTAAGGACTGGACAAACACCTCCTCCTGCTCCAGCACCAGTCTATAGACTGGTTTGACACCTTTTTACCAGTCTGTTTTACAGGCATGGCAGGTCTTCTCAATACACTGAAAGGCTGTGGGGACACCTGGGATGTGGCTCTTTGATGAGCCCCTCTTTGGAACCAGTTCCATCTCCTCTCAGGTCCTGTCATCTATTAGTCTGAGAACCAGACTGAGAGCGGCTGGCATAGTGAAGCTGAGTCACCTAATGAAGACGTCCGTCCCTCGTCTGACTGAGTTGCTTGACATCGGCTCCAACAGACTGCTGCTCAGGCTGGTGGAGGAGATCTGTACTTCCCTGTCAGCTGCCCTCAGAGCTTTTGCTGAAGACTGTACTCTCTCTGACTAGTAAGATGATGAACATGAGTATGTCTTTCCTTCCCTGGGTGTCTCTCGTGCTGTTGGGGGTGGCAGGATGAGGAGGACACCCTGAGGAGGACACCCTGCTGTCTTTTAAGACCCCAGAGCTGGTGGACTTTGAGTCAGTGGGAAAAAAAGCCATTTATCACATCACTGTGAAGGTTTCGAACTAACTGGCAGGGGTGAAGGTATCGAGGTGGACTTAGTTTTTTGGTATTGGATCATCTGCGATGGGCTGCTTGTGGTCCCTGTACAAAGCCCCCGTTGACAAACGGACGGGTGACCTCCAGTGGAGGATCGTACATGGGGCCATAGCTACAAACACATATCTGGTGCACCTTGATCCCGGTACAGGGGACAGTTGTCCTTTCTGCTCAGAGACAGACACACTTTAGCATCTGTTCATTCAGTACTCCCGGCTCAGCAGGGTGTTCAGACAGCTACAGGACTGGTTTCAGGGTTTAGCGAAACATTTCCACTTTTTATTTACGGTCCGGTATGCAGCAAAGAAAAGATCCACACAATATTGATTAATTACCTTTCAGGGTGGCCCAAGCTAGCTATCTGGAAAACTAGGAAGGAGTGAGGAGTCAGGGGTCACAGGATGTAGTCAGGATGTTATAGGGGATGCTGGCTGCTTGGCTCAATATGGAGTTTGGATTTTACAGCCTGACCACCAGGATGCATGCTCTTTTTGACATTTGTGGGGTGCAGGAGGTGTCTTGTTCTGTGCGGGAGAACTCCTTGGTTCTCAATTTCTGATACAGTCCTGGTGTGGTTTGGCAGGTTTTCCTGGTGTTTTTCTGTGGTTTATTTGCTGCTGTAGTTTTGTAAAGTCTATTTTGTAGTTTGTAGTTTTTGTAAAATGGCTGTGTCAATAGGAGTAACCTTGGAATAAAGGTCCATTTTAAATTAAAAATCTCTCTCTCTCTCTCTCTCTCTCTCTCTCTCTCTCTCTCTCTCTGTTACTGTAAATAAGTATAATAATAACAGTATCTGGAAATAATCATCAGAATGTCACCAAATTTTGACTGGATGTTCACAGACAGTTATTGCATACAGTACAGCAAGATCTCACCAATACCTTTGTCCATTTTTGAAATGTATACACTTAAACACAAATTATAGGTGGAAATTGAATAGGAAATAAAAAATCCAAAAGGCATGTATATATATATGTCTCTCATTATTAAAGTAAGGAGAACTATCACCCCAAAATGTTATTAATATGTTCCAAAGAGTGTTATCTTATCATAAAAGTAGGTTATTTGACTATTCACCCTCTGATGTCACCAGCCCAACTAGTGCAGCCAGCACCTTAAGCCCTGAGCATGTTTTTTTATGTTCCGCCTAAAACAACATACCAACATTCAAATGAGTATATCTCAAAAACTACAGGGGCTGCAGGCATAACTTTGGTACCAGAAGAAAGGTAAGATGTGTGAGATTTTAAATTAGGAGTCTAAATTAATGTAGGTTTTACTCAATTACTCTGCTGACAAAATACCCAGTAGAAATTGAATGTTGATCTCCGCTTGACCTCATTGAACAACAGTACACACAATCATATTTTTATAGGCTACAATAGCATTCTTGGTATCAATTGATTTCTATAGCCCTGTAGAGTCATGATATAAAGTAATTTTGGAACGCAGTAACACTATACAGACAGCAGGTTTAGCCAAAGACTGTGTAGCCTTGTCCAATCTTCTCCGTTCCATATTTATCTGTCCCCGTATAAGCATCCCCTAAATGTGTAAAGTGAAGGACACAAACCATAGATTGAAGGCAGAAATTATAGATATTTAATGCAAACCAGCTAATTTTAAATACATTCTATGTATTTTAATCTTTTCTTTGAATAACACTGACAGTATGGGTCTACTGTAATAGACTATTAATCAACAGGCTGCATGACACCATATTACAAATGATTTCACTGAAGGTTTGGACTAAATGAATTTGAAAAAAAAAGAAGAGAATCTAAGATAAATCATCATTTGGATCCTAAATGAATAATCAATTATATACAGTATAGATATGTCACCCAACATAAGCAGTCTAGGGTTCAACTATGCCATCATCTGCAGTTCTATTGGGGCACTCCATAGAGTCACAGGCACAGAACTCAATACAGGGCAAGCCAGCTGCAAAACAAGGACATTTGTTCTTTTGACTGCATTGTTTGTCCTTGCAGTAGAGATGTGTAAGGTCTCGCACTTCTTGTGCTTCTGCTGCATATTCATCAACTTCCAGCCTTTCCCCACAGGACTCCAGAGCATTGGTTTTCTGTGATGACTGTGGCACCAAACAGCCGTTTGGTACATGGCTCTCAGTACATGCTACCTAAATGCTTCTTCAGCTGGGGGCAGTTGAGAGGCAGGCATGTCTGAGGTGGATGCCAGTACATACCTCAACTCGTCCAGGGTGGTGCACTGATCCCCTTTCTCATTTTTCTTGCAGCCATACAAAATGAGGACACAACGTCTGGCTACAGGCAATGAGTCTTGGAAATTTGATGTCAAACCAAATTGACCTAGGTCTTTCAGGTCCTCCAAGTGCTTCTGCAGCTTTGTGAAAGCAGTCGTTTTCCCTATTTTAAAAAAGCTGTTTGTTGTATCACAGCCGGTCAGTGCATGACAAGCTGGAAGGCACTGACACAGATCTTTTCCCAGCTTTTCGCAGACTTCAGTTATTGGCACAAACCTCTCTTTGCCTGTATGGCCTTTGTGCATTATGATTGAAGCTGATCCAAACATGCTTTAACTTGCATAATACAAGAGCAACACAAGGACATCAGTGTCATCACACTTGATGATGACTCGTGTGTATGCCTTGGCCAGATGGATGGCATGTAGCACTATCCTAGTGTTGGCTTCTTCTTGGTCACTCATCAAATCAGGCAGGCTTTCCACACTGTCCTTTCCGATGGTTTTGGTTTCTTCTTCATCTTTAAAACCTCCAGCCAGGATGATCGTCTGTTTGGCAGTGAGCCTACATGGAGCTGAGCTGGTTATGTAATTACACACAAAAGCTGAAAGCATAGCCTTGTTGCCACTGCTTGACATGTACCTCCTGTAATTTGGTACTTTTGTGTGTCCTGAGATCACGTGTTGGTCTTGCATCTCCAACTGCTCCTCGTCTTTCTCTCTCCTGTTGCTTGATGGAGTTTGGGTGGTCATATCTGTCAAAAACCATGGCAACACAACTGATTTTCTCCTCTCCCAATAGCAGTGAAACTATTCTTCTCAGAACGCGTTCTGCAAGGTCATTGAAAGTTTGAAATCCTGATTCATTGAGACTCTGGAGTAAAGCCATACCATCTATGATGTATGCAGATGGTGCTGTTACATCAGGTAAGTGGGACTCACGTGTCACAGTTGACTATCTTCTTGGCCAGGTCAGCTTTGGACGTTTTTCTCATCCTGCCATCATCATAGAATAAAGCAGGTGGTACAGCAGCTAACTCATGAGACAACACATTTTCCATTGACACATTTCTTTGGCTTGAAACTGCTAGAAATCTTCTGAAAGGAACCTCCGAGTCCATCTGATGGTATCCAGACTTGCTTTGCGGTACTGGTGCTTTCATATCTGCAAAAGTGACGGAGCACTTTTTTTTCGCTGGGTCCCAGAAACTCTTGTTTCTTGTGTCCTTCACAAGGCATTGCTCTATGAACAGCTGGTTATGGTGTTGGGCATCTTCAAGGAAACAGGACAAACCTTTTGCCACCTTCTCAGAGGCAACTTGAACAGTGACAATATTTATAAGCTCTTCAGGAACACTAGCCAGATCAAAGGGGTTTTGGTTTTCATCCACAATCTCCATGATCTTTTGTATGTCTGTCTCGTCTCAGATGGTTCTGGAGGATCCATGCTCTTGGTGGGTTTGTGGACCTTGTGTTTTTTTGCCACAAAGCTCTTTCATGGCATCCACATATTCTGTTGTCACATGCCGTGTCATCAACCATCTTGTGAGAGCTCCCTTCTTAAGAGTGAGACCAACAACTCCACCTTCACTCTTGCCCTCATGGTTGATTGTTTGCTCCAGGGCCTGGTCAGTTGGCACGCAGTTGAAACTCCGCTCGTCAGACCGCCGTGCAACAAAGCTACCTTCTTGCAGAAACTGACCCTGGTTGCTGTTGCTGAAGTCTTCTCATTTCGTCAACATAAATTGGCATGTACTTGGAATAGTTGTTTCGTCCAGTAGCCTTTAACCACGGTAAAACTTCCACCATACAGTTCAAGTGAAGTTCAAAGTCTGCATCCATCTCTGCCCGTAGCATTCTCAACAGCAGGTCTACTCCTTGCATGAATGTGAACCAATAAGCAAACGTGGCAGACTGCTTACTTCCTGTTGTTGAAAAAAGGTGAACTGACTTCATGACTTCATCCATGTGTTGATCTTCGATTTCATTGATGCGTTGTTTTGTTGATGTCCTGTCTTTTGCATGGAATAAATGTTGTGCATCCTTCAGCCGTTCTAACCTTGAGGTTAGTGGTTCCAGTCCTTGTCGCTGTGTCCATGACATCATTGCTTTCCAAAAGAGTCGAAAAAGAGCTTCTTGGAAGATCTTCAAGCTTCTCACCCCTCTTGACAGTTGTTTGCCTTGGAGCATTTGCCATGCAGTGTTCTCACCATATACGTCTGACTCAATCAAAATGGCCAGCAGTCCGGCATCTCCATAGAGCATGCCAATGCTGGCAAGATATGTCATTGTGATATGCATGTCTCCCAACCGCATTGTTACCTTTCCATTATGAGATGGTGGTTTGCTCCACAGAATCTCCTGGCCTTCAGTATAAATTGCAAGGTCGGCAGTTACAAGTATATGCTTTTGCCCCAGTTGTGCAGAGAACTGTGTAAGGCGAATCAGTGCTGTGTAGATTGTGTAATAATCTGTTGGTGAAGCTCTTATAAAAGGCATGTATCGCACAGTGACGACTGGCAGTGACTTATCTGTGATGAATGCATTGAATGCAGACCAGGATGGGACATGCTGTCCTTCCTCCTTGTTGATCCAGGCCAGCTTCCACAGTGTGTCTCTCTTTCCAGCTGGTGTTGAGATGTCACTCTTTGCATTCAGAAGTTGTGATGGCTCAGGTATGGCTTGAGGCTCTGGTCTGACAGGTGGTCTTAAGTATCTGACAATAAATAAACAAGTCTTAGTTGTGCCATCATACATCTACTTTGAAAATCAAACTTATACAACATACTTAATTCACTTGACGTTGACAGTACACAAAGGTAATATGTTCAGCCTACCTGTGAAGGTCTTCTCCATCTTCATCATAGTTGTTGAAGGCAGAAAGGGACTTCTGTGGAATCCTGGCAAGACGATGGACTTCTGTTGTGGTCTGACCTCATCTGTATATAACTGTTGCCATCGCATGAGTGGTCTTTTTTCCATCCAGGGTCTCCTCATTTTGGTCAAAATTGTCTACTGCAGCATCAACCATGCCATGGTCCAAGATTCCGCTGAGGCCAGTGGGTATGTAGGTGCCTTCATTCCTTGTGATTTGATCAGCAGCAACTGATGTGAGAAACTGCCTCACTTCATTGTATGAAGCACAGTGGCCCATAGTATGTAACTCATTGATGAGTGCCTTGCTTTCAAATTCATGATATTGTATAATTGCAAGCCCTAGGGCTCTAGTTTCGCAGACCGGGCGCAGCACACCTGCGCTTCGCCAACTGGGTGTGGCCAGGCAGATTTTGTAAGTTTGGCACACCGTGCGCCCTGGCGCAGCTACTCCTCTATCCCACCTCTGTCCCTCCTACCGGCGCAAGTCGGAAAGAGGGAGGAGAGAAGGCGTGGAGTGGGTTTTACACAGCCGATTCACATCACACCAATCAAATGAGCCC